>NC_053154.1:140957458-141557458 GCF_016835505.1 Polypterus senegalus | reverse complement strand
TAATACTTGTAAATATTTTTTATGGAAGCTTCTGTATATGAACGCTTTGGATACAAAGAAAAGAAACTGTGCGCTGAACCTAATGCCAACTCTGCATACTTTAAAAAGACAATTACACATGACATGTTATGGTCAATTTTTCTTTTTTGTTGCTTGTATTATGCACTTGAATAACCACTTTAAAGCAATTTCAACAATACTAATGTTAAGACAAAGTAATTTAATGAGAAGTATTGTTTCTATTTCTATAATTTTTGAAGTAGTATGGTAGTGGTAGTATAAAAAAAGTTTGGACACATAGTATAAACTATTTCAGTGAGTTGATTTTTTTTAATTGCAGATGAAATCATTATGATTTCAATAATGCAGTGTAATGTACATTTTTCACTGTGGAAAGTGTCACAAAAATTGATATAATTCGATTAACCTGTTTCTTTTATGGTGAATGAAATGCTGGATTGTGATGGCTACAGGGCCATGCTCTTGGTGTCCAGTAAGGTCCTTGCTAAGGTCGTCCTCAATAGGATCCTTGTTCACTTGCTCACCTACCAGCGACCGAAGCAGTCTGGTTTTACACCTAAAAACTCTACCATCGACTGCATTCTGAAACTGAGGGTTGTCATCGAGCGCAAACACAAATATCGGCAGACCTTCTTTCCAGCCTTTGTCAATTTTCATAAGGCGTTCGACTCAGTTGATCAAGCTGCCGTGTGGGACATCCTGAGACTTCACCAGATACTTCTGAAGCTGCTGGCTGTCATGGGTGGCCTGTACGCTGGTACTGTGAGTGCTGTGCAGAGTGGAGGCAGAACCTCTGCATTTTTTTCCAGCTGATTCTGGGGTTCATCAGGGGTGTGTTTTCTTGCTCCTACTCTGTTCAATGCTTGTATGGACTGGGGGTTAGGAAAGGTTGTGGGGTCCAGTGACTGTGGGGGATCTGTTGGTGAAGAAAGATTCATGGGTCTTGACTTTGCTGACGATGCTGTGATCTTCGCGGAGTCAATGGAGGCTCTCATCAAAGCTGTCGAGAGACTGAGAGTGGACTCTGAGTGTCTGGACTTACGAGTGTCCTGGATAAATACAATGATCCAGTCCTTCTAATGACCTCTTTGGCACAGCCATCAGCAGTATGTCTGTCTGCAGAGAGAGTGTCGACCTTGTTGAGAGGTTTACTTACCTTGGCAGTGACATTCATATCTCAGGTGACTCTTCCTATGAAATCAGAATATGGATTGTGAGAGCATGGAGTGTCATGAGGTCGCTAGAAAGGGGTGTGTGGCAATCCTGATATTTTTGCAAAAGGACGAAGACTTTAGAGTCCTGGTGCTTCCTGTCTTGCTATATGGTTGTGAGACATGGACACTATCCAGTGACCTGAGACAAAGACTGGACTCCATCAGTACTGTGTCTCTTTGGAGAATGGTTGGTTACCACTGGTCTGATTTTGTGTTGAATGAGTGGTTGCTCACTAATGCCGAATGAGGTACATTACCTCGAGCATTTAGTGCGATTCCCTGTGGGTGATCCGGCCCACGGGATCCTCATTGTTGAGGACCTGAACGGCAGGACCAGGCCAACGGGACTCCCACGTAACACCAGGCTGCCGCAGATAGATGGTCATTTCCAGAGGATGGGACTGGACTGTGTGTCTGCCTGAGTGGTTGCCAACCAGGACCCCGAGCTGTTTTGTCGTGCAGTGGGTGCATCAATGTGCTGTAGCAGTGCATGCTCCCCAACTGACCTGACCTGAAAGTGCTGATGTGTTCACTATATTTTATGTGATCAAACAGTAAGACATGGTGACCTACAAATAAGAGGTCTCTGTTACAAGCTGTGCCATGGCATACTTGTGAGGATATGTGATACCCACCTCCCACATGTACAGTATGCTTATACACAACCAATTTATCGTCATCAGTTATCTTTGCCTATGCATCATTTGGATGTAAATGCAAACCTAGAGAAAAGCTGTGCAGAAAAGGGAAGAATAGGCACATGGAAATGCTGAGTGATCTGAGATTTGAACCCAAGTTCATCTTGAGTATTGAGTAACTGTGTCACGTGGCATTGAGTATTGTGTCACCTAGAATGTAGTGTTCAAAGAAAAGTATGAATATAGTCAAAGAGAGCTTGTTTTTATTATTTATTTTCAAAGAATATGATGATAAAGGAGCAGCACAGTGGCACAATGGTAGTGCTGCTAGGGTTCATGTCCCCGGTCCTGCCAGTGTGAAGTTTGCATGTTCTCCTTATGGCTTGGTGTGTTTTCTCTGGGTGCTCCAGTTTCCATCCACACTCTGGAGACATGCAAGTAAGGTGAATTGGTGAGGCTAAATTGGCAATAATGTGTGTTTTGTTTGTGGGTGTATGTCTGTGTGTGTGTGTGTGTGTGTGTGTGTGTGCGTGTTTGTGTGTGTGTGTGTTCATCCTGTGATGGACTGGTGTCCTGGCCAGGGTTTGTTCCTGCCTTGTGCGCTGTCCTAGCTGGGATAGGCTCCAGCACCCCCCGCAACCCCGTTCAGGACTAAGCTGGTTAGAAAATAACATGACACAGCAATGCTTATAATATTTTTTCTCTCCTCATACATCGTAAGGATTTTCTCTCATTTCATATAAAAGGATAGATGTTTAAAATATGTCTTCCACCTTGCCTTTCTTCACAACATTAACAGGAGAAAAAATAAATTTTCATATTTTTGAATGTGAAAACAAGCATCAGTCTTTAAAACACTGCTTTAAGAGTTTATTAATACTATATGTGTAAGCAGTAACAAGGGGAACAGTGTTTAGTGATGCAAGAGATATAATTTACAAATTATTTGTCAAAAATGGGATTGCAATAACTTCAGTGTAATTCAGCAAAACACTACTTTTTTGAAAATGTTAAAAACTACAAAATCTGTTTGTACGGCAGAAAACACAACATCTAGGGCCTCATGTATAAACGTACAAAAATGTTGCGTAAGCCCATTTCCATGCTCACATCGCGACGTATAAAACCTAAACTTGGCATAAAGCCATGCACATTTTCATGAAATGCTTGACGTACGCAAGTTCTCTGCTCGGTTTTGCAAACTGGTGGCACCCAGCGTCAAAGCCGTGCTTTTGTTCCAGTGTGGTTTCCCTTTCTTTTTTAGATCCATATCCCTGACGCAGCTTTATCAAATGCACTGAAATTAACTGCATATTGTTTATTAGTTTAAGGCATCTGATTGTAATTAACCTGTAACAAAATAATGGTCCACAGAATGGCCAAATTATTCCAAATACCATAGCTGCTTTAGCGTTGTTTCTCTCAATACACCACTCAGAGTATATATACCACTGTATCTGTGTGTGGAATCACAGCTGTACAGCAGCTGATCGGAAAGAGAATTATTGGTATAGAGCATCAAGCACACACTGCTTCAGGCATGCGCTATTTGAACTGCTCTCATACGACAAATGCTTCAGAGCCTTTCCTGTATGGATGTTGCAGTTCAGAAACAGTTTTATCCCAAGAACTATAAAGGTACTCAATCAGTCTATCAAGTTCTCCTTGTAGAACTGTTTGTACTTATTAGTACAATCACTTCACTGTAAACTTGAGATACAGTAATAATATTGCACAACCTGGGCCACTTTATAAAGAGCATATTTACATATGATGACGATATTATTTTTAAGATGAAATGCAGCAAAATATGTTTATTACTTACAGAAAAGGAAGGACAGGAATTGAGGGATAGTACGTTTGAAAGAGACAGTACTGCTACAATAAATTATTTCATCGAAGGTCACACACAGCGCAGCAAGCATCTTGCAGGAGGCAGGAATAATCTCTGGACAGGGCACCAGCTCGTCACTATCACTGCGCCACCGTGTTGCTTTCATAGATCATAGCTCTGAATTATACCACGGAGCTGAATGCTTAAGGAAACCTCCTTATTGACACGAGCGTGGAGGCACTCTGTACATGAAACATATGACTGACTTACAGATGGTAGCAACACTTCTTAAATACACTTGTCAATTACGGAAGTGCGTGATTAGTTTAATTTCTCATGTCCTTGCTAGTTACTGATAAACAGGACCCTTGATATCACAGTGTTTCGAGGTTCGTGTATTGTGAATTGTTTATTTTCTTGACTAAGATTAATTTTATCAATCTATAGAGTTCATAATGCACAACAACAAAGCATATCCTGGCAGCAAGAGACAAATTACCCCATGAAATGGAGTAACTTGCATTCACACACACACTGACACATGTGCATATACACCAGGGGTGCCCAATACGTCGATTGCGATGGACCGGTAGATCGGAAGGTAGTACAGGTAGATTGCGCTGCATTCAAAAAACATTTTTTAAAACGTTAGTCTATATATCCTCCCTATGGCATTTGCAACTTGATTGACATACAGGGAGGCCAGTCTGAGATCTCTTTTCTTCTAACACACGGTCATCCGGCACACACGATCAAAGGAGCAAGCTACTGCAAAACTCCGGCTAGGATCTAGTTAGCCTTCCAATTTATATCGACTAAAGAAGAGATTTTAAAAAAAATTTGTTTGGGGAGGGTATGGGCTTGATGTGGAATTGGAAGAGGATTTTTTTTCTCACAATGTCACAATTGAAGTGCGTTTGTCTGATCTGTCAATCTATCATTGCCATTCCAAAGAAGGAAAATGTGGAAAGGCACTTTCGAACTGTTCATAAAAACTACGAAGCTAACTTCCTTCCAAAAAGCGATCTGAGAAAGAGAAAGCAGAGGGAACTAAAATCGCAGTTAATCGGACAGCTGTCATTTTTCACTCGGCTGAATTCAAAAGCAAAGGCAGACACACCGAAGCATCGTTCTAGGTGAGTCACTTGATCATTAAGCGTAAGAAGTCCTTCCAAGATGGAGAGATGATAAAAGATGCCTTCGTTGAGACAGATGGCTAGGGAGAAATTCCTGCTGAGATTTCAAGACCCCTGGCTGGAGAAAAAGGAGTTTCCCCTTGTCATTAAACATGCAGATTACAAGCAACTTAAAAACGATCAACGCCCGCTAGACTTGGCATTTTTTTCCAATCTGACCAACATAATTTACAGCTGCAAGGAAAAGAGAAAACCATGGTCAATATGATTAGCTCAGTTAATGCTTTCAAACGAAAAATGCAACATCTGTCCTAAAAGCTGCAGTGCCTTGATTTGGGGAACATCCAAAACCTCGAGTCAGAGCTGGAGACATCTTGGAAAGGAGTGTCCGCAACTTGACAGCATTCTCTACCCAGAGCAGATTGAAAATTGCCTGTCAGACTTTGACAGACGGTTTCAAGACTCAGCTTACTTGAGCCAATCATTACATTTAAGTGCTATCCATTTAAGGAAGATGTTGAGGGTGATTCACCCGCATCAAAAATTGCAACACTGTTTCACCTAAAACTCCTCTACAGTGGAGGATGAGATTTTGGTGCTACAGGTTGACATTCAGCTGAAGTCTGGGGCTCTGGGACAGTTTTGGAACTTACAGAGGAAAAGTACCCAAACATGAGGAAATGTGCTACCTCCTTGACTGCATTATTTGGCTCTACGTATTTATTTTTTCCACATGAAGATTACCTAATCCAAATACTGTAGTGACCATAAATGTATTGAATTGTTATTGTACCATAAAGGTTATTCAGTTATGCAAGGTACGACAACATATATTATATGTATAAAGTATACTCAGTACGTATATATATATATATATATATATATATATATATATATATATATATATATATATATATATATAGCATTTTTAATGTAGGTAGATAATTTTGACCTGGTCATTTTAAAAGTAGCTCGCAAGCCAAAAAAGTGTGGACACCCCTGATAAACACACACACACACACACACACTGCTAGTTTAGACTGATTAACACAGGCTTTTGGACTGAGGGATAAGACTGGAGTTCCTAGCTGAACACACAGAAAGCATGCAAATGAAAGAAATTTAACAGTGACTTACGTTAAGTGTTGACAGACAACAACTGTACCTTACCACTGTATGAGGCCTGAAAAATAAATCCTTTTCCTCATTCATTTAAAAAGATTTGTAACTACCACTAGGATCTATATGAAATGTTTTGTGCCAGAATTATATTCCTTTTAAATGTATTGCAAATCATAAGAACAGTGATGATTAAATGGTTAACCTGTTTTTCTCTGAAAAAAGCAAAGAAGCAAGGAAGATCAGAGTGTTTTGCAGTGTAATTAGATTATTTATATCACCAGTCTGCACTAACCTGATTACTGCAAATACTGCATAGTTTGTCTACTCATCTGTCATTTCCCCGGTGACTAGTTAACTTTACAGAAAACACTTAATAAGCTTTTTCGATGTTATTAAAGCTAAATCAAGGTATTAGAAGGCTATGATGTGTTTGTCCATCAACATGAAAATACACTGATATTCGTTACTGTAAGTGCTCTTTTTATATATATTTTTTTAACTTTAGTAAGTCATTTGGTATAATTCCTGCAAGAAGGAACACATTTCTGCATAAGGTCTACACAAGAGTAAGCTAGGCTTATGCTTTATTCTGTCTTCATTTTAATTTCCTGCAATAATATTTGAAGGTGATGAGTTTAGTCAGACACTACACAGCAACATAAATGACATTTTCAAATTTGCTTATAGTGCTAATACTGTATCTGCCTTGTCTTTTTATGGGTACAAGCCAGGAACCAACGTTAGCCTGGGTTGTCTTACAGACACACCAGCACTCACTCACTTAGGGTCAGTACAGAATTGCTAAAGAACAAATCTTTGGCATGTGGGATGAAACATGGAGTATAAGGAAAAGAACACTTGCAGACATGGAGAAGCACGAAAACTCCATACAGAGAACACCTGACCACAGGATGCTGGATACATGAGGCAGCAGTGCCATAGTGTCACCCCATTATGCATTTCATACCACTTTACCTCAGCCTTACACTTCTAGTGTGTTGCACTGTTATTGTTACTGTATCTTTTCAGAACCTCTAGCCATAGGAAAATGGAGAAAGAAAATGAGTAAAAATTCCACTGTTTCATACCAACGGATTGGATGTTTTGACCTCAACAAATATGGAAAACAATGTAAGGTATGAGTTTTATGATTAGCTTGAACTGTCTGCTGAAAATAGAGTAAATGACAAGTGAGTATTGCCAATCAGAACTGAATATGCAGTCACATAATGTTCCAATTTGAAAAGAGGTCTACTCAGATTGTATCCTATCACATTTTCTTATTCAGTTTACATGCTAACATTTTACGGGGAAAGTACAATTAGAAGAGGCAAAAGTTTGACTGAAAATTGGTTGAAAGAATTCTAAATAATCTTAGATGCAAAAAAAGAATAAATCAGATGGATAAATCAGTCAATTTTAGGTCAGAACAGTTGTGATAGTACAATGGGCTCATCTACAGTCAAGCTCAAGCTGAATAATTTGGCTAAATTATAAAAGAGTCAGTAAAAAGTGAATTGTTACTTGAAAAAAAATGAAAAACTAAAACGAATAAATTTTATGAGAAAAGTAGTTGTGATTCAAATCGAAAAATAGAAAGAAGTCCTTTTGGCAATGTGTGCATAAAGCTTAATATTTTATTTATTTAAATATGTATCTTTTATTTACATATTTTATATTATTTACAACAACAACATTTATTTATATAGCACATTTTCATACAAATAATGTAGCTCAAAGTGCTTTAGAACAAAACAACTTCATATAAACTCCTTATTCAGAATAATCAAATTTAGGCAGAGAGGAATTAAATTTTGAATCAAACTAAAATAAATAGTTAAGTCTTTATTTCTGTGAATAAAGTGGCTATTGCTTTACTAAGCTTTAAAGTCCACTCCATAATGGTTAATTGTCATGGAGCTGGAGATTGGCATTGTGTTGCGTCTTGGTGTGAAATGCAAATAAAAATGTTCCTACTATTTCTTTGTTGATTTTAAAACCTGTGCTGTTAAGCACATGTCCATTCATATTCTTTGTGTCACACAGCACATGTATGGTCCAAGGTTCTTGTATCTACCACAGGTAAGGAATACATGGCCATTTGTCCCTTTGGTTAACCCTAAGATGTGAGGGAAGTATGTGATGGATTGCTTGAAACTGCTCTTTTTTGATGCTTTTTCCTTACTTTACACCAGTCATTTGATTGGTCATTTAACCACACAAAAAATTTATATATTTTTATTTATCTTGTTTTTCTGGGGGTCATGTTGATTGAACAAAACACAGTATTCCATATATTTAACTTATACAATACTAGCCATCTCCCATGGCTCCACCTGTTTAGTAGTCAAACAGGACAGTGAGGAGGGCCCTGTCTGGCTCCCTACTCCTGACGTCATTTTTCCCCCACCCCTCGGCCTCTGTCTCAGAAGAACACAAATATATCGCTCCTGTAAGCAAATTATGATTCTTAGAGCAATGAGAGAACTTGCAAAATCAACCAGAATGTTCAAGCAAATTCTAGAAAAAAAACCCCAATCTAAATCCGTTAAGTAGTTCTCTCGTTCGCTAGCTAAGTGGAGGTAAGGAATGCCCTGAGACTGGCACGTGAGTGAGGTGGACCCCACACCCCCCTCCCCTCGGTCCACTGCATCTCTCTCGGATTTGCGCAAATAAATCAGTACTGTAAGCGAACTATGATACATAGCGCAATGAGGGAAGTTGCAAAGTCAACCAGAATGTTCATGCAAATTATAGAAAAAAAACAGATTTAAGTAGTTCTCTCATGAAAAGCAGACAGACAGATGTTGGATTTTATGTATATAGAGATGACAGCAAAGGATATCATAAATATTGTTGGTACTCTTACAGGCCAGGAACTTTTCCATTCATTTCTACAGACTACTGATAAAATATAAATTTTGCTCAATCTTTTATTGTTAAAACACAATGAACACAGCTCTCTCCATAAGAATGCACACAGCAAATAACATTTTTATTTGAAATCATGTTGCAAAGCTTTATTTGAATTTTAGAAGTCATTTTAGTTTTTGACCTGAAAAGAAATGCTTGATGAGTCATTTCATTTGTCCATGTATAATCCGTTAATACTGAATCTTCAATTTGAATAACTTTAATTGAAATTACATGAAATTCTGAATTTAATAGAGGCAAGTGCCAGAAAAAAATTACCAAAACATTGCAAGTTTGCAAATGAATAACAAGATAAAAATATTACAAGAAGATGGTATAAACTCTCAAGTACTAGGCTTCTAATTGTGTGTTTGAATACTGCTAATTGCCTAGTAATTTTCTAGCAATATCCAATAGTAATTGTCTGAAAAATTAACTGAACTTTAATTTGTATTATGTGTCTTCACAAGTTTCTTAACGTGACCATTATCACTCTTGGAGAACAGCATCCTCCTGCATTTGAAGCATAGGTAGGTGACTGCTACCAATCTCCAGGTTGTAGACACACAGCAATGTATGAGATGGCAGCTTTTTTTCTTTCAGCTTCAAGCTCAGCTTCTTCATCAGCAAATTAAATGTCTGAATATGGACAATGTGGCATTTGCACGTCCACCCACCCACAAAAGAATGAAATTTCAAATTCTTTCTATAGTTGCGTACATGTACATGTAAATGAAACACAGGCTTGGAAAGTCTGAATCTAGCTAATAACTGGGTAAACACATAAAAATTGAAAATTTCAGCTATGGTTTATTTCTTCAAGTCTTTATTTTTTGTTGTTACTAGGAAATCTGAACTGTGCCTAAGGGTTGCTATGATTACGGCTTTTCTGCAGTTTGGCTCGCATAGCATTACAGCTGTGATATGACTTGTGACTTTTTGCACAGTTCAACAATCTAAATTTGACTTGCAGTGCATCTGCAATTAATGTTCTGGTAAGCATTAATAAGGCACAAAAAAAACAGCAATTAAGAGTGTTATTTTTGCCTAACCATATGATGGCAAAAGGGAGAATTAGATGCTTCCATGTAAGGAAGTCAGATTATAATTTTGTGTTATTATTATTATTATTATTATTATTTTTAAAATGTCAAGATTTTGTCTCAAATACAAGAATCATTAAACAAAACATATAATGGTCAATATAACATGATGAATCAAGTGACAGTTATCCATAAGATATCTGGACATACTACAGATGAACACATGCTTATACTTATTAAATGATTTACAGTACTTTGAAAAGGTTTATGTGTACAGACTTGATGTTTTTGTTTTCAAAGAATACAAGTACAGGCTTTTGAATGATGTGCGGTGATGTTGCATCAGTGGCCAAGTGCTCTCCTCAAAATCTGGAGAGAAAAAAACAAATTTTTAAACTGACTAAACATTTATACTGGTTTAGCACAATACTGAATGGAAAAAATACTGAGTTGCTAACAATATTATTACAATGCACATTAATTAATCTTTTATCTCAATGACCTAAACTATTCAGAGTTTCAAGTTGTTGCAGAAGTAAAAGACACAAAGAATGAGCATTCCCTGGATAGCACCTGTATATAGTACATAAAATTCATTTATATTATTATTATTATTATTATTATTATTACATTGTCTAATAATCAATCAATCTTTTTTTTACACTGTGTATCAGCATTAGTAGCATGTACCATCATATTGCCAGGAAACACAATAAAATATTCTTTCAAATATACAAGATCAGCAGCACAAAAAAAAACCAAAACATAGCAGGTGCAAAAAAAAAAAAAGAAAAAAATCCACTAAAAGATTGAAGGGTGTTGGACATATATAAGACAGATTTGAAACAACAATCTCCAAATATCAAATACAACCACATGAAAACCTGCAAAGGTTATTTCGCAATAGTAACAAAGTAGCAAAACAGGATAACAGATGAAATGTACACAATATACAGTACTGAAATGACATTAAAATCAATTTTGAATGACAATAATAAGAATAATACATTTTATTTATATAGCACCTTTCCCATGCTCAAGACAATACTTGTTAAATTTCATATATGGATAGAAACTATTTAGCAAACAAAAGAGGAAAATTTGGCGTTCAATATGAATTTGAATCTCAAGACTTATAAAATAACTGGTAACGATTATGCATTGCTGTAATATTCTGTAAATGTCTATATATATAGTTATATACAATGTATAACTTGGATATTCCATTTTCTTTTTTATTTTCATGGTACTATAACTAATCCCATGAGTAGAGCTGAAACACATACATCTAAAAGCTAATTTAATTTTTAAAAAGTGATTGCATAAGGAAATTGGACTGCACAGGCAAGAGAGGAACCGTTTAGATGAGGCCACAAACTCTTATACTTGCCCACTTCAATCTTGGTAATTATACCAGTGCTCCACCAGAGGTTCCTGAAATGCGATGGGTCGCCAAACATTTTTTGGCAAAATTAACACAATGTCTTTACTATCAACCCCAGAAAGGGTTTGAAATCGGAAGAAAAATGAAGATCACCTAACAGCTATGATAAATAATTAATTTGGGTATTGCCCTCCTAAAATGCTGAAAAAATCTGAATTTTACCATATTAAACAGAGAATAAGAACCAATCTGTTAAATTCATTCATTCATGATGTCTCTACTAGCTATCTTCTTAATTAGAGAACTATGCAGAACTATTGAGTTTCCTCTTCTATCTTCCACACACCCTCAGTGACAAGTAGTAAGGCGTGGCGTTTCCTTAAGCGTATAGAAGATTAAAGCCGCACATTGGGACCATGTGACACCAGCACAGAGCTTACCTTCATTCTCTTAAGTACCCACCCCCACCGCATCAGTACCTCAAGGTTTTGTGAGGCAGAGTCGTTGGAAAATATTTCAGTTGAGTGCATTTTAATTGCTGTCATTTTCTGCAAGAAGATACTCATTCTCCCGAATTCAGTGACCAGCATGGTCTGATCTTGTTATGACAGCATAATTCCAGAGCACGATATCAGAGAAGATAATCATTCCATTTTCCTTATGAAATTGCAAAACTAAATGGCTGCGCTGTCCTATTTAAATACAGTCAACTACTGCAGATCAAAAAAAAGTGTGTGTGTGCGAGAGAGAGAGAATGAAGGGAATAATAGAGGTAGGCTTTACGGGAAAATCTTGTTTTATGTATTAAATAAGGCTATTTAGTTCTAAATTAATTGTCTCTGTGTTTGTTCAAAGTGATAGTAAAATATAGCTATAAATATAAATATAGAAGAGGATGAAAACTAACAGTGATTTAGGGTAAAATTATGTGATTCGTCTCTAGAGAATTTAAAAGCATGAACTGAGTGGAAAAATAAAACTAATTCAAATGCTCTTTAAATGATTGAAAAGGCTGTATTAAATGTGACAGTATCTGTCAAAAGTTCTTGAGCGTGTTGTAGCCTCCCAACTCCCCAATTACGTAACTTCTAATTAATTGATGGAAATCTTTCAGTCCTGTTTCAGAGTGCAGCATAGCTGTAAAACTGCTCTGCTACGGGTAACCAATGATTTGCTTATGGCAGCAGACACTGGACAAACCAGCATATTAATTCTGTTAAATCTTAGTGCAACATTTGACATTGTCAGACATGACATTCTACTGTCCAGAATGGAGAACGTGCTGGGTATCTCTGGCACTGACTGACTTACTGACAGGAAAGAGTTTGTTAGTATTGGCAACAACAGGTCACACAATGGGGTCCTCAGAGCTCTGCCCTCTGCTCTTCTGTATCTACTGTATATGCTTCCCCTTGGTCCTTCCCCTGGGTTATCATTTTTATGCAGATGATACTCAACTCTATTTGAAGGTTCAAAGTGAAACTTCATCAAGGCTTACTCAGCTCACAACTTGCCTCAGTGAGATTAAAACCTGGATGGAGCAGAACTCTTTACAATGAAACTGCAACAAAACTGAACTCCTGCAAATTGACACTAAAGCACAACTTAAGAAAATGAGCTCATTTTCAGTCACTCTTGATCTGATCTGATCTTCTAATGCAAGGAATCTTGGTGTCATTTTTGATTCCTCACTTTCTTATTCCACCCATGTAAACCACATTAAGAAACTTTCTTACTTTCACCTCCGCAACATATCCCATGTTGGCTCATTCTTCTCCTTTTCTAATGATGAAAAATTCATCCATGTTTTTATCATATCCCGTATCGATTATTGTAACTCTCTACTGGCAGGTGCTGCTTCTAATCGTATATAATAGCTCCAATTGATTCAAAACTCCTCTGCAAGAGTCCTAACACAGACCAGGAACAATGAACACATAACACTTATCCTACTTTGTCTCCACTGGCCCCCTGTTTCTTACAGAATTTAATAAAAATTCTATTATTAACCTATAAAGATTTAAATGGACTTGGGGACTACATCAGTGACATTCTCCATCACTATGCTCCTGTTTGTAAACTAAGGTTCTCTGATTCTGGCAATCTTGTTGTGCCCCACACTAACCTGCACTCTATGGGTGACTGGGCCTTTAGCTGTACTGTATAGCGCCCAGACTTTGGGATAACCCAAATTAATTACATCAGCTGACTCCATTCTTTTAAAAAACAACTTAAAACGCATCTATTCAGGAAGGCTTTTAACTTAATCTGACATTCTGCCTTCTCTTTCAGTCTTCCTCTTGGTCCAGTTGCTCAGTATAATTTGTGTGTGTGTTGTATATCGCAAATTATGTTATTTTCAAAGTTTTCTTTTAGGATTGAATCTAGTATTTTCATCTGGTTTATTGTGTTTTTTTCTGTTGAATGCCTTTGTATATATGCTGTATCTATCTGTTTTAATGTTCTATTCAGGAAACATCTGTGTCCAATGTTACATATACCTGCTGTTTCTTTATGAGACTCTGTGAAGCTCCTTGAGAATGGGAAAGATGCTATACAAGTATAAATAAATTGTATTATTATTATTATTATTATTACAGCATATGTTGACCAGTAATACACACAACGTCACGTAAAATCGCTTCTTCTGACATTTCCACAAATTTCTTTTTTGGTTCTCTTGCTGTTTTCATGATCCTCAGATCAAGCTTCTGTTGCTCTACTCTACTCGGGCCTCTTGCACTCTCTTCTGCCACTTGGTTGGTACCCACAATTTCAGTTTTTGTTGTTGTCCGGTGGTCCCTAGACAACATAAGTGCCATTCTCAAGGGCTTTTTTGGTTTGTGTTTGTGACAGATGTTGAGGCTGAGCTGAAACATAAGGTTAACCTAGAACATCAGATGTTAAAGTCCACATGCTTAAATGTGATGGTTCAGAGGCTGCTACTTTACCAAACTTTCAATAAGTTTCTGAGTGTAACAAAATCAGAATATTGCGAATAAAGCAAAATAGCAATTTAAAAGTGCATTACTTTCCAAATTGCACTTTTGCTTGAAGACATATCAGCTTTAGTAGTCTCATTTTGATACATCATGAAATGATTTATTGTTGGAGGCTTGAGCTGGAAGTATAAGTAGGAAGGTTACAAAAAAGGCATAATAATGTAATAATATAAAAAGTTCATTCATCTTACACTGGAGACAAAGGACAGTTATTCATCTGAGAAATTATGTTTACCTCACTAGTGTCAGTCGAGCAGCCTTTGCCAACTACCAGCTCTTCTACAACTTTCAAAATTCCAGAGAAGGCAATATGCCCCCTGCTTCTTATGTCTGCTTGTCTGCTAGAGCTGTAGACTTCCCAGCAGCAGAACACAATAGGCTATAACTGTTCAAACCTTGGGCCCCTGAGGTGGAGACAGCCTGCTGAGACTTCAAACCTGCAATTTTGACCTTTTCGAAATAACTGTTGTTTAGCAATTTGTACTCTGTACTAACAGTCTGTCATTCTAATGTGGAACAATACAGTGCCAGCAACTTAGCTTTCATACACTGAGCCTGCTTATTAATCCTTTATTGGCAAAATGAAAGCAAAGCAACTACAAGGACCACAGTGAATTGTACGTTAGGATGTGTTCAAGATCCTAAAAATTCTCACCTTTTTTTAACCAAAAACCTAAGCAGCATAAACATGTATCACCATATGTTTTAAAGGCTGTTGAACACAAAATAATAAACACATTCCTAATTTTAGTGTCTCCTGTAATCTCCCTACATTTAATTATGCATTTGTTGCCACTAGCTAGTAATTGTTACTCCTCTCCTATCTCCCAAATTATATACCCCAATAGCAACGCAACTTTTTTGCATTGCTGATTGATTATCTTTTTACATAATTTTTCTTAAAATCAAATTTATCTACAATCTATCCAAGTTTCCTCTTCAAATAAAATCACAAAAATAAGTAACATGATATACTGTACTTTCCTATTATGATAAGAGGTTCATTATTATTGTTATTGTAAAGCCCTCTTCTGGTTGCAATAGGGTACTGCCTGCACTATGTAACTGCTATACCTACACTGTTACTCCAGTTATAATATGAGTGCCTTATCTTCATTTTTATTATAATGGAGTTTACCAAAGCAAGTAACTTGAAGATATATCACAATTATTCATTAATTGGCTGAAATTGACTATTATATTTAATGGAAACTAAACTTCAATGTTATCAGTTTTCCACAGTGTATTATGTTTGTGCAGCAATCTTTCATTTTGTAAAGGGTAGTTTTAACGATTTGCCACAATGAGTAGAGTTGGATAGATGAGAGACTGGACAAAGGAGCAACCTATGGGCTTGGGTGCTTGTACAATTGCATACTTTACAAGACTTAGAGAATACATTGCTTATAAAATCAATTCCTGTTCCTTAATGATGATGCTTTGGACCAACACAACTGGAATTTATTCATAGCATCAATGGTAATATGCATACATTTCTTCAGCTAATACACTGTGGCACCACTTTTTCTGCAGACGTATACTGACTTTAGCCATCATACTAACTGCATGTTATGTCAAATTCATTACAAGCTCTATACAGTCAGGTAGTCATTTTAACTTAGTAGGTTATCACGTTTACTGTAGTAAGATCTATATGCAGTTTGAGTGCTTTACATAATAGAAAAATCTGGGTTTTTTTTTGGATAGAAGAGACATATACATTAAAATTATTACGACAACGGACTTCATAAAATTAGTTCTGCAAATCTCACCATGAGCAGTAACCATTCTAAGATTTTCCAAGATTAGTTAGAATTTCACTATAAATCTTTCACATTCTTAGATTTCTGCAAAGTCAAACAGTACTAACTGCATATTTTTTCTCTTATATGGATCTGCTATGAGCATGGCTTCTGTAATACTGCAGCTAAGCTTTGTGGATTCCTCGAGTATTGTGCACTTAAATATTTGGGACCATATTTATGTATGGCTGTTTTACTGTTTATTATTTGTAGAACAGCCTAAGCTCTCTGAGCTTGTCAAAATAAAGATTCATTATTGAATTGATTAAAACAATATTTCATAAAGCAGTTGAAGCACAATGTTGAAACATGCATTAAGTAATGCCTAAGAACAAAATCCACTATTAATCAAATAACAGTTTAGTTTTGCATGATTATAGAATTATATAAATTAATGCTCTAAGATCACTTAACTTTTTCAAAATATATTTTAACTAGGGGGTTTGCCCCCTGCTTGCTTTGCTTGCCAACCCCCCCCAGCCTGCGCTGTGAGCCAGCAACTTGTTGTTGTAAAGAGGGGGCTGAACGCACCACAAGGAGACCCCCTCTTAAACAGTGATACAATTGGAAACAAATACAAGTTTTTTTTACCTCCTCTTTGCTCAATCAGCTTGTCACAGGTGTCTGGTCACACTTTCAGGTAATCTAACTCAAACACCGTTAACATATCCGACTATGCCACCCAGTTTTATTAAGAGACTGGGAACTCTTGAGATTTACAGAAAATAGCACACAGTGTTCTTTAAATTGGGCAGTGAGTACACACACAATGAAATACACAACAGTAATTTCAGGAAAAGCAACAGTAACTTCTATTACACAAGACAATAATACGTACATTAAAAAGATAAATGAACATAAACAAAATCTAACACTATTAGGAACAAAATTCCTTTTTTAGAAAGGAAAGCACACAGTCCACACTCTAAAAGTCCATTCAAAACAAGGATTAGAGGATACAACCTTTAGTGGTGCAGAGTCCAGTTTGCGCACTTTGTTACCCCAACACTTAATCGTTCAACTGTCCACCGATGCACTCTGTTCACCGGACACTCGTTTCTCAACAGACGTTGTACCAAATTGTTGAATCTCTGTCAGCGTCTCTTTGTTGTTCCTTTTTTTTCCACTCTGGGCTCCTTGTGTTGCTGTAACCTAGGCACGCCTCATTTCTCATCTGCCAGCTTTGCTTGGTCCTTTCATGCGGCTTCCCTCTCTCGCTGGACCCAAAACCGGAGTCTCCTTGTGGAACTGTCTCTTCTTCCCTGGAAGTAAGTGATGTCGTCCTTGTGCCTCACGTCGTGCCAGCCAAGTACCCTTGTCTGCCTACGGGCCCCTGTGCTGTGTCCGAGTGTCTTGGCAGCGTTCTCAGTGGACCGTCCCTTCCACTGCCTTCTCCTGCCCAGAAGTTTAAATCTCCTTCAGTCACTGCCATTATCAGTTCTGGACAATTGGAGAAAACAATGGCAGATCTAAATTTCCTGGTTTTAACAATTAATGAAAACACAAGTTAACAAAATGTATTGTTGCCAACCATTAATGAGTACAGATCTGCTGATTAGAAGCCAATATTGTCAAACATGTTAATTTCCAAGTCAGGTAAATACAGACATCCTCCAAGGAAGGAGCAGTTCTGTTATCATAACTTGGTACTGTTTGTAATCTCAACCAGCCAAAAACTTCAAAGTGGTGACTCCTTTGCAATACAGCAAATACCTACAATCTGCAGACAGCCTTTTAACTTCTCACTCCCACTGCCAACAATGGGTGCCTAATGGAACCACCCAGTGTACAAAAAAAGTCCCCCTCAGACAAGCTGCTGGATTGCTGCTGCTGGCGATGTGCCACCTGATCTGCATCTCGTGCAGCACTTCGGACATTTATAAGCCTGAACAGCAGATGTCCTACTCTTTGTATTTTATTTCCAACCCTGGGAGTGGTTAAATCTCTTGGCACAAAGTCTCATCTCGTGGGACGTGAGCACTTGATATTTTTTAGTTTATAATTTAAAAACAGAATAAGAATCTA
Source organism: Polypterus senegalus (assembly GCF_016835505.1). Classification (NCBI taxonomy): domain Eukaryota; kingdom Metazoa; phylum Chordata; class Cladistia; order Polypteriformes; family Polypteridae; genus Polypterus; species Polypterus senegalus. The sequence goes on along the minus strand of NC_053154.1, from coordinate 141,539,324 downwards.
AAAATCTAACAACATCACGTTAAAGTTCAATGCATTCTGAAAAGAATGACACCAAACATATATATGTAGGTTTTAAAATAAGCCCGATTTAAACTGTGACAAAAATGTAAAACAAAATTGTTGCACGTTTAGGCTTAGGATTTTATATATAGAGAGTAGATATTGTATCCATTCATTCATCAGTTTCACAAGTCAATTTTTTTCATCCTGGAGCCCATTTCAATAGTAACATTGATGATAATCTCTTTTTTGTCACAAGTTACCATTAATTTAATCAATGAACTTGTAAAGTTCTAAGGAAAGAGGGAAATTATGGTTATTCTGAATCTGTAATAGTCTGTTTGTAATGTTTAGCACAACACAGCAATGGTGCCTCAAAATGCATAGATAACAGTTTCTCTCAATGTTGACAACAGCTCCTTATGAAATATTTATTAAAGCCTTTTACTCTATTCTGCATCTCTAAAGTGACAAGCAAAGCTGCAGTGAGTCTTAGTAACATTGTTATTGTAGTACTAGGTTGTTGTACCGTGTTAGCCATTATGAATGTAGAGAAAAGCCAAGCAAAATGACACCTTTTATTGGCTAACTAAAAAGATTACAATATGCAAGCTTTCAAGGCAACTCAGGCTGAAGAAGGGGCCTGAGTTGCCTCGAAAGCTTGCATATTGTAATCTTTTTAGTTAGCCAATAAAAGGTGTCATTTTGCTTGGCTTTTCTTAACATTGTTATTGGTATGCAAACTTTGATGACAATTGAAACAAAAAAATCTAAAACTATTAAACATTGCTTTAAATGCTCGTGCTTACAGCATGCTACAAATATGACTGTTTCCATGTACTGTTTATTTTTAAGGAATAAAAACAAAAATAATCAAGGGTGACTTTTTAAAACTACAGTGGTACCTCAGTATACGTCCTTAATCCATTCCAGATCCTTGGACTTATACCAAACAGGACGTATACCAAACTAATTATTCCCATAAGAAATAAAGGGAAAATGATTAATCCATTCCCATGAAAAAAAATCCTATTGTTATTGGCATATTATACGTTGATGGGGTTGTATAAAATAATTTAAACACTGTTTAATACTAAAATACATAAATGCAAAAGCAATTAGATAAAATAAATGAACATTTAACCTCACTTTACTTTTTAATAACATCTTTGTTTTTCACAATCGTAGATACCCTCGTTCTCGGCATACGGTATGCAGCAGCCATGTCCCGGATACGCATGCCACCTTCATACTTTTCAACAATCAATTCAAATTTACGCGAAAAAACGCAAAATCATGTGAAAATTCACAGAGAGTTATAGTGCGGGTTGTTCATTGAATGCTAGCCACTGGCATACTGACGCTTGTGGGAAGTCGTGGCTTTGTCTTGAGACAGGTAAACAAGGGTAGAGCGTGGTGTTCTAGCATGCGAGTCGTATTCCAAACAAAGGTCGTATACCAAGCTAAATTTTTTGCGTCCAAACAGGACGTATACCAAGGTACCACTGTATGTGTTTTATATATATATTTCATCTGAGCTTTTAAAAGAACAACTAATACCCTGACCAAAGAAAAGGTTCAAAACTATTTCAATTGGCAACCCTCAGCCATGGACACCCTGCAATATAGCATCATCTGAGCAACAATTACAATGTGTCTTATTTGTCTGTTTAAGATGAAATTCGATTCACCCACCTATCCATTTTCTATAGTCTTTATTTAGTTGAGGTTTAACCAGGTGCTAGCACCTATCTTTACGGCAATGGCAATGAGTTGGGAATCAACTGTGGGTGACATGCCAGTCCATAGCATAACACACTTACACAAACACCCATAGTCACTAAAATATCTTTGAGTTGTGGGTGAAAAACCTTCATATAAATACGGAGACTTGACAGACAGACAGTGACCAGGCTGATGATTTTAATCATGGGGCTTTGAAGCTGAGTCAGCAGCACTTAGTACTGAACTACTTTCGCATACGAACGTGAAAATGTTGTGTTTGTTATGTTTAAATCATTCTAAAAGCAAAAATTAAATCTTGTAAGATATATTTGCTTTAGACAAACACATAATGTAAGCAAAATCATTTATGTTAATGAAAAAGGGAAAAACCTACTGTATATATAATACTATATGTCAGTACTTTAGGTATGAAAGTTATTATAGCAAAAGTGTCCTAGGGATTAGGTATGTGTATCAGCCATAATTATAACTGTGCTTGGATAAAATATTTTAACTGTCTACAGGGATGAAGCTAAATAAATCAGTTTAGATGGCACATCCTAATAACTGTTGCAGACTTATTTGCACAATGCTCTTTGTGGAACTCTTTTCTATTTAAAAAATAAAATAGTTTTAATTATTATTTCTGTCATTATTGTCACTTTCTTGGCCATGCATTATTAGAGACCTAAACTAATTTTGTTTCCTCTGGAGCTGGAGTGCAGTGTTTGCAAACAGTGTCATCCCAGGCCCTCCAGCTACCAAAAGATTGCCTGATATGTTTATTAAAATCCCTGGTGTTTGGAGTGAACACAGAAAACTGTCATCAAGAGCAATGAAAATGTGCCTATCGCAGCTGGAGATCTATCTATTATAAATAAAAAAGGCATCTACAGTACAGTTTGAAGATGAAAAGGAAGAGCGCTTCCCCATTGTGTAAATGTTTTGTAACCCTTAGGCAAAAATAAGTTATTATTGAATTGTCACTGCTAGCAGTGTTATTACAGAACGGAGTGATAGCAAGGTGAGAAATATTGTACTTTGCAGATGTTTTACACAAAACTCTTGACATTTTTAGCATTGTTCCTTGGAGAGTGTTTTTGTGTAAAGTACATCAAGTTCTAGTAACATTTAAATGGTGTGAATTCTGTTATTTTTGTTTATATTAAAAAATCTGTTAAATATTACTCTATTATTGGTTTGACTTTCTCAGCTTTGTACAGTATATCACTTTCTATTTGTATTGATTCATAGTTAGATTCCTTTTCTGAATAATAGATAGATAGATAGATAGATAGATAGATAGATAGATAGATAGATAGATAGATAGATAGATAGATAGATAGATGGGCATGTGCAAATAAGTTAAACCTTGATATACTGCTTAATCAAAAATGATTTGGTTTATATTTGTCTGTGTTACAGCACTGAATAAAATTACCTTAACTCAAAACCTCTATCCTCTTTATCTTAAAAATCTCGTAACTGAGCAGCATAACAAATCATATATACGAATTGAAGGACATCTTCCTAATTTCTTATAAGTTCGTTAATGTAATGAGTGTTTAACTATACATGGCCCCTGTATGATTAGTTTTGAAGCCATGCAGGAAGATACATAATCATCACTTCTAAGGAATTGCTTTTATGGGAAAGTCAATTGTCAATTAGCGAGATATTTGTAGTTTTGCTTCCCATTCAGCAATCTAAACATCTGTCTTATCTGAAGACATATCTAAAGAGATTGTGGATACACCATCTCAAATTAAACAATTGGTATGTAAGTGTTTTGGTGTTTCAGGATCTAAAGAGATCTTCAATAATACAGCCTGAAAAACAAATTGAAGCTCTATAAAAGCGTACTACCAAACACAACAGGCAACACAAGAAACAATGATCAGCATCTGCAAATACTATACTAGACTCTTCTTAGTAAAAGCTTACCACCTTAAGGACAAAACACGACTTACAACTCATTTTTGAGCCACAATACAGAGTTAACACACCGTCTGCATCCTAGATATCTGCCTAATGCAAATAACATAATGAAAAATAAGGTCTCCTATATTACAATGTTGCTGTAGCTTTAAAGTAGGAAAAAAGAAAAAATGAGTACAGTTTGGTCCTGTACAGTTTTTATTGACTGCTGGCAGCACACAACTGACGTTCCATGCTGTGTAGTATTGAGTCACTTTGGATACCACATGCTAATCTATCATCCACCAGCTGAATTTTTAAATTTAATGCTACAAAAAAAGGTAAAAGAACTGATTAATGACTGCATTTAACATGTTTGAGCAATCAAGAGCGACAATCACATTTTTGTGGAGGCTTTTTTTCCCAAGTGTTACATTTGTTTGAAAGTTATAATATTCAACTGCTTATTTAAGAACTGTGCACAAGTCATAAGCACATCATGCTTTGCATATATTCAACTATATCTTATTTTTAATATGTGTATGCAAATCTATTTTTTGTCTAAATTGGTAGCCCTATTACATAAATTTGTTATTTGTATTTATTTGTATTATTATTTGTTATTTGTATTTGCTCTATATTGAAAGTCAAAATTTAAAGATTTTAGAATACTACCTTCAAAGTAGCCCTCAATGCATGTTGCAACACCACCTAGACATATCCAGCTTCACACTTAGACTGCCATCCATTGGACTTGTAAGATCAGTTCTGTTTCTTACTCCATATTATAAATATAGACCAGCAAATGGAAAGTTTGATTTTTCAAACTCAAATAATGTTTGCATCACAGGTGTTCAGAGGGAATGGTGGGTTGAAGAACAAAATAAATGTTGGGGTGCCAATCCAGTAGCAAACAAGAGTCACTCACCAGTGTTCTAAACAACAGAAGTAATGCTTCTAATGGTATCTTTGGATCACATAGATCAAGGTATGAAGAAGCGCCATCTCCTGGTCATACTCTCCTGGTCAATGAGTGACACCTCCTTTTGGGTGGCTATGCATTTATGATTTGGAGACCAGAAGTGGCGGAGTCAATTGCCCTCACTGGGCAGTTTCTTGGTGCTGTGAAATTACATTCCTGAGAGGAACCTGGAAAGTGACCATTTGACACACATGCGTGAGAAATAGAAGTTGCAGATGTTGTAAAATCAGCTGTTTAGAATGAAAGTTGAAGAGGCTGTTGTTCAAAAATGATGCGATAAACAACACTTGCAGTATGAAGATATTGGGAAGTGAGAGTGGAGTTACACTCACATATTAAATGTTGCTTGCTAGCAAACTTTATAAATTTTCAAATGTCTGCTTCACCACAAACAATGAATAGACTCTTCCTTTTAATGAAGTGTAACTGTTGCTACTTCTTTGGCTACACATCAGAGCATGCTGGAGCCATTACATCATTAACTAATCATGGATGTTGCTACTCAGTATTTATTGGATGGCAATGATTGATGACCAAAGAAGAAGACATTTTAAAACTGCTAAAGACTTTAAACGAGGCAACAAATGTTCTTTGTGATGATAAGCTACCCATATATTCACCAATTGTGCCACTTACAAGCATGATCTAAAAGGTTATATTGCATAGCTTGAGTGATTTGTTCATTGTGGAAAGGAAGCATGAAGGATATCACTGGCAGGTACAATGGATATGTCCATTTCTTTTTATTTAAGAATTCAGCACTGGGCCCAGTACTTTGACCCGTACACCAATCACACAAAAAAGAGCACAAGTGTGTCTTTGATCAGTTATCAGAGAAAGCTAACACTTGCAACAGGAGTAGATAATCAAATTGAAATCATAAAAATAGAAATCTGTGTTTGGTGGTGGGTTGTGAGGCGCAATAATAATAAAAAGACTAAGCACAGCATGCAGATTGAACGCATGTTTAAACAGAAATGCCAAAATAATAAATTATCTGACAACTTATTCTATACTACTTTGTAGGATGAAGTTAACAGGAGAGCAGAGGCTGCCACACACACAGAAAACCAAATATTGAACAAGGGACAATGACCTAGAAGAATCTGATCCAAGGAGTGAACCTCTCTTCAAGGAGGGGACTGAAAGAGGATTTTCTTGGAGATTCTTTCATTGCATCCCCTCCGAATCAGACAGCATACACCAGTGTTTCCCAAACTTTTCTTCTATAGTGGCACGCTTTTTGTAAACAAAATTATCCCAAGGCACACCACTATTTTACTAACCACAAACACTTGTACGGTATATCTAATACACTTGCTCAACTGCCCAAAAGGGGCGGGACTACCAGAGAAGCCAGTAAAAAAGGAGCTCCGAGATCAGCATTCCCAGACACAGCAGAGCACTTTGCTGGCATCTCCAAGCTACTTTGTCCCTTTTCCCACCACTTTCTGCCTAAAGGCAACTCATATGCCCCCCTATCCACCAGCTCACTGGCAACCTCACACCCAGGGCAGATGGACTCTAGCAGTCAGAAGAAACTTCCAATGTGCTCTAACATAGCAATCCTGGAGCTGCTTTTATTCCAGCTTCTTCAGGTAGTCCTACCCTCCTCAGACAGTTCTTGACCACCTGCCGAGTTTGTCCCTCTCAGGTTCAGACCCAAGTGCACTACACTACTCTGTTCCATAGCACGGTACGTCACTGTGCCATGGTTCACTGGTTGAAAAACATTTGTCTACGCAATTAAAAAAGAAAAAAGTTAATATGTGAAAATGAGTCTGATATCCAGTTGAATGGAATCGCATTTGAGTAAAGGGATGAAAATGTAGCCACATTCAGACTATATGCACACCTCTTTGGCCAAAGCCTGCAACTTAGGCCCTCTGATTTCTGATTTCAGGACCTAGAAAAATTGCAACAACACAAAGATACCAGCTGTCGTCAGATAATGTATTGTAGATATGTTAGTGGTTCTAAATAATAATACATCCATATCTCATGTCAATATCTTAGTATTAATCTATAATAGTGTTTATTTATTTGGGTACTACACATAGATGTGTAGTTTTTAAAACACTATTGAGGATTAATTTTATTTCATCTTACTTTCTCCCAGTAAAGTTTGCCTTGATTTCTGTATTGTATTTGTATTTTTTACTAAAATATTTTGCAGTAACTAATGTATTCATTTTATTAGGTAATCTTATTTTGGTTAATTTTTACTTGATTTTTGATATTGTGACAATGGTGAATTATTGATTCAGTATTTTTATTGAAGCAATAGAATTGTGATCAGAGTATATTACCACTACTGTGACAGACATATGAGTTTAGAAACCTGGTTACATCTGTTGACAACTGCAGTTTACAGGAAGTATTAATGATTAAAAAGTTGTTTGCAGCTTTGAATTGACCCATGTCAGGGGTCAACAGTGACTGTTTCATTAATATTTGTTTAATGAGCATAACAAGTGCTGTACAATGCTCCATACATCCCTATTTCTCTTTAAAACACCTAATGATCTTGAAGAAAATCACTGGCTCCATGATTTGATAGAAGATCCAGTGGACAGCTCCGAAACTAAGAAAACCACCAATGAGTTAAAAGATGGAAAGAAACAAGTTCCTTTATTCCAAAAGTAACTTCAGGCAGTGATACAAGTCAAAGTGAAAATAAATAGAAAATAACCAAAATCCTGGTGCCTCAATCTGCACCTTCTGTCTGCTTTAACCCGGGCATACACAGTTTTCGTGCTGATGTATACTGCATTACAGTTTTGAGTCCTTGTCTGTCAGGTGGAATACAATGTATGGACTCCCTTTGCACCATGATCACCTGTGTTTTCTTTCTCCAGACAGTTAAATGTTTTTGTGTCTCTTTCTCCCTCCTCCCATCTCTACTCAACTCGCCTCCACAAGAGAGATGAGTTACAACTCAACCCTGAGATCACTTATAGCACAGCCCTGAAATAACTTCTGGAGTCAGGATTGGTACTTCTTTTACTTCGGAGACACTGGGTTAGTATTTCTTTTAGTGCTTCTAGTGTCTCTGCACCCCATCCATTGGCTTTTTAGTGTCATGTATTTCAAACAGTTCTCCTGCTGCCTGCACTTTTGATGGACAGCACACATTGCCACATCTAGAGTTAGCTCCTTGGCTTCGTTCAACATCTGTCTTTCTCTTCCATAGATTCTGGTGCCCATCCATGGTATTCAGCATACACACTGGGCTTCATGTCCTCTAGCTGCCCATGACTTTCAACACTTGAATATACTGGTATGGTCAGTTTGGTTCTCTGTCTATTATGGAGACTCCTGCCCCATGCCAAGCTAGCTTTGTCCATCTTTTTGTAAAAAGTGGCGTTGGTGATCTGTAAGGTGTAATTAATAGGAAAAGAAACAACAAATACTGTGAGATGTTTGCATAATTTGATTTTTAGCCTTCACCCCTCATTCTCTTGGTACGAATATCCTCTAATTCTGTCTTTCTTACTGCTTCTCTTTCTCACTTCAAGCATTCTGATAAACAGTTATACAGTCAATAATTGGTGAGTGTATTATACATTTATTAGACGTACATTTTAGAATTTTGTTAAACTCTATACATGTGAGAAACATACTTGAATTTGAATCTGAACTTGCTGTCATTTCCAGAGGCATGACCGAGATACAAAAACAAATTCCTCTCTCCTTCTACACCCTAAAAACTATAAAATGTAAGATCTTGGGCGGTATGACATATATTGATTAGTAAAGCTACTTCACAAATCTAGAGTATTAAGCTTCAATTTGTCATTATCGCAGCTGCCACATTTACCCTCAGTCTAATTTTGGTGTTGCAATTTTCTTTCCACATCCTGAAAATAAGCATATTCAAATAATTGACAGCCCTAAATTGTGCAGGTTTCAGTAAATGTGTGTATGTGTAAGTGAGTGTACCCTGCATTGGACTGGCATCTTGTTCAGGGTTAAGTCCCATGTTGATCTCCTGATCTTAAATTTGAAATGAACAAGATAGATCCACTGTCACTCACATTGTACTGAATTCAAAGTAAATCATTTTGAGACATACCATTCTGAAATATATGTATAATATAAAAAGACCTAAAGTAAAGTACAGTATTCAAAAATTAATTAAACTCCTATGTCATATTAACAACAGGAAGGAGGTAAGAAGGAATGGTATTTGTATTTGCAAGTTTGCAGGTTGTCTCCTGTGTAATCTCCTGCAGCTGCCATAGTAAATGTAGTGTTTGTGGAGGCCTGCAGCCTGTGTTGGCCATTTTTAATCTGCAGTTTATCGTGTTATAAGCCCATTTCTTAGGGGGCTGCACTAGATCTTCATAACAGCTTGCTCATGTATGTTTTGTCTCACAGTATGGTGTTGTTTGGAGATGACCTGCCAGCATTTACTCCAACACATATTACATGTTCACCTTTTCATACCATTCTGGAATTCCCACACCTTTCTAACTGAAAGAAAATATTTTGATCAGCTTAGGTTTAAAAGTCAGTTTCAAAGGTCAGAGAAACAGCTTATAGTTAATACTATGTTTGAAAAACTGTGTGATCTGTCCTGGCTTTACAGCACTTGGGGCCCAGTTTCATTTTCAGAAGACAATGTCTTTTCTGTGTAATTGGCAGGTTCTCCTTCTACCTAGGTAAAATGTCCTATAAAAATTTCCCTTATTTTGGATAAGAAGAATAGTTATAGACTAGCTGGAAAATGGGAAGTGTTACAATGTGTTTTCAAATGTGTGTGTCTTTGCACTCTGTCATAGATAAGAACCCCTTTCTTCAACTATTTGTAGTGCCAGGATAGTTTTGAACCCAAATAACAATAAGAATTTTTCACAAATTGTTGGATGACAATCTTTCCCCTGTAGGTTCTACTTGTAAGCAATGGACAGTGCCTAATCAACAGTAAGATTAAATGAATTTTTACAAACAGTACTCACTTTGACATGAGTTCTATTTGTTGAATGCCATTTTGCTGTCCTTTGGTGTACTAAACTTTCTTTTCAGATGCCATAATTATATATTTTTATATGTGTATTTTAGATAATTTTCAAGCTTTTTATGTTTCAATTTGATTTTACAGAGTTTATTTTTATTTTGTTCATGTGTTTATACAACATGGTAATCATGTCATGTGACCATGGCTGAAATGCCCATTAGTCTATAAATATGGCATCAGTTCCTATTGGCTACATCCCTCAGTTGGACAAAAAAAAAAAAAAGAAATAGTCATTACATTCTCTGAACACAGTAGACCTAGCGTTAGGTTCTGTTCACTTTTTTTAAGCTCCTTTTGATTTCAAATTCAGAATCTCGTTCTTTCCTTTTTTTTGGCTGTCCATTTCTGTATTCTTTCTGTTTATAACAATGACTGTTTTCATTTTGATTCAGAATCATATTTTCACCTTCCGGTCCTTATTTCAAGTGCAATAATCCTCAGAGACAGTCTGTTGTTTTGCCTTTTTTGTGTACATTTTTTGGATAATGTACCGAATTGCGAAGATCTGGGGTAGCTATGTTTTTGGTTCTAGCAATCTTTAATTTATTAATTCAAAATACCCGCGCTTCGCAGCGGAGAAGTAGTGTTAAAGTAGTAATGAAAAAGAAGAGGAAACATTTTGAAAATAACGTAACATGATTGTCAATGTAATTGTTACATATACAGTATATATACCCTTTGGGGTGCGAGCAGCTGTTGCTGGGCGTGCCAGAATCCATCGAGGAAGAAAACAGAAAAACATTATTTGTACAAAATCTTAATTTATCTATCCATTCCTAAATAATTAAATGGGCAGGCTATTTCGTATCAGTGCAATATGCTCCTTGTTAAAACGGATGACTTCTGCTTTTACGTGCACGTAGTGCTGCGTGGGCATTATGAACTATCGTATCTGTTCAAGTTCTATTTAAATTTTAAATATAAGTAATTTTTATTTAGTCGACAGAAAAATCTTTGGTAGGAATGTAAGTTAAATTTAGTCATCATTGCATACATTTTTCTTCACCATAGAAATGTAAAGACTAAATTCAACTTACATTCCTACCAAAGATATTTCTGTCGACTAAATAGAACCTACTTACATCCAAATAGAACTTGAAAAGATATATTTTTTCAAATCTGAGCGCGCATTTTAGATCGACTTAGCACTACATCGAGCCCCGTGCTATTGTGCTCTGGCCTGCCTGCCTCAATAAGTCACCATCGCTTCGCTCTTACTTTTTTACCGTTGATTTAATCATAGGCCTCTCTACAGTTTTGTTTATTTTCGGGTTGTAATGTTTATTAAATTTTCGTATCATCTGGTCCATTGGCGGACCGTGCATCTCACACCTAGGCCTTCAGTACTGCTACGTCTGAATCAACTCGCCCCTCAAAAACTAATTTATGGTTATAAAAACCATCTTAATATGCAGAAATACAGTATAAAGAGCCGCTGTATCGCAGCTAGATAAATGCCTTTATTGATTAGACAAACCAGGGGTTAACAAGTTCCTTTCTACTGCAGCCACAGCTGCGGCACACATAAAAAACATCAATAATAACTCATAAACTTGCAATATTATTTAGGAAAATCGCGACATTTTACTCACCAAAAATTCTAATTATTTGTAAACAAAATCCATCCTGCTCTCTTTCCTCAAAAACAGTTCAACCACTCTGTCGTACGGATTATCTGTGCGCCTCAGTTCCATCAAAAAGTCCCTTTCTATTGCCATCGAAGCCTATGCTGAAAGTCAAACCTGCGGCTTCTATCCAATCAATGGGTCTGAATATGGTGACGTCGCCATATGCCTGCTAGAGGGCCGTACTGACACCAACTCAAATTCTGATTGGTTGAAGCAACAGGTTAATCGACATATTCTGTGTTAGAGTGCCTGCACAACGGATTGTGAAGTCCTCTCTGCCTGGCAACAAATGATGGATGAAATGTGATTGGTTAAATGTTTTAATACGAAAATACATGCCTGGAAGCAGCACAACCATCGGAAAAGCTATGAAAGGAAGCGGACAGACTATCTGGAATTATTTAATAAGTATTCATGGACAAAATATAATTAACATCAGTTTGTGATTCAGATATTTTTACTTATGAATATGCTAAGCACAGTCCTTCACCCGCGAATATTTACCTTATATGGGCAGGCACTCAATTACGTGGGAGGCGTGATGACGCAAGACGCAACTCCGCCTCCCACGGCCATCGAGCTGCAGTCTATTACAGTATATGGATGAAAAAATAGGTTCCACTTATGACCATTACGCGTAGAATTTCGAAATGAAACCTGCCCAACTTTTGTAAGTAAGCTGTAAGGAATGAGCCTGCCAAATTTCAGCCTTCTACCTACACGGGAAGTTGGAGAATTAGTGATGAGTCAGTGAGTGAGTGAGTGAGTGAGTCAGTCAGTCAGTCAGTCAGTGAGGGCTTTGCCTTTTATTAGTATAGATACATTTTTTCTATGTTTATTTTTTTTTAATGTCTTGCACTCTTGGCACATATCCTGATGATGTTTTGTCTTGTGTTTCGAATTGGATGAATAGTAATTTTCTCAAGCTAAATAAAGAGAAAACAGAAATTTTAGTGATTGGCAATCATGGAGACAATGAGATTATTAGAAATAAACTTGATGCATTAGGATTAAAAGCAAGACGGAGGTAAAGAACTTAGGGGTAACTGTTGACTGTAACCTGAATTTTAAATCGCATATTAATTAAACCACTAGGACAGCATTTTTTCACTTAAGAAACTTACCAAAAGTTAGACCTCATATCATTGAAAGATGCTGAGAAATTAGTTCACGCTTTTGTTTTCATTTGTCTAGATTACTGTAACGCACTCCTCTCAGGACTACCCAAGAAAGACATAAATCGACTGCAACTAGTGCAGAATGCAGCTGCTAGAATCCTAACTAGGAAAAGAAAATCCGAGCACATTTCTCCAGTTTTGATGTCACTACACTGGTTACCTGTGTAATTCAGAATTGAATTTAAAATACTGCTTATGGTTTACAAAGCCTTAAATAATCTCGCCCCATCTTATATATCGGAATGTCTGACACCTTATATTCCAAATCGTAACCTTAAATCCTCAAATGAGTGTCTGCTTAGAATTCCAAGAGCTAAACTTAAAAGTGGTGAGGCAGCCTTCTACTGTTATGCAACTAAAATCTGGAATAGGCAGCCAAAAGGAATTTGCCAGGCTGATACGATGGAGCACTTTAAAAAACTGCTAAAAACATATTACTTTAACATGGCTTTGTGATAACTTTGCCTTCATTTAATCCTGTATATTCAATTCATTATAATAACTATTCATGGTGGCTCCAAAATCCATACTAACCCCTACTCTCTCTTCTGTTTCTTTTCCTGGTTCTCTGTGGTCTGCACCACCACCACCTAATCAAAGCACTGTGATGTTCCAACATTGATGGATTAAAGGCCAGAAGTCCACATGACCATCATCATCAAGTCCTTCCATGAGAACCATAAATACAAAGAGAATTGTTTCATTTATGTTGGGTAGAATGCCCATAGGGGATTTTTGTGGCCTGGAACCCCTGCAGATTTTATTTTTTTCTCTCCAGTCGTCTGGAGTTTTTTTTTTGTTTTTTCTGTCCTCCCTGGCCATCGGACCTTACTATTATTCTATGTTAATTAGTTTTGTCTTATTCTAATTCTTACTTTGTCTTTTATTTCTCTTTTCTTCATCATGTAAAGCACTTTGAGCTACATTATTTGTATGAAAATGTGCTATATAAATAAGTGTTGTTGTTGCTGTTGTTGTTGTCACCCGGAAGATCTGTAGATAGCATTGTTTCTCTGCCACAGTATTATTAGTGTAAGGCCATTAAGAGAAGAGATTCCTCATTAGATGTTTGATCTTCCAAAATTAATGAAGACTCTTGCTACTGTTAAGAATATGCTGGAATGTCCACACAGACTTATAATTGAGTTGCATGTCAGGGAATTAACATGGTTTTGTAAGAATAATTTGAAAGTATTGTCAAAAGACAGGCAAAGGTCTCAGCAAGGGGAATCATAATTCATTATAATACCAGAACGAAACAATAATGAAAATGTGTAGTCAAAACTAATTACGTGTCATAGTCAAGTAAAACCCTAACAATTCTTTGATGCAGTGACAAATTTTATGAGAAGTCTTTATCTAGATTCGAGCTCAGACAGCTTCTCAAATGCACCATCATTTTTTCTAGCAGTGATGCAAAGACAACATGCACTTTACTCACATGACTAGCATTGCTGTAAACAATATAATGGCAACCATTGTCGTCAACTGAGAGGAATACACAAGTCCAAATGAAATGATGGGGTGCCAACCGAGTTACTGAAGCTCTGAAGAGCAGTCAGGCTTCTGGATGGAACACCGTCCAATGGATTACTCATGCCTAAATTAGAGACCTCCTTTCAGGATAGTCCTGCTCTTATAGTCTGTAGACCACCTTCAATGGGTGTCTTCTCAGAGCAGTGGGTGGAAAAAGAGACAAGAAAGCCAGTGATCGCACTTCTCTGTGTCCCAGGGTGCCAGTGCTTATCTGTGATGCACATCCATGTACAAACAAAAACAATACTGTTGCATTGGTCTCACAAAAATAACAATGAAAATGAACAACAAAAGTAAATATAATTTAAAATGTATAAAATTAAACAGCATAATATTTAATGTATTTCTAATGCACATATTTAGTCTTAAATAATATGAAAACAAAGAAAGTACTACAGTGAGAAAAGGACAAAAAGAAAAATCTAAAAAACATGTAAGGTTTGATAAAACAGAAAACTGCATGCTGAGAAAGAAAAGAATAAAACAAATCTAGTGTTAGTTAAATGGAAAACTATATCTTAATCAATCAATATAGTGCTCTGTTTTCCATTGTCATTGACCAATTTGTTCAAACCTATTGACTGGAAAGAAATTATGGTTTAAATCTGGAAAATTAACTCTGTTGTGTGTAGGACACTTACCACTGCAACTAGAAAAACAAGGGTAGTGTTGCATCAATCAATCAGTTTTATTTAAAAAAAATATTTATTTTTCTATTCAGCTACATGGTGACACTGATAGCTTCTTTAACTACTATACAATCTTTGCTGAAAGATGACGACCCAAGATAACAGAGTGGCACGAAGAACAACATTCTGAGAATGAGAAATCAAGGTACTCTGGACTGGCAGCCTAAATTATTATTCCTACTACTTGAATTTTTTACAGAATTGTCATTTTAATTGCAAAAGTGAATTAATGGATAAAAATGATCTTAGGCAAATGATATACTGTAGTTTTTTTATTTTACAAATATACTCTATAGGAAAAATTAATTATCATCCTGCAAGGTTTTTGTATTTTTGTATTGAATGATCCTATTTCAATTATTTGCTGGTTTCCAACTAAATTTCAAAGGTCATTTGCTGTAGTTTATAAAATGTACACGGAGTTTAATAATATATAAATGAAATAGAACTGAGTCAATCTCTTTTGTCCAGTTGCCTTTCACTTACTCTATTTCTCTGAAGACATTTCAGGTGTATTTTCCTGTGTCTGGTCATGTTAGGGAGCAGAGAGGCCAAGTGAAGTTGGCCCTGTTTCAGATTCTCTGCCTCTTATCTATTTTTTTAAAGAGGGATGCCAACAAGGTAATTGCCATAAATTACATACTGTCTGTAGTAAGTTGTGATGAGAGCACGATTGAAAACTGAGAAGCTAAGCTTCCTGAATCTTGGAAGCAGCCACCAAGTAGGAAAGCAGAAAGGGCAGCACTTTTGACAACTACTGGCTATTTACACTTTTATCATTAAAGGACTATTTTATACAATAGGTAAAAGAGTTCAAAGTAATCTGAGAAAATGTATGTATCTCTGAAACACTTTGTCTCATAGCTAATACATGTTTTTTATGTAGAAATTGAAAATTAAAAAGAGGATTGGCATGAAATCCATTAATTAAATTACATTTTTAGAATAGTTGAATAAATGATACAGTATCGAGCCAAATTGACATTTGGAGAACAGAATGATTACTGATGGCTTTGTCTTGCATTCTTCCTTTAAGTGGTAAGTCCATAAGTGGGTGTTTGGATAAGAGGAAATGCAAAAATTGGACAAAACAGCAGCAATAAAATAAATGCAGAGCAGCATCCAGGAGAGCCTGTGAACAATACATCATTTTGAATGTGTTCTGATGAATATGGAGCTATAATAGTTTTATGTCATATTGTAGTAAAGAAAAGTTTTACAGAATAGCTATTAAAGTAAATATTTGAATGCCAATATAAAAAAGCATTATTGAATATACAACTTATTAATTCTTATATTCCCAATGATTCCCAAGTGCACAATTTCTCATCCAATAATTAATTTCAGTATGACCTCATTGTTTGCATTATACACAAATTGTAGTATATTACCACTTTAAGCAATATTTATATTTACAATACTTGCTTGTTTCATATTCTGATTTTGAAATAAAGAAGTATGTTCTAGCTTCTATGACCATCTCTGCTTCTTCTACAAATAAATCCAATGAATGAACGCCTTTAAGCAAACAATGATTATTCAGTATCACTCTCTAACAACCTACAGGCAAGTCTTAGATTCTTCCCCAAGAAATGTGTGATCTATGGTTACAAGATGAGGCAAATCATCATAACATACACTGGCCTTACTACAACTGAATTGAACAAAAGATTAAGCTGCCCATTTCATTTCATGCTTAAACAGCTGCCTCACAAACCTGACAGGCTGAGTTCATGCATATCTTCATGTTAGACATGTCCTGTAGTTATTTAATTTAATTAACTTTCTTCTTTAATATAACAAGGTGAGATCTTGCCTCACTTCCCCATCTTTGAAATTACTCTTGAAATTTACAAAAAAATATTCTAAAGAATCAAAGAGGAAGATAATGCCAAAGGCATGTTTAATACTGGAATGTAATGGTCCTCATTTGGCTTAGATCTTTTCAGCTTTGAACACTTACATGCTCACATATCTACATTGTATATTCAATTTATTAAATCAACCAGCAAAGCTGAGTGGATCAATAAATGTATGTATCATTTTCATATTTATATCACTAATTATTGCTTATATTCTTATGTTGTAAATTCATGCTCATTCAGCAGATTTGCAATATGAGAGAAGACCTTTATATCTACAGTAACTAAATGAACAGGATCCTAACATTTCTATCTCAACCAAACTCCTCAGAATGTCAAATACAGTAAATTAATATTAGTAAAAACAGTAAATAAAATACTTATGAAATACTCAGTAGAGTTTGCTGTAAATGCTCCTCTCACACAATAGGTTTACAATTCATGCCGGAGGCTCTATTGGCTTTGTCATCCTCTCAACAATACATTTTTAACAAATGATAAGTGCATAAGCACGACACAGGGAATGACACAGCTCTCCTGAGGTAGCTACTTTCAGCCAAAATAAAACTAGTAGCAGATGAACATTTCCAAAAACAACTTAAAGGTTAATAGCATCATCAGATTCTCAGTGTTCCTTATGGTGAAGAATAATCTGTCTTAGTCGTCAAGTATGCTTTATTATTTGTTACTGTACTATATTATCAGCTGCTCTTTTTTGTTAGTTGCTATAAACCTTATGAGTGAATTCTGGTAGGTTGAGTAAGGCTCTAATACTTAACATAAAATAAAATTGTTGTTTTCTCTCATAATGCACTTTCAATGATGTCGAAAGCAGCTCAGATAAGTATAGTTCAGTCTTAGCTTAAGTCATCAAGCGTGTCTGAAGAAAGATCCTAAAAAAGTAAAACTTTCTATAGCAGAAAGCACAAATCATTGGGTGTGCTGCTGATTTCAAAAGATTGGCGGGAGTTCCAGTGAAAGCTTCTGTAATACAGGACATGATGGCTGTGTGATATTTTTCTAGCAGGACCTTTTAAGTTTCCTTTAGTTGTGGCACTGGCTGACCTATATGTGGAAGAACAGCAATATTCTTTTTATTTGCTTTGACTCAGAATCCCCAAAGCCTAGTTGCCCATTCCAGCAGTGCTATGATGATGCCTGCAACATCAAATTTTCCAGGACTTCTCATCATAAATAGATGATAATGAATTACTTTATCAAATTAACTTACTATAGAAGTTTGAGGAATCCTTTTCACCTTTGAACCCAAAAGCTTATATGTTCTCCAGAATTTGCAGGAGTTTTTCCTTTCCTCTCTTCTTTGCCCATCTGACCATATCATTTGAAGAGACCTTGGTGGCTACTAACTCTGATCTTGACCCATTGCAAGCACGGGTAGTATGTGGCGTGATGAGAACAGTTTGTATCTATTTGATGATCATTCTAACCTGTAGACCGAAGATTAACAGCTGAAAGTCTATTTCCTGTTTGACCTGCTGTGTTCCAGTAGGCCTAGGACTTAACAGTGAAAATCAATGGAGACAGGTAAGTGTTTTATGCTCCTTGAGTTAAAGATCTTTAGTGACCTTTGTTTATAAAATTCAGTCCTCAGTGGGAAGGCACAAGAGCATTTTCACAGCTGATGTATACAATATATACTTTTTTCATTGTTTTTTTGTTGTATTGTTGCTTGACATCTTGCCACATACTAAATTACAATAGATTACCATATGGAAGATTTTGAAGCAACTCGGGCCCCTTCTCCAGGCAAGAAGAAGAAGAAGAAGAAGAAGAAGAAGAAGAAGGGGCCTGAGTTGTCTCAAAATCTTTCATATTGTAATCTTTTTAGTTAGCCAATAAAAGGTGTCATTTTGCTTGACTTCTCATTACATCCATAACGGCTAACACGTTACGAATCACTAGTATTATAGTGTTACATGTGAAATGGCGATTAAGTATTAGTCTTGTGAGTAGGCAACCTATGTTTGAATCCTTGCTTGAGCAGTGCTTGTCTGAAGTTTATACATTCTCCCACTGTCTGTGTAGGTTTTCTAATCACATCAGTTGATCTTGAAAACATTGAAAATGAGAAACAGGTGCAACATCCTTGCTGTCATCTGTCTTCTTCCTGCTTATTCAGTCCAATATTGTAAGAAGATAGTGCTTTACCCCAGAAGTATAGGGCACTAAAGAGGAAGCCTCTCTAGATGACACAGCGGTTCATGTCGGGGCACACACATTAACATTCAAAGTCACATGAATATAATTATCAAAAAAAACTAAGCTTTGGTAAGTATGAATAAAGCACACAGCACAACCACACTCCCACCAAATGTATAGACTCCTAACAAGCAGTGCTCAGGCTGGGATTCCACCAGGACTCTGTTGCGACCTACTCAATGGATGGAAGGACAAAGCCAGGCATGATGTGTTTCTTTTTACATTGGGAGAAACCAAACAGGTGCATGTGAGTCTTGTATAGAAATGCCACCCATTTCTGTACCCTCCATACAAGGCAGTTGGTGCTCAGGTTATTTTCTAAATATTGTAACAATCCCGGCCTTCAGCTATAGTTACACAAGTGAGTGACCCAAGCAGAAGATGATTGCATTATTGCTATCTGTGATTGTAGTGACAACACTTTCACACACACATACAGTAAAAGATAAAAGACAGTACATACAGATAAAAATTCTCAAATATACTGTATCGTTTTATTATAAAATTATTTAAAATGCATATGATGTATGCAGATATTTTGACTGAGGTTCATTTATAATTTCTTGTTATTGTAATTCATTAGGCCTCAAAAACCCTAGGGCTTTTTGCTTATCAGTAGACAACTTAATATTTAAAGCCTTGAGTCAAATGTATTACAGAGGGGGTAGAAAGGGGGGTGGAGAGGGGTGCAGGTTTACTTAAAGTGGCTTGCATTTGCAAGAAGAGCTCTCTGTGCACTTTGTTTTGAAGAAAGGAATCCTGTCTTGTGGAAAGCTCAGGTAATTTTACCAGGTTGAGCCTGCAGATTAGTGCCAAGAAACCTAATCCTATTAATAAAACAAAAATCAAAGCAAACATGACAGTCCTAACCTTCATGCACTTTTCTTCCCTCCCAGAAACCAGCCTTGGAATCCTATAAGTCAAACATGCTGTGACGGGGGTGTTTTTCAAACTTTGCGTGCATTAGAGTGATAGACTACACAGGTGGTCAGGCAAAATTCATACACAGCTGAGCAGAAGTGATTACTGTCAGTCTGAGTTAATTTCTAGTAGCCCGAGCAGAGAACATTCATTCCTCACCACCTACCTAAAAAGAAGTTGGGTTACATCTAGGCTTTTTTTTTGTAACTAATGAATTGTTATATTGCTTAACCATATCACATTTAACATAAAAAATGGGAAATATTTTACAGGAAATGTCCTTATTACAGTGTTCCTACTGTGCATAGCAATTAGTATTCTCAACAACCACTTTTAACACCTACGACACTTTTATTCAGTTTAGTTAATGTGTTTTTCTGAGCATTTTTACTGCTATAATGTTCAGATTATTTCATATATAATAGAAAAAAAATTCTGAATAGTTTACTTACACATGATATGGTCTTCAGAAGAATAAGTTTGAATCCCATTTTGGGCACTTTCTGCATAAGGTTTGCATGTTCTCTTTATATGTCTGGTTTCTTCAGGTGGTGTGTTGCCCTCTTACATTGCAAAGGCTAAGTTACTTGCTGACACTTGTCACACACATGCACATGGGAGGCAGCATAAAGGGCTCAAATGAGGATAATTCTATGCCAAAACCAGAGTAGAGTGGAGTGCATTAACCCTTTCTTTTTTTCTCCTGCAGACCAGTTATGTGAAATTCCGCCTGAACCTGATGACATCACTTCCAGTTCTGGCCTCCGATGACCTCATTTCCTCTGCCAGATGTTAAAACCGCCATTTTTTTTTTTTTTTGGCTACCCCAAACCTTTTTGTGGCTTTTTTGTCCTTTGTTTTGACATATTGAACAGGCCAAGTGTGATGGAGGGATTGTGAGGGACTGGCATTTTATCCAGAGTTACACCTGATGTTGTCTGAATAGATTTTAGTTCAATGTGATAAAATTAATTGACAGGATTTAAAAAAAAGATTGATGGATAAATGGATGCTATGAATATAATGGGATGTTTAAAAAAATGAAATTATTTCTTTTTATATTTCTTATATTCAGTGCAACATATCTTATAATACTGTATATCCTTATCTGCAACAAGAGAGCTGACCACATGTCACTGTTAGCATCTTTTCACTGGCTGTCTGTGTCTTTCAGAATCACTTTTATAATAATGCTAATTGTTTTTAACACTTTCAATAATCTTGCATCTTCATATGTGTCAGAATGTTTGTCCCCTTGGATTTTCAATCATAACCTTTAGACCCTCAAATTCTGCTTTACTTGCACTTCCAAGAGTAAAACATAAAAGAAGTGGTGAGACTGCTTTTAGTTTCTATGCTCCAAAAATAAGGAATATTCAACCTATACAGAGGCCGACATGGTGGAGTTGTTCAAATCATCTCTTAAAACTTTAATTTTTACTCTGGCTTTTTGTTAAATTTGTGACTAATCACATCATTTATCTTTTGCTTTCTCTTCTTCATATCTGGTGGCAGCCCAATGCCTCCCACCACCTTATGGATTTTTATCCCTTTCTTAACTGACCATCTGAATCTTTGTATAATTAATTTACTTGATTATTATTTTTCTTTGTTTCCATTTCCTACCATAAATAAACTTGAATTATACTTTGTACAGTTAGGTGCTCTATAAATAAATGTTGATGTTGTATTATTTTGTTTTCTGTTAATTAATACGTTTTTGAAGAGGAAGTTCACCATTGTTGAAATATCTGCTCATTATTAAAGGACAAGTGCTGATACCCCACCATTAATATAGCCATTGTTTTTTACAGCTACTCTCTGCTCTTCATCCAAATCCACCCTACATGTTTTATAAACACTCCCTGCTCAAATCAAGAGTCAGCATATTCCATCCATCGATCTGACTTTCAAATCCACTTATCCAGGGCACCATTGCAGGGAATCTGGAGACTATTTTCAGCACGTATCAGGAGCATGGTAGGAACAATCCAGCCAGGGAAGAGTTACCACATTATTACTATAACAGTAATTACTCCAGTGCTTAAAAGTTCCATAAATCCTACTGTGTTTGTTTTGAAATGCAGGAAATAATAAAAGTTGCAATGTCTTCCTCCAACAAAGATAAAAGAACAGCAAAAATAGTTATGAAGAGTGTGACTTTTTTATGACCATTGTTATTTAAACCCAGGTCTCTTTAAGGTAGAATTATTTATCACTGCTCCACTGTGATTTTCTTGAGTAAATATGTAAGAATGAAATATTTAATTTAAAAAATAATCAAGCAAAATCCTCTGTTTCTGATAACAAAGTAGTGTTTGTTTTTTTTCTCAAGTCTAATTGATATGTATTAGATGAAAACCAGAATGAATTGGTAACTACTGTTTTATACAACTTCCAAAAAGTATCACTGATAGAATCTGTAAATAATATATTATCATCAGATTAAACGAAATCTATAATGTCAGACCAAAGAAAACAACATTTTAGACATAGAGAAAGTTTAAACTGTTGTGACAGGGGCTTGGCGTCCTTACCCAGCCGGGACGCCCCTGCACACTATATTTAGGGGGAACAGCCATGGACGTTGCAATACCTCCCCCTGAAAGCTAGTAGGCCACCTCCTTGGGGTGAAACAGTGTATCGGGTTCCCGCAGGGCATCCTGGGAATTGGAGCTGGGTGCAGCCCTGTTGGGACTCCTGAGCCCATGTGGGCAGCCAATTCGTCACACCCGGAGCACTTCTATAAAGGGAGCCAACGACCACCACTCAGGGGCCAGAGTCGGGTGGAAGGAGGACGAAGCTTGGTGAAGAGTGGTGGAGTGAGAAGAAGAAGGTATTTATTGTGTGCTTGGGACTGTGTTGGGCTAGTGAGACACGGGGAAGACGTGTCTCACAGCTGAAGAAAAATAAAATTTATTTACTTATATACGTGCCTCCTGTGTCTACTTTGTGTTGGGTCAGGCGCTATATAGCGTCTTTCTTACACTGTATAATGAAGAACACATGTATATACAGTATCACTGAGGATTCTACAGAGCTACAGCTAGAGACACATTGCAGGCATAGCACTAGCTGATCATCAGATACAAAAAAATATGTGAATGGAAAACTGAAAGATATTAAATCAGCAAAAGGAACGATCTTGCAAAAAGCATACAAAGGCATCAGAATGCTTTCAACTGGCCATTATTGTCACCCATTACAGCCATCACCAGAACTCACTTTAAAAATGAGTTAAAATTAGGAAATAAAAATCTTGTATTTGCAGCTATAATCACATCTTAATTAATATTCATGCACTCCCATGGTTTTCATATACAACAGTGAGTTTTGTCAAATGTATGCTTATAAGATTTTTATGTAGAGGTAGTGTAAAAAATATATAATAATAATTTAACGAGTAGCCTCTTTTAAATCAAATTTTGATGGAATCAAACAAACACAGAGGTCAATGAGAACCGCTTCCCTGTTACCCTTACTCACTCCCCAATAAGATAGGTTTGATAACACTGTCAGGTAAATAAATAAATGAACAATTCTTAAAAAAACTAAAAAACATTAGACAGTTTATTTTGGATGAAATGTATACATCTTAGTAGAAAAAATAACTAGAATGGTAATACAGAAAGAAAGGCAAATCTATATACTGTAAGAAGAACATTTGAAGAGTCTCTGTGTAAAATAGGCTGAGACAGATTATGAGGAACAATAAATAGTTTCATCAAAGATTAGACAGGTTCATTGCAATTTTTTTACATGTCTCTGTCAAATACTGAATAATCAACATACAGTACAACAATCAGAGGCAAATATATCCAGTAATGATACTGATCAATGTCCTTCAAGACACTGATGCAACGGTTAAGGCCTTACACGCCCAACATCATATATTCAAACTCCATTGTTTGTGTGAGATGTTTTCCCCATCTCAGTAGGGTTTTTTTTTGGGGTGCAAGGCTCTGGCTTTCTTCATATATATCCAAAGATGTATGTCACAGATTAAAAGGTAATTCTTGTGTGCACATGTGTCCTACGATGGTTTGGAGTCCTATCAAGAGGTCTTTTCTGCCTTGAACCCAATGCTTTCAGGACAGGCTCCAGTCCTGATATGAATTCAGTAAATTAAAGAAAGTGTAGTTATGTAATATCCTGTAGCAAAGACAACTGTTTATTTTTAAAATAATCTGCATGAGATTCAAAGTAAAGTGAAGCTATTTCAACAAATCTTACCTAAAAAATATAATTTCTTCCTGCAGTACATCTAGAACAATGGAGCAACTGATTGTCAATCTCACGTACCAATGTGACAAAATCCTAGCACATGAACTTTTATCAGGAGGTCATTAGTAGTTCAAAGCAGGCAGGTCTCCACCTTCAATTTGGTGTCAGCTTTAACCCTACAGCGGGAACTTAATTTACCTTCATCTATTTCCTTAAAGTTTGAAACCTTACATTACATGTCAATTTAAAGTTAGAGTAGCTTTGTTTTTGATCTTTATTAAATAAACCATACCATGTTTGTTAAAATCAACAATATTAGCACTATATTAAGATTTTTTCATTATAAAGATTTGATTATTTTCATAAATTTGATACTTTCATTTACACCAAGTGGAATAATACATTTAAAACTGACTAACATATTAATGTTGATGTAGAAATATTTATTAATTTACCAACATAACATGCCATTTTCATGCCCATGAAGCCAAATGTCTCTTTTCCTGTTTAATTAGGCTCTCTAGGTGCAGAGATGAGGACATCCCTAATGAATGTGAGTATTTTTTTTTACTTTGTACACTTCACCTTTGATGGGCTGGCACCCTGTCCTTTCACAATCCTGAAATGGATTAAGGAGGTTCCAAAAATGGGTGTATCCACTAAAAACGATATTGACTAATGTATTTTTTCTTTATGAATATGTAATAAAGTATTTGTTGCACAATGATGAGTCTCTTCCCTGGTATCCCGGAAGTCAGTCTTGAGTATTTTTCAAAAATAAGACAACTTTGCTTTTGATTTTAGGTTCAGTTTAGTCTTCTTCAGGCACAGGTGCATTTGTTTGCTACAGTTGTTGTAAAAAGTGCAATTAGCAGGAAATAAGATTTGTGACAATAGAGCAGTTAGGCCAGGGAGGCTGCAATTCAAATTTATTTTAATGATCTAAACGTTGACACAACAAATTGCAGATTAATTATGAATTGGTATTACCTCCTGTGTGGAATGGTCATTCCATATGCTATATATCTGGTATGTAGTTTTCATGTGGAGATTTAACATTTACTAAAACATATAAAGAGAAGACATCAGACACACAAATTACAATAGACAAAAAAACTGACCAATTAGCATTGTGTTTACAAATATGGGTTGGAGATTATGTACTGTATACATTGCACTATGTTTATGGAGCAGGATGTATTAATTAATTCTCATGCTTGTTTCTTTAAATTGCATTGTTCCTTGCAATATTATTAAAAGCTCTTAAAAAGCACCCTCGTTTTGGGATACAATTGAACACAACACTAGCAACTGTTGCTCAGGCAATGATGTTCATTTATTTTTTTAATGAAAATTCAAAAATAAAACCTATATATAATGTTCTTTAAAATCTCCAAACACCTTGTGTACTAAATTGAATTAGATTTATTTCCAACTAGCCACCCCCCACGGCTCCGTCCACGTAGTAGTGAAACAGGACAGTGAAGAGGGCTCTGCCTGACTCCCCACTCCTGACATCACGCTTCCCCCTCCCCTCACCCCGTAGCCTCCGTCTCGGATTAGCACGAATATATCGCTCCTGCAAGCAAACTATTTTTTTTAGCGCAATGAGAGAAGTCGCAAAATCAACCAGAATGTTCAAGCAAATTCTAGAAAAAAAAACCCGATCTAAATCCGTAGACAGACAGACAGACAGATGTTGGATTTTACAGATACAGAGATGAACGCTCTTCCAATTGACAGTCTCAGTACACTTTATGTATTTAAAAATGCAGTGTAACACTCTCAAACCTGCTTAATCTACTACAGAGTGGTGAGCATTTGTAATCTGGTGAAGATACAGTAGGATATTAAATAACATATTAATGTCATGCAGTTAAACACCAAATATTTACAAATGTGTGGGAGGTATAGTGGTTTCTGCTAATGTGTCATGAATTCTGAGTTAAAATCTAAACCAAGCTCATTGTCTGAGTAAGATTCATCTGTGGGTTTTTTTGAGTTTTCTTACTGGGTAATGTGGTTTTGCTAGCATCTCCCAAAGATATGCATGTTAGGGTATTGGAGACCCGAAGTAATCCCAGTATAAGTCAGTGTGTAACTGTCTCCAATAATCGACTAGTCACGTATCCAGGTCTGCCTGCCTTCCACCCATTGTCGCTAGGATAGGCTCTGCCCCTGAATCTGTGAATTTGGTCAAGCAGGCTTAATATTTTTTTGTTATACTATATGTATGTGCTTGCATAAAGCCTAAAATAAAATATATGGAGAGAAACTGTAAAAATGTAACTTTACATTTACATGTCAATCTATAGCATCACCCTTTATGTGATGACATTTATCCAGCCTTCCATCTTAATGGCACCAGCTGCTGGCATTAAGTATATGCTACTACTGCTTTTGGCTGCTCCCATTTAGGGGATTCATCGATCCCTGTCTTTTACATCATTTTCTGCCAAACCAGCTATCAAGTATATGATTCACTAATTTAAACTTTTCTGCTTTATTAGTAGCTTTGAATATCTGTAAGACTTTAAGAGGTTTAAATCCCTTAGTCTGTCAGTGTAGAACAGGACTTTTAGCACTGGAATGCATTTGGTTTCTGTTCTCAATGCATTTTTAGGCTACTAAGTCATTATTTAACATGGTGACCTGGGACATTATTTATAAAGCTTGCACATGCACTAAAAGAGGCTGAAAATGTACGTACACAACTTGCCACACAAACGTCAGGATTTAAAAGAGAAAACTTGACAGAGGAACTCTGACACATACAAACGCACCATTTTGCAAAGAATGGGAAATGAATACACCCTTGCTAACCAATAAAGATCTTTAGCATTGTCATTGCATATGTATGAGATTGATTATCATGCTCCATATATGGATGGTTCACGGCAGCATTCGAGGCCCATTCATGTACGCACATTTACAAGATGATTATAATTTATAAAGTGTAAGTTGCACAGAAGTGCATGCATGGTTTTAAAAATCAGATTTTTTTTTTTTTTTGCCTTTTGCATATTCCTTTTTTTTTTTTTTACCATTTCATGCTTGAATTCATGCAAAGTTTATACATCAAGTCCCAGAACTGTACATGGTACTCTCACTACTGCATCATAGAGCTTTGCACTACATCCTTTGATTTAAACTCAGCAGTATTCATACTTTATATTGCCTCTAAAAAGTATTTACTCCCTTGGAGATTTTCACATTTTATTGTTATACAAAATAAATCACAATGGATTTAATTAGGTGTTTTAACATTGATCAACAAACAATGACTCTTTAAAGTCAAAGTGAAAAACAGATCTCTGCATAACGGCCTAAATTAATTACAAATATAAAAAACAAAGTTATTTATGACAAGTGTTCATCCCCTCCAAGTCAGTATTTAGTAAAAGCATTTTTATCAGCCATGACAGTTGTGAGTCTGTGTGTTCAGGTCTTTATTGGCTTTGTACATCCAGACATTGCAGTTTTTCCCCATTCTTCTTTGCAAAACTTCTGGAGCTCTGCCAAGTTGCATTTAGAGTGAACAGCCTTTTTTTAAGTCCACCCACAATTCTCATTTGGCTTAAGATCTGGACATTGATTCAGCCACTCCACTGCATTAACATGGCTGTTTTTAAACAATTTCTGTGTAGCTTTGGCTTTATGCTTTGGGATGTTGTCTTACTGGAAAACAAATCTTCTCCCAGGGTTCATGTTTCTTGCAGATTATATTGTATTTTCTGTTAGGATAGCTCCATATTTTGCTGCACGCAACCCTTCCAGACTCTGCTACAGAGATACATAATCACAGCATGATGCTGCCATCACCATGCTTCACAGTGTTTTTCATAATGTGCAATGTTAGGCTTATGCCAAACATGGCATTAAGTCTGTGACAAAAAAGGTTAATCTTGGTCACATTAGACCATAGAACCTTCTTCTGGCTGATTTCAAAGTCTCCCATGTGATTTCTGGCAAACTCTAGTCGAGATTTTATGTGTGTTTATTCTCTTTGCCACTCTCAAACAAAGCTGCAACTGGCAAAGCACCTCGGCAATGGTTGTTGTATGTACAGTTTCTCCAATCTGATACACTGTAGCTTGTAACTCCTTTAGAGTTATCATAGGTCTCTTGGTGGCCTCTTTCATTTGTCTTCACAAACTTCATATCACTTATTTTCATGAATGGCCTTCTTTGTTCAAATCTATAGCTGACATACTCTTTCCATTTTTTAATGATTGGTAGACGGGACTCCAAGGGCTACTCAGTGACTTTGATATTTTTTGTGCCCATCCCCTGACTTGTGTTTTTTAATCATTTTTTCACAGAGTTGCTTGGAGTGTTCCTTTGTCTTCATTTTGTAGGTTAGGCCTCAATATTGACTGACCACAAGTTAACCCTCCATCTAAGGTGCATTTACACTGTAGTCAATTGAAACCCCTTTAACTACAGACAGATGATCTTCATTGAACTAATAGTATTCTAAAATCTTTTGGCTGCACCAGTGATGATTTTGGTGTGTCATACATATGCAACCTAGTGTTTTGTGTTTTATATTTGTAATTAATGCATATCACTTTGCAGAGATCAGTTTTCCCTTTGACATTTAAGAGGTTTTTGTTTACCAAAAGAGTGCCAAAAAAGCTAAATCAAGTACACTGTGATTCAATGATGAATTGTATTTAAATATGAAAAAGTCCAAGTGCCAAAATAGCCAAATCAAGTACACTGTGATTCAATGTTGTATAACATTTAAATATAAAAACTTCAAAGAGCCAAAAAAAAAAATCCAAATTAAGTACATTGTGATTCAATGATGTATAATATTTAAATATGAAAACTTCCAAAGGGGTAAATACTTTTTACAGGCACTGTAACTTAACATTTTATTTGAGTATTTTCTTCTGCACATTGCCTAGACAATGAGAATGCTGTATTAATGTAAATCCCCTATTCTTTTCAGAGGTAGTATCCTGTGAATAAATAAATATACAAATACTTATCCTGTGGATAAATAAGTATACAGCTTACATGGTTGTTTTGAAGAGGACCGTGTTTTTCCTAAAACTCCAGCATCTCTTAAATGCTAAGACAACTTAGGGTCACAGAAACCCAAAGAGGATACTGCTTATACAAAACCCATATTTCAGCAATACTTTTGACATCAGAGCCAGTTAAATGATAACTACGGGTTATTTCTCTAAAGAAATTCATTGAAGGATTTTAATTGTAAAAGTGCTCTTTATAAGCACATAGAGGCCATTGCTTCCCAGCACAGTCTGTTGGAGGGTATTTTCATCTTGTTTGAAACATATGTCGGTAACTGTATCCTTTATTTCTTTTGGCATAGTGTGTTCATATTTAGCCATCACTATAAACCTTGACAGAATACGATCATTGTTGTACAAAACTGGGTGTACAATACTCCTTATGTTACCTGCAGTATATGCCATTCAAATAACATACTTTACAACAAATTATTTTGAAATAAATGACAGCAAAATTTGAAATAATTGCTGATGAAGACAGATATTGTCAGAAAAAAATATAAACCAAGAAAATAATCTGCAGTGAGGAAAAGTCTTGTCATTTAAGGAAGGCGCCTTGATCTGCTGTTCCGAAATGTAGTGCAGTTGTTAAAAAAACTGCACTGTTATTTGTTTAAAAAGTCTGTTTTAAATGGAACAGTGAAGCAATGCAGAGATAGAAGGTATTTGGAGAAGACACAGAACATTTCTAGCCAGTGTTCTTCAGTGGTTGTTCTGTTATACTTGTGACATGTTATCTACACTTGTCCAAAAAACTCAACATCTGTTAACACTTTAAGAAGTCAGAACAACACAGAAAAGGAAGCACAGCTATCTTTCATTGCTTTAGATTAATTATTTAAGAAGAATGGTAAGCTAGATAAATATAATTTATGTAAAAGTTCACACAGAATACTGTTGACCAGCAAAGCATTTTTGCAGCACATATGCTGTATTCACCAGTGCCCTTGTTTACTGAATATTTTCTTGGAAATTTGCTGTGTAGTCAGGTTAGACTAATCTTTTCTTCCCAGCGCCCCATGATGCTTTGTAAAGCCAGTGAGACCTTGCAGAGCTGTAACAGGTAATGTTTGATGGGGTAGTCCCTGATTATATTAATAATCTAATTTTACTAGTAATAAAATAAAATTAGAGAAAAATATTTAAACACAAAACAAACATGCGGAAGGATACTTGTGTCCTAAATATAATGTCTTATTATATGGACTTGTATATGACTTGTATGTATAAGCTTATGTCTTTTATAATATTACCCAGAGTGTTGTATATTTAATAAAAACAGGAAGTACTGAAGAATCCAGGTGCTTCAGTGTTGTGCTTTTTTGGTAGCAGCAGTAGTGAAAAAACAACTGTACTTTTTGGTTCAAGAGAGGTGAGTACCTGCTATCTAATCTGTGGGAACAAAGCCTTAGTAAATTCATGTTTCGTGTCTGCAAGAAATTTTATTGTTCTGATATTTAACTCCATTATTTTTATTTCTCTGGGGGTACAGTGGTGTAGTGGTTAACACTGCTTCTCACAGCTCATGTTACAAGTTTGGCAATAATAATTGGTCCAGCAGATGTTTCCCTAGCCACGAGGACACATAGGAAAGTAAGAACATAAGAAATTTGACAAATGAGAGGAGACCTTTCAGTCCTCGAAGCCTATTTGTTTAGCTCATAGTTAAGCCATCCCAATATCTCATCCAGATTCTTCTTAAAGGTTTTCAAGGTTTCTGGTTCAGATCAGATCAGAATCACTTTATTGCTAGCATGTGAAACATTCCAGAATTGACTTTTGTTAGGTGCAAAACATGGAATACAACACATAACCAACTCAAGACAAATCAATTTCAACCCACTTTTAACTTGACACTGTGCAAACCACTATACAAATACAACAATTTCTTGAACAAAACATTTACAAACTTCAATAGTTAACTGAAAAAGATAAAAAAAAAAACTATACAAAATAATATAGATATCAATTTGAGCAAGTATGAAGTATTTACAAATAGACAATCAGCAAAGTTATTAGTTATATGTTGCAAAAACAGTTAGGAGTAAACCTATGTATGTTTATTTAGGATCTGAATAATTTGAGGAAAGAAGCTGTGGAGATGGCGTGTACTGTAGTTCGGTTCGTAATAGACCTGTACCTCCTCTGTGATGGCAACTTAATGAGCAGATGGGTGCTGGGGTGGGTAGAGTCAGCTACAATCTTTCCTGTTCTTTTTTTTGTTCTGGCGATGAACAGATCTTTTAATGCTGGGAAACAACAGCCAATGAATTTCTCAGCTGAACAAATCACCTGCTGCAATCAAGTCTTAGAAAGAGAGGAGGCAGAAGGAAACTAAATGGTGATGATGAGTGAACATTTAACAATATACTGTATGCCTTGATATGCCAAGCTTCTTAAGCTGGTGAAGGAAGAACAGTCTTTGCCTGGCTTTCTTGATGGTGGAGGTGATGTGCTTGTCCCATTAGTGAAAGTAGTCCCCAGGAATTTAAAGGACTGAACCACAGACAGAGTCTGGCAATCAGTTTGCAAAGGTGGACACTTGTTGGCAGAAATCAATCCTCATTTCCATTGTCTTAATTGCATTGATCTCCAAGTTGTTACAAAAACAGTTTTCTGCAAGAAGGCCCACCTCTCTTTGATAGGAAAACACATCATTATTGAAATGAGACCGACTATAGTTGTGTCATCTGTACATGTCTTAGTAGCTTGTTCTAGAGTTCCACAGATCTTTGCATAAGTTTATTCAACCAAAAACGAGTTCAGTTTCTTCTTCCCCACTGACTTCAATGTATTTGGCAAAGTTCCCAAAGACTTCACCAGTCAAAGCAAAGCAAATCCGGTGGGGTTCAGTCATTACTAATGCAAAGTAATCACAGCCACTGGAATATGAGTTTGATTCTGAGTTGACAGATTTGGGGTTTGTCCCAAAGTTTCAGGCAAATAAACAGCACTGTATATCTCTCTCTAGCAATATATCTTAAATCAAGTATATTTTCAAGAAGCACTGCTGGAGTTTTCATGTTTACAAGGGTATTTTTGCGCTCCTTCCAAGTCACACAACATAGTGTTGTATTGATGGCTCTAAACATGGCAGACGTTAGTGATTAAATATCCACGTGTGGGAGTTTGAACTAGTGACTTCTTTAGGTTTGGTTCTAACCTTTGTGGAGGACGGCTGGGACTCATTCCCAGACACCTGGAGGATGGAAGGACTGAGAGAGGAGCAGTACCTCCCCTGGAACACGAGAAGGCAGTCGCCCTGGTGGGTGTTGGGGTCATGGGAAGAGAGCTTGGAAGCTCAATCCTGTGGGGCCCTGTAGCCACCACCAGGGGGCACATGTAAATTTGCTAAGCCCTGGACTGCAGCACTTCCACCACACCAGGAAGTGCTGTAGAAAAGTAATCAGGGAGTACCTGGAGCACATCCGGGTGTATTATGAAAGGGGCCGCCTCACTCCATTCAGGGGGCTGGAGTCGGGAGGCAGAGGACGGAGCTTGCAAGGAGTGGAGTGGAGGTGGCAGAAGAAGCGGAAGAGAAGGAGAAAGTAAAGGAAAAGGAAAGTAAAAAAGAACTGAGTTCTTGTGGCTGCTTGATGCACTGTGTTGTGTGTAGAAGAAAAGAAAAATTAAAGCGTGTGATTTTGGACATTGTGTGCCCTGGTGTCTGTCTGTAGTGATCTTCCACGCCTTCTATCTCCTTCTGCAAAGACAGGCTTAGGGCTCTACTTAAACTTATAACAGAGATAGTTGGGTTATTTGAATTTAAAAGTTTAAAAATGTAACTGGTTAACTAGTTTATTAAAAATTGTTAGTGGATACAATAGCATAAAATAAAGAATGCTAAATTATGTTATTTGGCAATCAAATTAAACACTAATGAATAGATAAATTGTGCTTTTGATAGCATGCACTGTGAAATTTGCTACACTGCATAACACAGTCTGATTTAGTAATGATCTTCATTGATAAGCAAATACACAAGTGTTAAATACATTCTTACAGCCTTTCTAATGAACACTTAAAATGTGTTTTGAAATGAAATTTTGCTGTGCATATAGTGTTTAATGTAAGGCTTTACATTCTGTAAAATAAAGACTGAAGGATTTAGCAAGTGGCTTGTGCTCAGTCAATACCATTTAAACAAAAATATAGTTTAAAAAACTGAATAAGTGATTTATAATTGTGTTTATTGTAAGAAAGAAGACAAATCAGTATAATGGACTAATTTGTTTAGCACTTAAAAAATTGGAACACAAGCTAGTGATAATATAAGTAGTGTCATTCAAATTTTTACATATAAACTCCCTTAAAAAATCTACTAAGTGGATACTGTAAAATTTACATTTATCTGATGAATGCCCCCCTCAGTGCCCAAGAATAAAGAAGACCAGAGAAGTGGTGTTTCAAATCGTGCTGCATATGAAAGGCTAAGGGCAGAAAGTGTGCCTTTGAAAATGAGTACACGTTTGGGAGCCTCCCAAAGTATTAATGGCAATGGCAATTAATGTTTAGCGGGTGATTTTGAATACAAGGCAAAAAGAGTGGGAACAATGGGAGGTTTTTGAAGCCAAAGCCCTGAAGAAAGGAAGCTGTTAAATGAACACACTGCTTCTGTCTCAACCTTGCTTAACCTTTCGCTCATGACCTGCAGCCGAGTTTGTTTTGTATTTACCTCTCTCGTTCAAGAACAAGAATTACCACTAAGTTTGCACATCATTATAGTACATGCTTAGGAGGTTTTATTAATAAAACATAAGCAGCTATTGAGCATAATGTATATTGTCCATGAAGGAATGCTCATTTGCAAACAATAAAGGGAATCATAAACTAAATTTGTAGTCACGCATTCATTTTAGGAATCTGTTTCTTACTTTAAAGATTCGTGGAGATGAAAAGGCTATCCTGGGATTGTTGGGTGTGAAGCCAGAACTGACACTGGATGGGCTCCTATTCCACCACTGGTCATGCACAGGAACATGTAGCATTTCTGGTTAGTCTGGGGAAAGCCTTCATAAACTCAAAGAAAATGTGCAATCTCTAGAAACCTAATCTTATTAGTGGCTTGGACACTGTGTGGATTTTGCATGTTCTCCCTTTGATAACATTGGTTTTAACTCACATTATGTTTTAAAAATGAGCAGGTTAGGCTAATGGGCCTCTCGGTTTTGGAATTATAAGATGAATGTGTCTTTAATGTAATGGGGACCACATGCAGGGTGTAATCCAGCCTTGCCAGGGCACAGCCAGTTCAGTATGCTCATGGATGAATTGAGCTGACGTTTTTGATGAGTGAAATTAGTGAAAAATTATTAAACATTTGAAAAAAAAAATTTTGCATATGTTACAGTATAAATAATAAGTAATAATGTGCAATATTTTTAAGTTTTATTAATAAAAAGTTTATTCAAAGAAAAAAGCTATGATGTCGTTGATGAATAAGAAAATCCACTGATTTATTTATATGTTGGGTTCATTTCGTCATTCTCAATATGACCTTCAGTCTTCTGTGTTCAGTCTATTGCCTGATAATTGATTTTTGAAACTCTCTGAATATCTATAGCTGGAAAGTGTTCATCTGAAGTGTGCAGCAGTCTGCTGAAATATTAAATGCTGTGACTACCTAAGATAAAACTGTGGAGGAGTGTCGC
Organism: Polypterus senegalus; assembly: GCF_016835505.1. Classification (NCBI taxonomy): domain Eukaryota; kingdom Metazoa; phylum Chordata; class Cladistia; order Polypteriformes; family Polypteridae; genus Polypterus; species Polypterus senegalus. The sequence continues at coordinate 141,504,729 of NC_053154.1, read as the reverse complement.
TCATTGTCCCCAGGCCTTGTGAGTCATGCAGGTAATTATTATAGAAGGACAGTTAATTATCAGGCTAGCTCATTTTCAGAAGAAGCCCCTGTGAATTAGGGAAAAAAGAAGTAAACATAACCTCCCTTTGTGTGGATTGCTTGATGAGCAATATGTATTCATAAATGAAAATGCTCTTTGATATAGAAACCAGAGCATTTCTTTTCTTTTGAATTTTCAAAGAGCTGAGAAAAATGATATGAAATTAAAGCTGCAATTCATTCAGGTGTTTTACTGTAAAATCATTACCAAAGATTTACTGCATTACTGTACAATTACTGTATTAATAATAAAAGTATAAAAAAAGAAAAAGACTTTGAGGCTAATAACTAAGAAGTAAAATATGTTACATACAGCAACACACTTCCACATTTTATTCACATTATTCAGAACAAAGTGTATCAAAGTTCTTAGACGAATTCAGAACTGTGGTTGAAAACCCTTTGCTGGCAATGACAGCCTGAAGTCTTGAACTCATGGACATCACCAGATGCTGGGTTTCCTCCTTTTTAATGCTCTGCCAGGCCTTTACTGCAGCGTCTTTCAGTTGCTGTTTGTTTGTGGGCCTTTCTTTCCGAAGTTTAGTCTTCAACAAGTGAAATGCATGTTCAATTGGGTTAAGATCAGGTGACTGACTTGGCCATTCAAGAATTTTCCACTTCTTTGCTTTAATAAACTCCTGGGTTGCTTTGGCTGTATGTTTTGGGTCATTGTCCATCTGTATCATGAAACGCTGCCCAATCAATTTGACTGCATTTAGCTGGATTTGATCAGACAGTATGTCTCTGAACACCTCAGAATTCATTCGGCTGCTTCTGTCCTGTGTCACATCAATAAACACTAGTGTGCCAGTGCCACTGGCAGCCATGAACACCCAATCCATCACACTGCCTCCACTGTGTTTTACAGATGATGTGGTATGCTTTGGATAATGAGCTGTTCCATGCCTTCTCCATACTTTTTGCTTACCATCATTCTGGTAGAGGTTGATCTTGGTTTCATCTGTCCAAAGAATGTTTTTCCAGAGCTGTGCTAGCTTTTTTAGATGTTCTTTAGCAAAGTCCAATCTAGCATTTCTATTCTTGAGGCTTATGAGTGGCTTGCACCTTGCAGTGCACCCTCTGTATTTACTTTCATGCAGTCATCTCTTTACGGTAGACTTAGATATCGATACGCCTACAACGTGGAGAGTGTTGTTCACTTGGTTGGCTGTTGTGAAGGGGTTTCTCTTCACCATGGAAATGATTCTGCGATCATCTACCACTGTTGTCTTCAGTGAATGTCCAGGTCTTTTTGCGTTGCTGAGTTCACCAGTGCTTGCTTTCTTTCTCAGGATGTACCAAACTGTAGATTTTGCCACTCGTAATATTGTAGCAGTTTCTCGGATGGGTTTTTTCTGTTTTCGCAGCTTAAGGATGGCTTCTTTCACCTGCATGGAGAGCTCCTTTGACCGCATGTTGTCTGTTCACAGCAAAATCTTCCACATGCAAGCACCTCACCTCAAATCAACTCCAGGCCTTTTATCTGCTTAATTGATAATGACATAACGACGGACTTGCCCACACCTGCCCATGAAATAGCCTTTGAGTCAATTGTCCAATTACTTTTGAGCCCCTGAAATGAAGGGATTGTGTTAAAAATGCTTTAGTTGCCTCATATTTTTATGCAATCGTTTTGTTCAACCCACTGAATTAAAGCTGAAAGTCTGCACTTCAACTGCATCTGAGTTGTTTCATTTAAAATTCATTGTCGTAATGTACAGAGCCAAAATTAGAAAAAAGTTGTATATCACATTTTTATATGAACCACGTTACATTATTTACATTTTATATATTGTGAATAGATTTATAGTAAATAGTTTGTATATGAATTCCTTAATTTTCAAAATTACAAACTTATTTTTTTATTATGCACAGTATTGCTATGTCAGTCATAGAAATAAGAACAATTTTTGACTCAAATTTACCTCATTAATATCTGGTTTTATTTCAATGTAAAAGAAATAAAATGCATTTGACGGGTTTTGGGACAAGTTCTACCTCTATATTCAATGCATGTAGTACACTGATTAGTAGACTATAATAAGAATGGTACATTTCATTCAAATGCCATTATAATTGTTTGTGAAAAAGCAGAAATTAATTTGAAAAGTAATGTCACTCAAATGTGACATCTTTTTAAAACTGCCTTTTTTGTGAGCTTTACTCTCTCACTGGAAAATAAATTAGTTTAAAAAGTTTTTCAAACAAACAAAAAAGTATTCACTTGAATTATTAATGCTAAAGTTTCAGCATTAACTTCCACCATCGTCATTTACATGGAAAGCTAGCATTCATCTGCCAGTTGGAAATTTCCTAATCAGATCAGTTAGAATTTGAAAAGGATAAAGGTCACTGCTTTTGTCACTTAAAGTAGCTGAATGTCTGCATAATAAAGGTTCAAGCAAGTTGGATGGGGTTATTTTTGCTTTGCTGGGTTGTTTGTGCCAGTGAGATGCCTCTGAAGTTCATGTGTGTATGCAGAAGAGGCTCCAGGCTAAAAAGGATAAGTTGACCCACAAGGGCAATGGTGCAGCAGGGCAGTCATTTGAAGTCAGCTTTTATCTAGAAGGCATTTGTAGATGTTGGAATCTACACTCTTAAAAATAATGGTTCTTTAATGGCATTTTATTGGGTTGTGTGGTTCCTCGTTGAGCCATCACTTGACAAAGAACCATTTCATTCTGGTAAGGGGTCTTTGCATATGAAATGGGTCCTTTGGGGTTTGAAAAGATCTCTAATATGTGTACAAAACAGAAATATTTAATGTTTAGAAGACTACCGAGATGGATACAACAGATGAAGAAAATCTGAAGCCTGAAAATCATACACCCATTTAAAAATATAGTATCACCTATTGATCATTGTTTATGGACCCTGTTAAGGATCTAAAGGTTTTTTTCTGGAACCTTCATGTGGATGGGTGTTTTGTGAACTAAAAATGGTTCCCTAAGGGCATTGCTCTGAAGAGCTACACCTTTATTTTTAAGAGTATAGGCAAGAACTTCTTACCCAAAGAGATCCTGCCTCAGTGGCAACATTTTTGTCCTGCAAGCAGAAATGCCTTCCTTAAGGTAAAATAACTTGTATGATCTCTGATTTATCATATAAAAAGCAACCACGTCTCATTTATGAACAAAGCTAAATGTGCATCAGCAAAGAGGTACAGTCTCGCCCTTTGATGGCTTGGATAAATTCTAGTATATTCCTTCTTGACCTATCAGCAATATGTATCCATCTTTCCTTTCAATTCTGAACATTCCCAATCCAAGTCTAGTGTCATGGGGGCTTGAACTATCCCAGCAGCATCAGGGTTATCCCTGGATGGAGTATCTATCTACTGCAGGGCATACTTATAATAAGCAGCATACTCACAAACATAGGGCCAGATTAATATAGCCAATTAACCTGATGTGCATGCCTTTAAGGTGTGGAAAGACAAGACAGATTAAACTCACACATGTCAAAAAAAAAAGTAGAGACTTAGACTTAGAGTTCTGTTGCTAAAACTGAAATGCAGAATTTTTGAGGTCTGGGAAATGCATCAGTAACCATTGTGCTCCTCTTCTGAAACTAAATTTGACAAATCAACAAGCAGTCTTGCTCAGATGTTATTGTATAACATTCGACAATTTGATTTGTTCCTTAAAAAGATAAACATTCATAAAAAAGTTGCTCTACTTAAATACACTAAATCAGGGGTGGCCAATGATGGTCCTGGAGAGCTACAGTGGCTGTAGGTTTTCATTTCAACCCAGTTGCTTAATTAGAAACCAATCTTTTCCAATCTCAGACCTTATTTAATTTTATGGCTTGTTAGTCTGCAATTTAAGGCTCTTATATCATAGATTTTTTCCTTTCCAAGGATATCATCAAAATTATCTGAAGCCTAAAACAGATCATTTCCAGTCTGTCACATTTTCTGTTAATTGTTTTATTAAATGCAACAGTGCATGATGAATACACAAGCTAGATGGTGAACTGATGACTGATTTGTCATTTACATCTTATTGCTAATAAGGGGCCATTAAAACAGTGAATGCAGCTGTTTAAGATTGAAATAAGCAATTAAGTATGGGGAACCTTAACAAGTGATAGCACTAAAATGAAGCATCAAAATGTCGCTTCAGCAGTAAGTGCTTCATCAGCAGTAATTGACTTCTCACTAAGAAACTGGATTAGAACAAAAACAAGCAGCCACTACAGCCCTCCAGGGACCTCATGCATAACTCCGTGCGTAAAATTTGCACTATAACATGACGTAAGCACAAAAGCTGAAATGTACTTGCGCACAGAAAAATCCAGATGCAGGAATCTGTGCGTACGTAAACTTCCACGTTCTTCCGCTACATGGATCCCAATCAGCGTGGAAAGTAATGCTCATGCACACGCCTGCTGCCCCGCCCCAACTCCTCCCAGAATTACACCTCTTTGAATATTCAAATCAATATAAATAGCCCTTAAGCTTAGCGTTCTGTGAAAAGACAATGGGAAAAGCATGGGGGAAAATATAAGAATTTCAGTGAATACCAAGTGTAAGCAAGGAAAAACTTACTATTTGTTGGTTTAAACAGTGGTATAATCAACAAAAGGAAGTTGATTGAGTGATAGAGTGTCAGAGAAACAAGTTCACAAAGTCGCACAGTGCCTGAAATAAAAAAAGAAGTTGTCACATATCCAAGTCACCGTGAAAAGGCGAGTCGTAGACCACCGTCTGAGTGTCATATGAAAGCTTATTAGGGTACAAAGAAAAAAAAATAGGCACACAGTGTGGAAAAAAGCAGGTAATGTCAACTTTAATCTCGAAATTTCCACTTTAATCACATAGTCTATTTTGTCATTAAAGTAGAACATTCATAAACGTCATCTTAAAATCGATTAATGTACTAGTTTCTCAAATCCCATCATAACTAAAGTAACACGTTAAATGTTTTGTTTTGTATTTAATCTTCTTTGTGCTCTATGTGTGAATCACTATGTGGTTCTTAAACCGGCTTTCTCTTCCTCCGAAAGGACACAGAATGCATTACATTTGTGATATTACATTTCTCTGAATAATTTAAATACTGAGATGTATACGTGATATCTTTTTTATGATGATAGGAATGAAAGCATGTTAGTAAACATGGGCACACGGTGGCGCAGCGATTGTGTGTGACCTTCGATGAAATTATTGCAGCAGTACTGTCTGTTTCAAATGTACTAACCTCTAATTCCTGTCCTTACTTTTCTTTCCCCAAATACCCAATCGCCACACAATCAGATCTGTAATAGACGTTAAGCCATCTGTAAGCTTACAATGACGATCCTTCAAAACTTTTAAGGAACAGTGAAATATCTTCGTAGTACGTGTTTAATTATTCTATCCATCTGTCTTTCCAGTGTTGTGCCAGCCCACCAAGCATACAGCACGAGGTAGGATCAATCTGTGAACTAGCTAGCGCTGCGGCACCGTGTCCTCACATGTTTAATTATTAACAATACAGATTATTTAAATGAAGTTAAAGGTTTATCTGTATAATATAATCAACATATTTTGCTGCATTTCATCTTACAAATGATATCGTCATCATATGTAAATACGCGCTTTATAAAGTGGTACAGGTTGTGCTATATAATAATTAAAGTGCAAGTTTACAATGAGGGGATTGTAGTTATAAGTACAAACAGTTCTACAAGGAGCACTTGATGGACTGATTGACTGTGTTTAAAGTTCTTGGGATGAAACTGTTTCTGAACTGCGAGGTCCGTACAGGAAAGTCTTTGAAGCGTTTTACCATGGCTGAAGCAACGTGTGCTTGATGCTGTATCCCGATAATTCCCTTTCCGATCAGCTGCTGCTGTGATTCCCCACTCAGATACAGTGATATAAATACTCCAAATGGTGCAGTGAGAGTAATATGGAAAAAGATGATCTGCTGTGGCAACCCCTAACGGGAGCAGCTGAAAGAAGAAAAAGAATGTGCAGTGACAGTAACAACGCTAAAGCAGTTATGGTATGTGGTATACTATGGCTATTCCCTGGACCATTATATTGTTACAGGTTAATTACAATCAGATGCATTGCACTAATAAACAATATGCGGTTAATTTCAGTGTATTTATAAAGCCGCGTCAGAGATGATGATCTGAAAAAGACAGAATAACCACACAGGAACAGTAGCACTGCTTTGACATTGGGTGCTGCCAGTCCGCAAAACCACATGGAGAACTTGCATATGACAGGGTAAGAGGTAACGTGGAAATGTGCATGAATTTATGCCAAGTTTACTTTTTATACATCGCAATTTGAACGTGGAAACATTCTCACGCAACATTTCTGTGCATTTATATACACACTAGGACAAGTAACAACATTGCTAAAATGTAATACATTGCAACATGGTTTGAATAGAGACAAGAGTTTTATGGCCAGGTATGAGGATTGTTTGCATCTCTCGGACTGACCCAGACAACCTGACTACAGATCCAAATTGTATGGAAAAACTCATCAGAAACTTCAAAAGACTTTGTTGGACAGTTATCCAAAAATCTTGACCATACATTGTTCTTCTCTCTTCTTAAATGAATCTATAAATCTATTAATTTTATACATTTAAGATGTGTCACTTAAAGATTTACCAATGTTGTTACTTGTCCTACTGTGTATATAAACACAGGGAACTTGTTTCTGTATTACATCTTGCCTGTAGAAGTGGCCTGAGTTGTCTCGAAAGCTTGCATATTGTAATCTTTTTAGTTAACAGTTATGTAAAAATTCAAAATAAAAAATAATGATAGTATAATGATTATATTACTTGATGATGCACAAATAAGCTGGGTATCTTGAACTGGACAGTTATAAACAGATCAGGTGATGACCCAAGGATAAAATAAAATAGAATGTCAAACATAAAATAAAAGTCTGCAACAAAAGGTCAAATGAGCCCAGAATACCAAGATGAAAATAACATTAAAAATTACAATGGATAGAGGGCAAAGACAAAGTATCAAATCAAATGCTTGCAAAAGAAATGCAAGGTACGAAGTTTGGAAGCTATTCAAGTACTTGGATGCTTGCTGAGCAGCACTGCCATGTTTAACAGCAGAGATGTCATGATGTCACATGAGATGCAATGCACGCCATGCTCCTTAACAACTGCCAAGGCAGTTTTCAAAATAGTGGCACCCATGAAAAAGTTAAAATGACACTGTGGGAATTATAATAATAATAATAATAATAATAATAATAATAATAATAATGGGGCAACAAAACAAAATGAATAAAAGTAAACCAGAGAATCATGACAATAATACAAAAAAACTGGACAATTGCAACAGTCCAGATGATATTCTCAAAGTCATGGCAAAACAAAGTCAATATATATATATTTGAATACTCAGTGCAGGGTCTTCCAAATATGTGGCTATGCCTTGACATTACCACACTACAGATGTCACAAGCATGCAAGCAGACCATATTCTTAGTAACAAGTGGTGTCATAATGGCCTGTCCCAAATTATGGAAGTGCATAATGGTATCCCAACGCAAATAGTTAAAATAACAGTCAAAATAGTAAAAAACCAAGAAACAAAAATGACAACTGTGGCTGTGACAGCTGTCCCCAGCTTCCTCTGTATTTCCACGCTGGCAACTCTCCTGCTTCTGCCAGTGAGGTTCCCTCTCTGTCCAGTGATGGGACTCTGATAATGCCATTGCCTCTACAGTAAAAATCCAGAAATCTACTTTAGAAGTCAGCAAGCTGATTATTTATTTTTTACAATAAGTAAAGAAAACAACATAAACAAACATTACCCTTGACAGTTTGTTCGGAGTTATGTAATTAACCAGTGTTGGAGACTTAGCTGACAACGGGGGATTATAATGTGTCAGAAATGCATTCACACATAGCTGCAGTTTAGGAAAACACCCCTGCCCGGTGCATAAATCCAAAACCACTAGTTACATTAGCCAAATATTGAGATGAGGCCCAACCCTCCTTCCTGGGAATGCAAAGACAGATGATCAAAAACACCAAATAGTGGAAAAAGCAAATTTCCAACTGTAAAGAAAGCAAAATATGACAACAGTGAAACACGTTCTGGAAATATGAATGCGTAGAAACATTTTAGTCAGTTAAAGTAGTACTAAAAAAGCAATTTTGGCCTTATGCAGAAGAGTAAAATTATAAATTACCACCAGTTGAACAATTCCTCAAAAGTAACTGAAAGCAATCAAATAATGGAGTTTTTGTAATTTTTTTCATAAAGGTTTAATCATATGCACATTTTTTGTATTTTTGAGTTAATAAGAATTACTTATAAATGCTTTGACAGTACTTCTGTACTTCTGACTCAACAACATGAAAAAACCCTCATGATATTCCATTTGACTTGTCCTAATGTTTAGTTATGCAAGATGTTGAGCTTTTTGGGATTCTCTCCTACTGTTGGCCTCTAGACATGAAAACCATAATTTTAAGGCTTTTTTTCTGACCTTATTTTTGTGCTGGAAATTACACCCTTATGATAAAGTTAGTGAGTTAACCAATAGGTATCTTCAGTAAAAATGATTAGAAGGACTTGAAGTTGTGCATCAAGAGTTCATCACTTAATGGGATAAGAGGGGTCAAAGTTATTCCTGTTCACAAAACTTTGAAAAAATGGAGTTTCATGCTATTTCAAGATTATAGATCACGAATATGTTGTTGAAATTTGATTTTTTACTTTTGGTTCTAGCCCTCTAACATCCATTCTAAGAAGGTTAAAAATGACACATTTCTATTACAACTAAGGATATTTAATTTAGGCTTTAAAATTTTAAATTGAAGCACACATTTTAATAGTTCAAATATCTGACAAAACTGTTCTTGTTTATTATGTACTTCTAGCTTATGAAGGCAATCAGTACATTTCTTATAAACACAACAAAATAGGGTGCTTACGCTAACTCAGTTTTTTATTTAGATTGATTTAAGTATATATGAACCCATCACATCTGTATTCTTTATTTGTCAGAGTAGTATGGAGACAGAACACACCCTGACAGCAACAAGCACAAAGCTGGAGTTACCCATGCAGCGACAGAATACAGAGTTATCAACTGTTTGGTCTCTGTGTTTTTCAAATGTGGGAGCAAATCCATGCAAGCACAATCAGATTGTTCCATCTCTACACCAAGGGCAACAAAGGCAAAAAGAGTAATGAGTCCCATGCGGGCAATCGTCGAGAGAATCATCTACCACCTTCACCATGATCCATCCAGAGAATATAAAGCTACAGGCAGAATGGACATATCCACATCATTCTGGCAAAATCATTTGCTGATAAGCCAAACTATAATTGCTCAAATTTAGGAACAGTTTACAATAAATGTTTATAGTTGCAATAATTAATATTTAGTTTGAGGCTTTTCATCCTGGGTGAGTTTTTGTATTACTAACAATTAATCAGTATTTGGATTGAAATGGAATTTGCAATATGGAGTGTGGAATTATGTAATTGTTTACCTTCAGCTTTCTGCTTTTGGCTAGTTAATTTACCTACATAACATACATGAGGAAATTTGCAGTAAATTACATAATGGAATACATGCAAATTTAGAACAAAAGAAAAGAATAATACTGAGGTGTTTTACTTTTCTGGTTCTCTGTGAAGGTGATCAGTTTTCCTGAAACCAAGCAATCACAATGACATTTTACACCAGGGGTCCTCAATCACAGCCCTGGATGACCACAATGGCTGCAGGTTTTTGTTCTAACCAGGTTGCTTAATTAGAAAGCAATTCTTGCCAATAATTTAATTTCATGGCTTGTTAGTGCTCTAACTCTGCTATGTCAGGTATGTCTCATATCCTAGATTTTCTTTCCCTTTCTAAGAATATCATTCAAATTATTTGAAGGCTAAAATGGATGAGTAATTCTCAGTCCTTCACTTTATTTAATTAAACCCAATAGTGAATGATAAATACATACAGGTGTAAATGGTAAAAAGCTAAATGGAGAAATGCTGGTCTCTTTTGTCATTTGCATCTCATTGCTAATTAGGAGCAATTAAAAACCAATAATGCAGCTGTTTAAGACTAAAATAAGCAATAAGGCATCAAAATCTTAACGAGCGAGTCAACTAAAGTGAAGCAGAAGTATTACTTGAGCAATAAGTTCTTCCTATTAAGCAACTGGGTTGGAGGAAAAACCTGCAGCCACTGCGGCCCTCCAGGACCGTGATTGAGGATACCTTTTTTACACAATCAAATCCTCATCTACACATTAGCAATTACATTTAACTTCCCTTTGACAGCGCCAACGTTCATGAGTGCATAGGGTTAGAGTGCCAGGCAACAGCACCTTAGGATATTTTGAATTTAATGAGGAAAGCAGCAAATTAAAAAAAAAATCAGTAATTAAATTATAGCTGAATAGATAGATAGATACTTTATTAATCCCAAGGGGAAATTCACATACTCCAGCAGCAGCATACTGATAAAAAACAATATTAAATCAAAGAGTGATAAAAAATGCAGGTAAAACAGACAATAACTTTATATAAATTAATAAATAAAAGAAATTTGTCAGAAATACAGGGATTAGGTGAAAATGCAAACATAATAAAGATATTGTTTGCTAAGACATAGGAGAAGAATGTTTGAAAAAAACAAGAATAATGATATTAGAATAAAGTAGTGAAATAAAAAACATGAGAAGCTCTGCGTAAAGGAGGCTGGCAGGTAGCTTGTATAAAGGGATCATTGGCTGATAGGTAAAATGTCAGCAATGACTGACATGCAAAAGAAAGTGGGAACTGTGGCCAAAAACAAAGTGCACCTTACAGACATAGCCAGAGGGGCCCGTAACAAGACAGTGGCTGTGATCAAGATTTCTATCAGAAATAAAGTGTGACATTCTAGTCTGCATAATAAACTATGACATCTAACACAGCAGAAACTTAATATTCTTTTACCTGCTTAATCCAAATAAGGGTTGATGGGGTGGATTTCATCCTAGGAGCATGAGATTCAAGGCAAGATACAGCCATGAACAGAGTGTCAGTCCATCACAGGGTCCTTTTAAATGCAATCTCCCACTGCCACTCACAAAGTGTGACTTTGGAATTTTAGGGTAGGAAAACTCCCAGAAACACAGGGCAAACATGACTAGGAGACTTAGATTCTGCTCAAAAAAATGAAGGGAATACTTAATCATCACAGTCTAACACCAAGTCAATTAAACTTTACCTGCTTTGGTACAAATGAAAGTGACAGCAGGTTCTCTCCAGTGATAACTGGAGAGGCAACAGCAAGACAGCCCTCAAAAAAGAAATGGTTTTGCAGGTGGTGGCCACAGCCAATCGCCCTCTCCTTATCCTTCCTGACTGATTCTTCTCTAATTTTGCTGGTGTCCTTGTCAGTTTGCACATTTAGTCCTGCTCCTCCAGGAAGGCACATTCATACTTGCTGGCGCAAAAACTTATTCTCTGTCTCCCAGCACAGTCTCAAGAGCATGGAGGAGATACCTGGAGATAGGCCATTACACAAGGAAAGCTGGACAGGTCTGTAGAAGGGCATCAACCCAGCAATAGGACCAGTATCTGCTCCTTGTGTGAGGACGAACAGGAGGAGCACTGCCAGAGCCCTACAAAATGACCTTTACTTTGCTACTGCTGTGCTTGTTTCTGACCAAACTTTCAGAAACAGACTCCATGAGGGGGCATGAAGGCCCGACATCCTCTAGTGGGACCTGTGCTCACAACCCATCACTGTTCAGCTTAATTGGTATTCACTAGAGAATACAACAATTGGAATCTTCAACATTGGCACCCTGTTCTCTTCACAGATAGAACAATCTAGATGAGAACATATCATTCAACCCAACAAATCTCACCTGGCCTATCCACTTGATTCTTCTAAAAAACATCATGAGAGCAGGTTAACACTGAGGAATTGTAACAGACAGGAAAAGAGTCTGGAGACATTGTGGTGAACATTATGCAGCCTGCAAAATCATCCGGCATGACTGGTTTGGTGGTTGTTCACTGATGGGGATAGCATACCTTGGAGGGTTGCACAGACCTTCATGTGTTAGGCAATGGTACCCTGACTGCTATTAGGTACTTGGATGAAATCCTCAGAGCCATTCAGACCTTAGGCTAGTGCAATGGGCCCCAGGTTCCTCCCGTGCAGGACAATGCTTGGAAACATGTAACCAGAGTTTGTAGTCAGTTCCTGGATGAAGACGTCATTGATGCCATTGACTGGCCTGCACATTCCCCAGACCAGAATCCAACTGAGAACCTCTGGAACATTATGTATCAATGCATCCAATGCCGCCAAGTAGCAATACAGAATTCACAGGGGCTCACTGATCCACTGATCCAGGACTAGGAGAAGATCCCTCAGGACACCGTCTTGTCAGGAACATACCCGGATGTTGTTGAGAGTGCATGCAGGGACAGGGGGGGCATACACACTACTGACTTGCATTATGAGTTGCCGTGATAAAATTCACACAAATTGGATCAGCATGTGATTTCAATTTTTGACTTTGATTTTCGGTGTGATGTTGAATCCAGCCCTCAATCAGTTGGTGATTTTGTTTTCCATTAACCGTTGTTACATCATTTTTTCTCATTGAATTACACAGTATTACTTAGTAAAGATTTTCCACTTGAATATTTCATTCATGGAGATCCAATGTGCGATTTAAGTGTTCCATCAATTTTTCTGAGCAGTATATAAATGCCCGTGACCATGTGTTAGGATATAGCGGGTTGGAGAATGACTGACTGACTGACTGAGTATATAAATGGATTAAAGATATTGTAGAGCAATTTTTGCTTTCCATTTAGGTTTTATTGAAAACACAAGACAATGAATAATTTACTTCTAGAACTCTTTTGGATGTACGTTATGGATTTTGGCCTGCTGACCACAAAAACCATCTTTGAATTTTTCTATCATAAACTTCTTTTTGCTACCCAATGGCAATGTCTACCCTTCAATACCCAATAACTTTGTAGCACACAGAAAAGAAACCTACTAAAACATGGAGCTGTTGTTGAAACATATACTATACAACAGCTTCCACTAGAACTTCTGTTGTGATCTAAAAGAACTGGCAATATTACTAGAAATGAAGCTCAGATATACCGTCTACTGGTGTTTTCATTTGTGAATGGCACAGCAGTGCTAAAAAGTCTCATTATATTAAAAGGATCATAAGAATTTCGCTCCAGGGTACAGTTGTCATACTGACGCCACTGTTAAAGAAGACAGTTTTGCTAGTCCACAAAACAGACACATCATCGATGACAAGTGGTTCAAAGATCTGTTGGTTACACCAGAGGAAATCTCATGGAAGACACTCAAGGATGTCCTTGAGATCAAACTATGTCCAGCTGATTGACAACATGTTTCAAAACCATAAAGTTCAACATATTACTAACTATTCACTTTCTGCATTCACATTTGGACTTCTTTCATGATGAACATAGTTAAAAAGTTTCATGAGGACATTGCAACAATGGAAAAACAGTAACAGGGTAAGTGGAATCCATCAATGCTGGCTGACTGTTGTTGGACACTGAAACGAGAAGCATCAGATGTTGAGTACAAACAAAATCAGCAGCAAAACATTTTAGTTCAACTGAACTAATGCAATGTCAATGGCATCATTAAGCATTTGATCCCACTAACTTCAAGAAAAGTTAAATTCATGTTTCACTACATGCACATGGGTTTTTCTTCACAATAGACTAGTGTTTTCAATAAGGACTAGTTCCTATCCTACCCAGTGCTGTTAGGATGAGCTCCAGAGACCCTGAAATAAGTTAATATTTATTTTTATTTAAGATAGATGGATAGATAGAATGAGAAAGACTGTCTTTCAACATTAATACTCTGTAGTGGAAATAGATTTTTCTCCGTCGTCCATTCATACATGCATTGGTCTCACCATTAGCAACAGCTTCCAATGCAAACTCCATATGGTTAATAAAAATGTTTAAAATGTTTGTCTATACCACCTTGCACAACAAATAATGTACTGTAAAAGATAAAAAAATATATATAGTTCTACAAGCATAAATAGAATACATTGGATGCCTAGATAAGAACAAGATGCCACATTACAGCAAATAGTCCAATAAATCTATCCTGCCACAAAAGGCTGATTTTCCAGCACGAATTATTCAAGAAGTTATATAGAACAATCAATAATAAAAATCAATGTTTTCTTTCTATTTTACAAATAATGGTAGTGATTTATAACATTTTAAAACTGAGATCCCTATTAAATGTTTGTTCATTGGATACCTTTAAAACAAAAAACAAAAAAAAACTTAAATTTGAGTTCTTATGAAATTATATCAAAGGTATTTGTCTCACATTTTACTTTAGTTCATATGCTCAGATATATATCCCATCTATAAATATATATTCAGCATTCAGTCTTTATATGTTAACCTAAGTTGCCTTACAGTTTTGTCAAGGTTATCAGCATATCCTTGTTCATTGTACAGATCTAAGCGCTTTCTGGTGCTTGAGGGTCAAAGCCTATTTTCTATTTCTATAAATGTTTGAAATGTTCTGACTGTTTTAGTTGGGATACATTTTTTTTTCTTGTAGATTTGAGCAAAGACCTTGCCTCATTTTCTCACATCTGCCATGAAAGCACTTTGTGAATAGTGCAAAAGCCTTGGTTTTCAATGAGAAGGTTTACTATTAAGTTAATAAGAATGCCATGTGTCTTTTTTCCCTTTTGATGCAATTCATTGATTTATTCTATAATGTTAAAGACATAGTATGGTTGAAAGACACACAGACACACACACACGCACACACTTTATATGTATGGAGCACTGCTGCCTAATGGATTCAGTGTTTTAGGTTCAAGTCCTTTCTTCTATCATCTTTGGCATGGGGTTTGATTATTTTCCCAAAATCTGTGTGGTTTTTCCTTCCACATCCCCAAATGCATGTGTACTGGCCTTGCAAGTGTATGGGTGTTGCGGAAAACACTAAATAAAGAAGAGTCTTGAGCTATCATTATATGTGAAATTCAAACATGGGATTCAAACTTTATTTGCACCTATTGGTGGAGATCTACAAACTTTTGTTAATGCAGCATGATGACAAACAAAAAAATCATACAGATCACTTTCTTTCATCAACTAGGTTAATTTACATAATTACATTTGAAAATATTTAAAAGTTCACCAATCACCTTTAGATGAATGGTATACTCTAGAAACACACCCCTGAGTTAAGTATTATGTAAACTCAAAAACTAGTAAAGCATAAAGTATAGGAATTAAGACTTCTTAGATGTAAATTGTTATCAGAGAACAAAACACAAAGTTAAATGTTGTATATGATGTAATTTTCTGAATCTAAAATGTGCTGGTGCAAATGTCAGGATGACATGGTTAAACAGGCAGTACATTTTCTCTTACAAAGGATGAAAGAGCCCTGTAATAAATTGTCCATGGCTGGCTCCTGCATTTACCATGATGCTACCAGGATAGCCCTATCTATCTATCATTTGTTCTTACTGACTTCAGAGTCTAGCAGAGATACTGTATGATGTGTGGTTTGTAACAAAGGCTTCCTGTTTACTACTTCCCCATAAAGCATTGTCTGATTAAGCACCTGGGCAACAGTTGTCTGCACAACTTCTCCAATCTCAGCCACTGTAGATTATAACTTCTTTAGAGTTGTCACAGATCTTTTGGTGGCCTCTGTCACTAGTCTTCTTCTTCTAAGGTCACTCAGTTTTTGTGAACAGCCTTCTATAGGCAGATTTCCAAATATGTCATACTCTTTCCAATTCTTCTTGGTCAATTTAACTGGACTCTAAAGGGATATTCAATGACTTGGATATTTTCTTGTTTCCATCCCCTCACATGTGCTTTGCAATCACCTTTCCATTGAATGGCTTGCAGTATCATGTTTTCATTGTGTAGGTTAGGTTAAAATACTGATTCACTGCAAACTTGACCTTCCAGATCAGGTACATTTATACTGCAGACAAATGAAGATCTTTGACTGCAGATTGGTGATCTATACACTGGTCTACAAAAAATATTTTTTGTTTGCTACTGGGAACTTCAGACCAGCTCTCAATTATGTTTTTTACACTGATTTCATATGTTAAATCGGAATTAAGCTAGCACATCAGATTTATGAGATACACATCATTGCCATTTTGAGACTTTTGAATATCAATATAATATATAAACATAATATCTAGAGTTTGAACTCTGTCCCACCAAAATTGTTTGAATGTATTTATTCTGAAAACAAACCAGAAGACAATATCAGAGACACTTTAAAACATGTTTATGTCAATTTACTTCAATATAAAAGCGAGGTCAGTGTGCTCAAAATTGTCTGAGGCAATTGCTTTTGCATTTGTACTGCACATCCGTGTCTCTTTGCAAGAACCAACAGTAGTCATCCATTATGCTTGGAGTAATCATTTCCCTGATATCGGTTTTCCATCACCTTTGTATCTTGATGAGATCTTTCCCCATGCTCATCTCTGACATCGCTTAGATCTGGTGGAAAAAAGTCGAGATAAGAATGTAAAAAATGCGTCTTCAGTGACATTCAAGCTAAGCTAATATACTGTACTTTCAGAATATTCTCCACACGCTTAGCATAATTTTCTGTTCTGTAACTTTGAGAGTTAACTTTGAAGCTCTGAGGCTGGGGATCTGCACTGGCAATTAGAAGGATACTGGTTCGAATCCCGTAAATGCCAAAAGGGACTCTGCTCTGTTGGGCCCTTAAGCAAGGCCCTTAACCTGCAATTGCTGAGCGCTTTGAGTAGTGAAAAAAGCACTATATAAATGCAAAGAATTATAATTATTATTAAAATTCTTGACAACCTGCACAAATGAGGGTGGTGATTCAGTTGGCTTCAGTTTCCTTTTGAACTCATCATCTGTTGAATGCACAACTGATTAAATCAACTTCTGTATGGACATTGTAGTTCCAGTAAGAACAGTACGCTGCTATGCTAACAACAAGCCATGGATTACAAGTGACATCAAAGGCCTTTTGAACCAGAAGAAAAGGGCTTTTAAAGGTGGTGATCAGCATGAGCTCAAGCACGTGCAGAAGGAACTCCGAGTCCAGCTCAGGGCGGCGAAAGAGCAGTACAGGAGAAAGCTGGAGCAGAAGTTGCAGAACAACAGCATGAAGGAAGTGTGGGATGGGATGAAGATTATCACTGGCTGCAGCTCGAAGCGGGGTCCCAAGGCTTTGGAAAACATCTTGTATCACCCCTGTCCCAAAGGTATCACGTCCTAGTGAGCTGAATGACTTCCGGCCTGTTGCTCTGACGTCACATCTGATGAAGACCATGGAGCGGCTACTGCTTCACCACCTGAGGCCACAGGTCCGCCAGCCCTCGACCCTCTGCAGTTCGCATACCAGGAGAAGGTGGGAGCGGAGGATGCCATCATCTATATGTTACACTGATCCCTCTCCCACTTGGACAGAGGCAGTGGTGCTGTAACAATTATGTTTTTGGACTTCTCTAGCGCCTTCAACAACATCCAACCTCTGCTCCTTAGAGACAAGCTGACTGAGATGGGAGTAAACTCACACCTGGTGGCATGAATCGTGGACTATCTTACAGACAGACCTCAATATGTGCGTCTTGGGAACTGCAGGTCTGACATTGTGTTCAGCAATACAGGGGCGCCGCAGGGGACTGTATTTTCTCCGGTCCTGTTCAGCCTATATACATCAAACTTGTCACGTGCAAAAGTTCGCTGATGACACTGCTATTGTGGACTGCATCAGGAGTGAGCAGGAGGAGGAGTACAGGAAGCTAATCAAAGACTTTGTTAAATGGTGCGACTCAAACCACTTACATCTTAACACCAGCAAAACCAAGGAGCTGGTGGTGGATTTTAGGAGGCCCAGGCCCCTCATGGACCCTGTGATCATCAGAGGTGACTGTCTGCAGAGGGTGCAGACCTATAAATATCTGGGAGTGCAGCTGGATGACAAATTGGACTGGACTGCCAATACTGATGCTCTATGTAAGATACTTTCTGAGAAGGTTGGCATCCTTCAAAATCTGAAATAAGATGCTGCAGATGTTCTACCAGACGGTTGTGGCAAGTGCCCTCTTGTGCTGGGGAGGCAGCATAAAGATGAAAGACGCCTCACGCCTGGACAAACTTGTTAAGAAGGCAGGCTCTATTGTAGGAGTAAAGTTGGACAGTTTAACATCTGTGGCAGAGCGACGGGCACTAAGCAAACTCCTGTCAATCATGAAGAATCCACTGCATCCACTGAACAGTGTCATTTCCAGGCAGAGGAGCAGCTTCAGTGACAGACTTTTTTTCACTGTCCTGCTCCACTGACAGACTGAGGAGATCGTTCCTCCCCCACACTATGCGACTCTTCAGTTCCACCCGGGGGAGTAAATGCGAGTTATTGTCTGCTATCTATCAAGCATCAGTTCATGGAATTCAGGGCCAAAACACCTTCCTTAATTTTGGCTTCACTTTTCTTGAGACCAAACTTATTTCTTAAATGTTGAAATGCATTGCCTTTACTGTCCAGTCACCCTTGTTGTCCAAGACCTGGAACATCATAACTAAAAAACGGGATGTGCTGGACAAAAATGGTTTTCAGATTTGGAGTCAGCAAGTGAAATTTGTTAAAGTACAGGTGAAAGAATCCCAGTAGCAAAATGTTTGTTGACCAGTGAAATGAACCAATTATGTGATGTCTAAAGTCAATTGGCTGCACCAGTGATGATTTAGGTGTGTCATATTAAAAAAGCACTGTGATTCAATGTTGTATACCATAAAAATGTCTAAAGCATGAGTACTTTTTATAGGCACTGTAAATATTTATACATGTATTTATGTATGTACAATATACTGTATATGGTATATATAAGGTGCAATATGCATGATGTGCATTTTAACCAGAAAAATAAGTATAATACTACATGAGCCATATCAAAAATTCCTTTAACTTTTTTGTTAACCAGTTATGATGTTTTTAATATGTTGACACAAATGCGTGTCTTAGGCTTACCTTCCAGGTTCATCCAAGGTGGGTAATAGGACGAGAGGGGGATACTGTCACTAAGAACTGAGAAGATGTTCAGTGTGGGAAGCCAAGTATGCCCGTTCTGGTCAGAGTGCTATAAATCGATGCACTTCTGGATTGTATGTCTCATTTGGACGTAAGCTCAGCCCAGGATGGAGCTCTAACCCAGACCTGACACATTGCTTAAGGTGGCACTGCAGCCTTATATTTTTGTTTCTTTGTACCATTGAGCACTATTTCTGTTATACCCAACACCTTTATTAAACAGGGTAATATTTTGGATTCTGTGTCATACCTTGTATGATCACAATGAATATAATAAATAAAAAGTTAATACAAGAAATTAAAAAATAGAAAGAGACAACTGGATATTTCTTACAAGTTATTTAGCTTTGCAAGGCAAATACTGAATTGTATTATGATTAGTTTGTGCTATTCAGAACACTTTGAAAGCTGATAAAAAACTAAGTTAACATTTTTGATAGTCTTCTACATAATGCATTATTGTAAAATGCTCACAGGTGCATATTTAGGTTGAAAGCGCCCTGAGGAGAATTAAAACAAAAAATGATAGTAATATCCCAGACCCACTTAGTCTATTTCAGGGTCATGACAGCCTATCCCAGCAGAATTTAATGTTATGTATAAAACAGCCCAGGATCGAGGATTAGTCCATTTCTGGATAAAATGGAAATTACAGGCACCGACAACTCTGGCTGAACATGGCATGAATATAACTCCCAATGCATAACCATGATGTCCCTTGCTTTATATCCAAACATTTTTATAGTATGATATTTAAGTTCCTTTTTAATTGCTGTTTTGGATTAATTGGAAGATGTGAATTTTATGTTACATTCTTACCCTGAGTTGTCTGGTGCCATAAATTTTAACCTAGGATTTAACCTTATGAACATTTTATAAAGAGTAAATGCAACATTATAAATTGTGTGTGTAATTATTTCAGTATTAAGTACAACCTATTCTAGAACTGTATATTTGAGGAAATTAAAATCAGCAAGAAGCTAAATACATTTACTGAAGTCAGTGGCAAGGAGAGCACAACTGCTTCCTGCTCATTTTGATTTTTATTGCTGTGATGGTAGTTGATGGTAGTGAATGTGGGCACATGTGGTGATTGGTGCCTCAATCAAGTAACTACCCAGAATGACTATTGAATGTTACCTGACATTTATTTGTTAATCCTGACTGGAGACTAATCTGTTTTCCTTCTGCTCTTTTATTTGCTTTTCCATCATCTGTGAGTTCCACAGTCCTCACTATTCAATGCAACTCTCCTGTCACAACCTCCCTGTAAAATATTACCTTGGCATGCTGGTCTTGAAATTGCTACTCAGAATTTTTCAGTTTATCCACTTCTGTAATTTTATATTCAGTTTTATAGGTTTTTTTTTTCAATGTTTCAAATCTATAGGTCCTGAACTAATTTCTGCATATCTTAATGTCATCAATTTTATTTCATTTTCTAAGCCACTTAGCAGTTGAAGGTTATAGCCTACCCTGGCAACCCTGGCAAAGCTGAAACTAATCCCAGATGGGGTGCCAATTCATTGCAAGCCCACCTGTGAAGAAGCCACCTGAAAACTCACACAGATACGGGGGGATTGTGCAAACCCCACAACAGCAGAAATATGTAAGGCTATAGAACTAACTACTGCACTACTATGCTGCCTTCTTACAGTACACTTCTGCTGATGAAGAAATATCAAAATACAGTAAAGGATATGGCACAGTACAGCAGATACAGATTACAAAGCAAAACAATGATGGTATGTAATACCTCAAAATATCAACATATATCAAATTAAAAATAACAATTGTCAGGCATTAAAATATAATACGTCCCAGAGAAAGCAAAGATGGAGATAAGTAACTGAATTGCAGAGTGATCGTTAACAGTAAATTGGTAATAAAAGTGCTCACTCAGTGATGTCTTGGTTAAATAAAGCAAAAGACTGAAGAAATCTATTTTTGTTTTCTCCTGTGTTCCTCCATTCATTATCACTTCATTGTTTTCTGTCATACTTTCCCCAGTAACGGTACACTGCACGATAACATGCAGTGAATAAACTTGACTTGAGCATTCGTAGTTTTCATACTGTTTCTCTGTACGTTTAGCACTCGTTTGCTCAGAGGTTGATGTGCTTGCTGCTTCCTGAGCAGCTCTTCTTTTCTCCACCCTAGCGGCCCACTGCTTCTCTTCTTTTGTCGGCATCTTTTTGCGTTAAAACTGATTAACTCAGTTTTTGTGTCATCCATCCATCCATTAACCAACCCGCTATATCCGAACTACAGGGTCACAGGGGTCTGCTGGAACCAATCCCAGCCAACACTGGGCACAAGGCAGGAAACAAACCCTGGGCAAGGCGCCAGCCCACTGCAGGTCGCGCACACACCCACACACACACGCCAAGCACACACTAGAGACAATTTAGAATCACCAATGCACCTAACCTGTATGTCTTTGGACTGTGGGAGGAAACCAGAGCACCCGGAGGAAACCCACACAGACAAGGGGAGAACATATAAACTCTACGCGAACCTGGGTCTCCTAACTGCGAGATAGCAGCGCTACCCACTGCGCCATTGTGCTGCCCTGTTTGTGTTATGTTTTTCTTAATTTTTCACCTAAGCTGGCACTTAAGTCTTCAATCTGCATCAAGAATGATTTAAGATATGAACAGGTAGAGGAAGTGACAGTGAAGGTGGCAGGGATGAGAACAGCGCCTGTACGCATGCGCTGCACGGCCGCCCTGTGCCTGGCTGCTGCAGAGAGTTGATTCTACAATAAAATAAAATAAAAATAAAAAGAGGAATAACGTTGGAAGTCAATCATAATCTCAAAAGTGGATAGTATATGTCAATAAGTCAAACAGTATGTGAGGTACAGGTGATTTAAAATCTCGGACAGACAAACGGACAGCCATGATAGTGTATTATATAAGAAGATTCTTTAAACCCACCGTGATCATTTTCATCTGCATTAACTTCTCTTAAAGAATCAAGCAATGGTTTTTTGCTGTTTTCTCCTTGAGGGATGGAAATTAAGAAAATAAGTTACCTGATATACAGAACAATAAAAACACTCTAATGTAAAAAAATGCAGCACTTAATAAACACGAATCCTGATTGCTCAGTCACATAAACTATTAAGATGCCAAGTTCACAACTACTTTAGACTGCTGTACGTTTCCTTTTATTGTTTATATCGGTTAAAGGGTACAAAGAGTCAACGTGGCCCATAAATAATCTCCTGCCACACCCATCATATCAATTGCTGTAAATGAAAGTACAGCACTCTGTCTTCAAATGTGAACCTCAACAATCACACCTTTGAAAATATCACACTGTGTCTTAAAGTGGGACATCACGGCTGAGAACAAAGTAAATCGCTTTTTTTTCAAAGGAGGATGGCTGTAGGTAACTTGCTAACCGAGGTACAATACTACAGGGCCAAAAAAACACTTTCTTGCATATCCTCTTTAAAACAGCTTCATTTTGGTTGTTTTACTTTATATATAGATACAGTACTGGCATTTTGGCTTAGGATCTGCCATACAGTAATCTTGCATTTTGGAGGTTATGGATTCCAAAATACTTGCTGAACCTACCTTCTTTCTAAGCATAAATACAGTTTAGAGAATCTGTAAAATTATTCAATGATAAATGTACTTTTAGATGGGTTTCACTTTGAAAGAGTATATAAGCAGAATTATATGATACAAAGATAATGCCCAAACTGGAATGTCAATCATAAAAAAACAAAATCTTCAAGTACCAAAAAACACAGGAGTCAACAACAAAAAGAGCTTCTGGAATAAAGAAGATTTAGCTTTGATTAAACCCATCAGCAGCAAAGCAAATCAAAGGCCAAAGTGTCATTAACATTTGAAAACAAACTCAACGTCACCGAAAAGCGAGAAATGAGTTTCAGCTTATTACTGATGATCCCCTTATCTTTATATAGTAAGGTGAGATAGGAAATATTTCATTTTATTCCACCTAAGTCTCGCTTTCTTCATTTCTAATGTGCTTTTTACTCTTAGCACACCAAATATACAAAATGTAAAAATTGCATTTATTTTCTCTACACAAAAGCCACCATTATTATGATGATTATTTATTTATTTTTTATTGGCTTGCTGCTATAATCCAAGAGATGAGACTGTGGCTTTACTCAGAAAAAAGATGGATTAAGTGTTGATTCACAGCAAAGAATATTCTGTTTACAGGATCTGCAGCTCAACACAGGAAATGAACAATATAATCTTATATTTTAAATAACAGCAGAGTACGGTAGTAAGAAATGACATTTATTAAGTTATTAATTACTAAAATTTACTATTTTAGTAAATGTTTTAGTCAGTATGCACTAAAAACAAAGAAAGAAATAATAAGGTTTTTACACATATAATGTATATAATTGTATTCTTACAATAGTTATTTGTTGAATCAACAACCATTAGTTGTTCAAACTTTATTTGCAAATTGTTATGGGTAACAAATTGCAAGGGTAAAGGAACTGTCCCTATTCATTTTTATTATTTTATATGTCATTTTTTTGTTTAGTTATATCTAAATCTACTGAAGAATACAATTTAAACTTAACGGTTTTGTTATGCCTTTTATGCCATGCTAATGTGGTAGAAAGACAATTCCTCTGTGATATACAATCCCTGATGAGCGCTGTTAAAGCCGATGTCACCTTATGCAACTTCTACTTGTTGGGTATGTACGACTTGCTGACAACGGTTACTGATCACGTCACCGGCCCACGTCAAATGTTAAATTACACAACAGAAATCACCGGGCATGTCAAATTTAGTGACTGATTGCTGACCTTACAGCACAGTTTTGCTTGTGCTTTAATGTGATAGCCAATAACGTGCTAGCTGATGGACCGGCTGTCTGTGCAAATGCTATGTCGGTATGGAGAATTCAGCCCTTTTTTTGTTATTTCCATCTTCTTGTTGTTCATAAAACACAAGACACCAGACAGATGAGTTTCTCTTCAGTTTGTGATGTCCATAACACCCATCTTCTTTATTTCTTGTAGCTGTTTTATAGGAACTGTACTTCCGGATGAGTGCTCATTGGTTGTCACCTCTCACACACACAGAACTGTCCCCTATAACTAATGTTAGAGCTAGTCACAGATTAATTGGAATGTCACATTGTGCAATGTTATACAGTATAAAGTCACATCGTGCATAATATGCACTGTACTTCAGCATGAGTGCTCTTTGTTTGTCACCCCTCACGTACACCGAGCCCACCCCTGTAACTAAAGACAAAGTCAAGGTTGTCGGCGCAAGTCACAGATGAGATGGAATGTCACATTGTGCAACTGACCTTCATGGGAGTGCACCGCCAACTACCTCCAACTCTCTAAGATCATGTAAATAAAGAATACGACTGACACTTGCTGGAAAAGTTGTCTTATGTGACATCTTATAAAGACGAATGTTCCACTCAAAGTGGAATCTGAATGAGAAGAAACTGTAAAGCCAGTCAGTGGTAAAGCAATTTAGGGTTTGCATAGTCTCTTTAATGAAGTAACTCATTGTGTTTGGTGAAAATACAAATGTTATTATGCTTTCTATTTACCAGTGGCATGCCATTAAAGCTGCCTAATGTGGACGTTTTATAAGAGACAGGATCTCTTCTTGAATTTCACATCAGGCATTAAGTCTTGAGTTATAAGGCTAGCATATGGCATTAACTCTCAAGGAGCAGCACACCCAGTATCTACCCTCTTCTATTTTTGCTAATACTAAAATATAAATAGAGAAGAGAACAAATAAATTCATAGAGAGCAACAAACAACCTGTATGGAGAGCCGTTCTTTCTATAGCCATAAAAAGGACCTATTCTATACATACCTTTATAACAGTGGTTAACTAAACTCTAATGCAATTACACTATGATAAATTTAAACAGAAAAAGTACAGTCAACTCTTATGTTATGGGCAAATCTGACTGGTGGCTATGCAGTGAGAAAAGATGTATCATTTATTAGTAGTACATTTTAGCTTATAAGTCACATACTTATAAAGAGTTGTTGCCTTCCCTAATATGTCACTTGTGAAAGTTTTAATTTGTTAATTTATCAGAAGAACAATTGCCTTCCTTAGTCTTCTTCACAATTATCATCATCATTATTATAGCAGACACATTTACCCAAGATCAGCAACGAGGCCAAATAAATTGCAGTCTTTGACATAATTTTTAACATGTGAAATCTGAATTAAAAAAATAAGAGACAGCATTTTTTTAGTGGTTTGAAATTCATTGCTAAGGCTGCTACACCAATGTCTAGAGAGAACAAGTAGGTTAGAAAATTGATTACTACAAATTTTAAATTCCTTTAAGCTGGATAAAATGTATTTAAATAATACAAATAGATAGATATGAAAAAATGTATAGAAACCTTATTTATGTTCTTGCTTGTATTTACTTTGACTTCACAAACCTTCAGGGTGTTTGGTCAACATTCAGCTTACAAAATGGTTCCATGACAAAGTCAAAAAATAAATAACAATAAAAAATAATAATAAGAAGAAATATAGGTTAAATAAAAACAAACTAGCAAAAATTACTCTGTGTTAACAAAAAAATAAGACTCATAACACAGTATTGTAAATAAGCTGGCCCATTCTACACCTGAAGGTATCAGTAGCAACCATATAAGGAAGGACCCATCACAATAAAGTGACAACTAAAATGAAAGAAATAGTGTGTCCTTCACAGGAGGCAATACATTTTTTCATGAAAACATTGTTATAAATGTTCAAAATGGAAAGAGACTGGCAATTTTATGGATTGTTAATATTTTTTTTTGTTTTTGCCAAATTTCAGATATAAAAGGCAGGAGCAATATTGTTTATTGGTCTTATTTTCTTCTAAAGCCCAAAGGTAACATTAATGGTGATAATTTTCCAAATTCTTTTTAAATTTGAAGGGAATTTCCAATCAATCTCAATCCCTACAATTTCACAATAAGTTTTTGTTCAAAAAATGTTGTCATAAATTGATCTTGTAATGTGGCATTAGGTTCTTTAACATTTTTTAATGATTGTTTTTTAATTATTTTGTGTTCAGATGAATTAATAATTTTAAAACCCTTTTTTAGCTGTGAATCTATTTGTGTTATTAATTTCTTTAACAGGAAATCTCAATCAAAATGTCAGTGAAAACATATATTTAGCAAGGTTATTGTTTTCACGTAGAAGTGGAATAAGATGCCCACCGCTGATTTGAAACATAATTGTTGCTACTGCCAATTCTGTGTCTAATATTCTGAGATCATGGTAGTCTCATAATTTCATAATTTGCAAGAACAGAAAGCATTATTATCAATAAGCATGTATGCCATTCATGAACAAGTGTGATTCACTGGTGAGAAAAGGAGTATTGTCATATGCATAGAAATAATTAAATTACAGTATCAATCATATATTATGGACTTTCATGAAGTCTAGATATTTTCTTTTTGTGTTTTGAATATTTGTACTGTGTCTCTTCAGAGAATCCTTGAGTACCACTGATTTGACTTTGTGTTGAAGGAGTGGTTGCTTATAGAATCCCGAAAGAGGCACATTACCTGCATTGTGAGGGAGCATCAGTTACGGCACTACGGCCATGTGGCACAATTACCTGAGGGTGATCCGGCTTGTAGGATCCCCATTTTTGGGGATACGAGTGGATGTACAGGGCAAAAGGGTTGCCCAGGTAACACCTGGCTGTGGCAGATAGAAGGTCATTTCCGGAGGTTCTGCCTGGGGGGTTGTCAGCCAGGATCCTGAGCTGTTTCTACATGTGGTGGGTGCAGCAACATGCTGTACCAGTGCATGCCCCCCAACCTGATCTGACCTGACCTGTGTTTAATGCGCCCTAATTTATTCCCTGAGACACAGAATACATGATATGATGTATTCCTGAAGTATGAATATTTTTTTCCCTTTCATATACTTTTGTACAATTGAATCTAGTTTAATAAACTATGAGAATGACCAATCCATATTCTAAGGTTACTAAAGAGAATGTTATGTGCTCTCAGAGTTAAATGTAAAAGAAAAATGACTGACATATTATATCAACATTAAATATTGAGTCATTAACTGCTTTGGTTCGAGTATTCTCTATGCAATATTCAATTCTAAAGCTCAACTGGGTCATTTTCCTTAATCAGTCGTTTAACGAATGCAGAATTTTTAATATCTGTAAAAATACCAGGCACTATAAAGCAGTTACCTGTATCAAGTAGAACTGGACCAAAAATGCAGGTGGATGGTCTCAGTTGAGTCTATGAAGTTCAAGTGCATTTATTTTGTTAAAAGAATTTAATTTGATGTTATGAGTAGGAGGAAGATCAAGTAACTCTGAACTTGAAGTCTGCATCATATCAGATCTCATATTATTTATTTATTCTGTAAAAAATGCTGCAAATGTTTCATAGTAAACTGTTGTGCCAGTCGAGAGTATCAAAAGAAGATCTGCTGAACTGCAGCATACATAGACTCGACCTGCTTTTTTACTTCCTGAAAACCTCTTGGATTTGGCTGTTGACATAAAAAAATGGGAACTGCGTTAACTGGAACAGCAGATGTGTGTGAATGAAAAACAGTAGTAAGAGTCAATATCTAAAACTTAAAGTGGCCATTGCCAAAAAACCGACATGCTAAACTATTAACAAAGTTGAAACAAACATTACCAGGAGTCATTAACTAGAAAGCATTTTGTCACCACAATCGAGATGTTAAAACTGTAAACAAAGTCAGGAATTGGAATGTTATGATTTGTCAACCAGAAGACATGAACTACCAAGAAAGCAAAGAGTGAAGTTATTCATTGGATGAATCTGTAATTTTCAATGCCTCACTGAATGCAGTACAGAGCTTTAAAACAAAGATTTAATATGTAGTGGCTTCTGGGAGACTGTCTCCAGCAACAGTGTAGTGTTGTTCTACCAATATAATCATACGATACTGAAACTGCAAAATGGCAACATGACTCACTTGAAATTAAATTATTAAAGTATTTATCCATGTTCATAATTAATTTATTAATGCTCACCACACATGAGGTAATATTTCTTAAGAACAGAACCCTCCAAAGAGTAACAAGAAAATTCCAATTCGTAACATACACCAACACTTTGTTCATTCATTCCATTAGGTGGAGTCTGCTGAAATAAATGGTCAATAGTCAAGAACAGCACTTCCTACATTGGTAATAATTTTGGAGAAATCCAACAATCTCTTAGATTAGATTGCTCTGTTATATTTTAGTTACCCGAGTCCCCAGAATTTCATAGTGCATTTTTTATTTAGTTTTCTCCATTTACACTCAGCTTTGCAGTAATCTGTTTTAAATTTACAGTCTGCTGAAGATTTCCAAAGAACTGTAGTAGTATGTGATTTTTTAACAAGTTTTTCAGGGTTACTATGTCAGCCACAGCCCTCGGCCTAGTATTACATTTATCCATCAAGCTATTTACATTGCTTTGTTAGTATAAGTTCTGAGTACTGGCTAGACTATTGACAGTACTACACAATGTGGCAGCTGCTGCATCAAAGTAATGTATAATGTCTTTTAACAATGCATTCCTTTTTCATTTTAGTTAGAGATCATTTTACGTCAAGGGAAACACTAGGAACATCCTACAATGGTTTCATGAACATGACCATGAATTCAGACTTAATGTAATGGATTCCCTGGGCACAAAAAAAATTAAACACTGCAGAAAAAAAACACAGAACACTTATTTTTTAATCCAGTATGTTAAAGTTTACTCAAAAAAAGAAGGATTTTGTTTCTGTTAGTGGAAGCATTTTACATGAATGGTGAAAAGGTTTTTAAATCAGCTATTTGAGCACTGTACAATGTGAAACCTATCCATCCTCCCATTTTGCATGTCACTTATCCAGCTCAAGAGCAATGGTGGTGCCAGTTCTAGATGGGATACCAGTCTGATGCAGGGAAAAGACACATTCTCATGCATACAATCAGGTACACCATCGCAATTTAATTTAGAGTAGTCAGTCAATGAAACATTGGAGGGAAACTGAAGAGGGCAGGGAAAAATCTATAAATGTATCTAACTTACAAACAAAATCTAGAAAAATAACAGAAGTGTATCCAATGTTAATTATTATAAAAATATTGCAGGGAATACCTGGCAACCAATTAATATTTATGGCTTGAATAACCAAAACAAATAATTACCTAGTAACATTTCTAAATAAAAGCACTATTGAAAAAGCAATACAAGGTCAAATGAAAATTCTATGACTGTTTCAGCTCACATCTCTATTAAATTAGGTGCTTGTATGTTTTATGAAAACCTTATTTAAACGTTACATGCTGAAATGGTTATACAAAAAGCACAGTTTTCAGTACAGTGTGAATGATTATTAGAAACAATGTTAAAATCCAGTTTTAGAATAATTCATTTATTTGTAATTTGAAGCTAAAAAAAATAACATTGTAAAACTTGTATAGTCCAGTACAAGATCTCAGGGACCACAGCCAATCCCAGCACCGTTGCTTAAGGAACCAGGTATAGGCAGGGTGCCAGTTCATCACATTGCCAACTCACTAACTCATTCACATTCATACTTACATAGGGCCAGTTTAGAGTCACCAATTATTCTATCACTTCTTGGGGAAGTGCAAGGAGAACTCATACAGACACAGGAAGAACTTTCCGACTCTGCATGGACAACATCTTTGCTATATATGTATTATTTATTCTTTTATGAATTACTTACACATTTCTGCATTTACTTTTAATCATGATTTCTTCTAATTTCTGGTACCCAGAACAACTGCTTGCAAATACCTAATGTAATTTACTTTATAAACACAAATAAAGACAATACGACGCTTCTCACTGTAATTCATTTTTCACAGGGAACATAGTGAAAAAGATCTTTGCAAAGCAATGATACATTCAATTTGTAACTCACATATCCAAGTTAGACACCAGGAGAAAGTGAAAACTTTCTGAAGAAGTCTGAAAATGTACCACCCTTTGTGCCACCCATTAAAGCAAATCAGAACATTTCAGCAAACTTTTATCTTAACTATTCTCTATAATAAGCTTGTATTCTCGCAGTTAGCTATAAAACTTAATATTAGCTAGTACTGTACTCTCATAGCAAGCCTAACAACAAAGTATTTTACAAATTATTGTTTATACATTGCCATTAGCATCCCACATAAAACATATAGCAAATTGTAAAGCAAACAATAAATTGATTAACTTGCACACAAAATAAGACTATAAAAGTGTTTGCACAGTCTTTCTTTTAACTTAGTAGTGCTCACAATGAACATGAATAGATTTGTCGAAATCTTTCAAAAGTTCACCAAGAGCTGATTAACAAATACATAAATGGCTAAAAATAAAATGAGTTTAATTTCAGAGAAAAAGCCATCATGAACATGATAGCCCGAAAGGCAAAGCAGCTTGGAGGTTAATAATATACATAATCACAATCTGATTCAAATTATACTTATTAAGGCCACTTCCAATTTTGCCGTACAATAGTTACAAATAAGGTATATAGAAAAGAAGTGCAGCATAAACAGAAAAACATAATATTGAAAAAAAAAACCAAAGAAACATGAACCATCATATGCAAACATATATATAGAGTACATGTACTGTACACAAGCATGCAGGGTAAGGTCACCAGGGGGCGCTTTAGCTCCCTAAACATCAGACACATAGAGGCTCGGGACTCAAGTCTGTCATAAGTAAAGGTTTTGTTCATGGGAAACCTTCTTTTATCAAGTGATTACCACACCACAGCCACAGTTACAAAGCCTCACACAATATACAGCAGTCTGTGCACCTCTGTCGTCTCTTCTCTTTGTTATTCTTAGCCTCGTTTGTTCCTCCCAGTAAATTTTGTTCACCACCTCCTCCTTACTCTGGCTCCCAAACTGAAGCTGCACCCTTTGTACAAAACCCAAGAGTACTTCTGGTGTCCTAAAGCTCTGTCCCAGGAGCACTTACGGGTGAGGCTGGAGCCCAACCAAAAAGGGCTCATTAGTCCCTTATGTGTCCCTTATGCCCCAATGGAACCCAACAGGGCTGAGCCAAATAACTCCAGTTCCCATAATGCCCTGTTGGAATCCCAAGGGGGCTGCCTTGCGCATGGTGTCTCTCCTTTTGATAAAACTGATGGGGCTTTCCTGATATTGGTAAAGGACAGTATCTGCTTCCTACACTAATTTTTGTTTACTCTCAGAACTTTGGTTTCTTGAAATTGCAATTTACGTCCTAGGGTTATTATTCTTCTTCTTTAGGCTTCTCCCGTTATGGGTTGCCACAGTGGATCATCTTCTTCCATATCCTTTTGTCCTCTGCATCTTGTTCTGTTACACCCATCACCTGCATGTCCTCTATTACCACATCCATAAACCTTCTCTTAGGCCTTCCTCTTTTTCTTTTCCCTGGCAACTCTATCCTTAACATCCTTTTTCCAATATATCCAGCACTTCTCCTATGCACATGTCCAAACCAACGCAATCTTACCTATCTGACTTTGTCTCCCAATCGTCCAACTTGAGCTGACGCTTTAATGTACTCATTTCTAATCCTATCCATCCTTGTCACACCCAATGCAAATCTTAGCATCTTTAACTCTGCTACCTCCAGCTCTGTCTCCTGCTTTCTGGTCAGTGCCACCGTATCCAACCCATATAATAAAGCTGGTCTCACTACTGTCCTTTAGACCTTCCCTTTCACTCTTGCTAATATCCGTCTGTCACAAATCACTCCTGACACTCTTCTCCACCCATTACACCCTGCCTGCACTCTCTTTTTCACCTCTCTTCCACAATCCCCATTACTCTGTACTGTTGATCCCAAGTATTTAAACTCATCCACTTTTGCCAACTCTACTAATTGCATCCTCACCATTCCACTGACCTCCCTCTCATTTACACACATGTATTCTGTCTTCTTCCTACTGACCTTCATTCCTCTCCTCTCTAGAGCATATCTCCACCTCTCCAGGGCCTCCTCAACCTGCTCCATACTATTGCTACAGATCACAATGTCATCAGCAAACATTATAGTCCACAGGGACTCCTGTCTAATCTCATCTGTCAACCTGTCCATCACCATTGCAAATAAGAAAGGGCTTAGAGCTGATCCCTGATGTAATTCCACCTCCACCTTGAATGCATCCGTTACTCCTACTGCAGACCTCACCACTGTCACACTTCCCTCGTACATATCCTGTACAACTCTTACGTACTTCTCTGCCCCTCCCGACTTCCTCATACAATACCACAGCTACTCTCGAGACACCCTGTCACATGCTTTCTCCAGGTCAACAAAGATGCAATGCAACTCCTTCTGGCCTTCTCTATATTCTCCATTGCATCTGTGGTGCTCTTTCTTGGCATGAAACCACACTGCTGCACACTAATCATCACCTCACTTCTTAACCTAGCTTCCACTACTCTTTCCCATAACTTCATGCTATGGCTCATCAATTTTATCCCCCTGTAGTTACTACAGTCCTGCACATTCCCCTGATTCTTAAAAATCGGCACCAGTACATTTCTTCTCCACTCCTCAGGCATCCTCTCACTTTCCAAGATTCCATTAAACAATATGGTTAAAAACTCCACTGCCATCTCTCCTAAACACCTCCATGCTTCCACTGGTATATCATCTGGACCAATGACCTTTCCATTTTTCATCCTCTTCATAGCTGCCCTTACTTCCTCCTTGCTAATCCATTGCACTTCCTGATTCACTATCTCCGCTACATCAAACCTCATTCTCTCTCTCAATCTCTTCATTCAGGTTTCCTCAAAGTACTCTTTCCATCTGCTCAACACACTCTCCTCACTTGTGAGTACGTTTCCATCTATATCCTTTATCACCCTAACCTGCTGCATATCTTTCCCAGCTCAGTCCATTTGTCTAGCCAATCAGTACAGGTCATTTTCTCCCTCCTTAGTGTCCAACCTCTCATACAACTCATCAAAAACCTTTTCATTAGCCTTCGCCACCTCTCTCTTCACCTTGCTCCTTCTCTCCTTGTACTCTTGTCTACTTTCTGCATCTCTCTGAATATCCCACTTCTTCTTCACCATCCTCTTCCTCTGTATACTCTCCTGTACTTCAACATTCCACCACCAGGTTTCCTTTTCCTCCTTCCTCTATCCAGATGTCACGCCAAGCACCCTTCCTGCTGTCACTCTTACTACATCTGCTGTAGTTTCCCAACTGTCTGGTAACTCTTCACTACCAACCAGTGCCTGTCTCACCTTCTCCCTAAACTCAACCCTGTAGTCTTCCTTTTTCAACTTCTCACTCTCACTCTCTTCCTCTTCTTGATCTCCAATGTCATCCCACAGACCACCATTCTTTACTGCTTAACAACACTTTCCCTTGCCTCTGCTTTGCAGTCTTCAATCTCCTTCAGATGAACTCTTCTGCATAGGATGTAATCTACCTGTGTGCATCTTCCTCCACTCTTGTATGTCACCCTATGTTCCTCCCTCTTCTTAAAATACGTAATTACCACAGCCATATCCATTCTTTTTGGGAAAATCCACTATCATCTGACCTTCTTCATTCCTCTGCTTGACACCATACCTACCCATCACCTCCTCATCTCCTCTGCTCCCTTCACCAACATGTCCATTGAAATCCGCTCCAATCACCACTTTCTATCCCTTGGGTACACTGTTCATCACTTCATCCAATTTACTCCAAAAATCTTCTTTCTCATCCATTGTACACCCAACTTGCGGTGCATATGCACCAGCAACATTCATCATCACACCTCCAATTTCCAGCTTCATAATCAATACTCTGTCTGATACTCTTTTCACCTCCAAAACATTCTTGACATACTGTTCCTTCAGAATAACCCCATCCCCATTTCTACTCCTATCCACACCATGATGGAACATTTTGAATTCACCTCCAATCCACCTGGCCTTACTCCCCTTCCATTTAGTCTCTTGCACACACAATATATCAGCCTTCCTTCTTTCCATCATATTCGCTAATTCTCTCCCCTTACCACTCATACTGCCAACATTCAAAATTCCTACCCTCAATTCCACTCTCTTTACTTTCCTCCTCTCCTCCTGCCTCCAGATGCATCTCCCCCCTATTCTTCTTCTTCAGCTTCATCTGCCAACAGTAGCCCAATTTCCGACAGCACCCTGTTGGCTAACAGTACTGGTGGCAGTCGTTGTTAACCTGGGGTTCGACCAATCCGGTATGGAAATTTATGTTGTTGTCCGCATATTTATTTGGCAACATTTTACACCGGATATCCTTCCTAACCCTCCCCGTTTATCCAGGCTTTGGACCAGCACAAAGAAACACACTGGTTTGTGCATCCCCTGTGGCTGGGTTAATTTACACCCTAGGGTATGTGTAATAATAAATCCAGTAAGATCAGGGGATACAAATCCTTTAAAAGTAAGAACTATATCAATGAGGAAAGGTATTTTAAAATCGACCCAAACTTAATTAGAAACCAGCAAAGTTAATGAATTGGAGAAATTGAATTTGGCTATTTACTTGTACTTATAAGCCTTACTGCATCTTTCGGGGTGTCTAAACCAGTTCCAAGTGCTGATAGAAACAATGGGTATAAAGGGTTAAAGGAGGTGCAGGGAAACAGTCATAGATCTTAATGTGGTGGAGTAAAGGCAGAGTAACAAGATAAATAAGCTGAATGAGACAGAATTCAATAGAAACTGAACTGTACAAGACTGTAATTGGGTCAATGTTGGCTGTGGTGCTTGAATGGGAGATGACTAATAGATACGCGCAGCTTAGAAGGTCATGGAGGTAATATAGGAGGGGAAAGAAGCCATAGAGCTACAGCCCAGTATATCTAAAATGGTCTACCTTTGGCCATAAAGAGGCTGCAGTTGAAAACTGCTGATCACACTGTTGTCTTATACTGTTTCCAGAATATTGATACCAACAGTCCTGAAATAGGTTGTTTAGAAAACTCTCTTGTGCAGACAAATATAAATCTTCAAAGGAGTATGTAGTGAAAATGAGGAATAAGTGCAAACTCTATAAAATAGTGAACAGGCTTTTATTTAAATGCAAAGCAAGTGCTAAGCACTGCTCCACCATGTTATCCTAAGAAAGACAGTAAATCCCAATTGAGAACTTGCAGCAAACAAAAACTAAAGTCACCAATGCACATGATCACATGAAAGCGATGACAAGGAGGGTGTCATCATAATTAGCCCATCATGACTTTAGGAAGCTTGACTGTTGAAAAGTGTTTATACCTTCAGTCTGCACGAAAGTCCTGTGATTTTCAAAACGATTGTGAGCTTAAACAGCAGCTTAGTCCTAAACACAAACAAAAATAAGTTATTGAGGCCTCAGATTTGATCTCAGGGCAGGTGACTTATCGTCAGAACTTGAAGTAGGGTTGCCATGTTGTTAGTGTGACCTTAGTTCTAAGGTACTGGGCTTTTAACAAGAGTGCATCAGGTTCAATTCTCAGTACTGATTCACTGTGTAACCTGAAAAGGTCACTTATCCTACAAATAAAGGGATGTGTGATGGCATCAGCTTTGGGAAGGTGGTATTGTCAAATAGTGAAAGTCTGTCATCTATGGTGTAATAGAATATAAATTATGTGAGAATTTCAGTATATCAACTGGCATAAAGAGCTTGCTTTACTCCATTTGGTTTAGATATTCACATAAAAAATGAGCGCTGGATAAGTAAGGATAAAACTGTTTCTTTGTCTTCCAATGTTTTCCTATGGATGATAATCCCCTTACTGCACTGGGTGTTATATTAATTTGTTACTTGCCAGTACCTGGAAACACAGTGTTGAAGACAGACAGAATATTGGCTTCTGTTAATGTTCAGTAAAAGTAAAAAAAAAAGGTTGAAACTCTTAAAGCAATGCCAGATTCATATTAAATGTACCATAAAGGTACATAATTAAAGTTTTTACTGAGTGTAAATAATGCAGTAGGAAAAGCCTACGTAATTAGGCACAAATCATACAAAGTGCAACCAGTTTAATATTTATGATAGGATTTATGTGCCTCCTCTTCTGCATAGATTGTGTGTAAAATGCTCACTCTGCTTATGCCTATAGCCAAGTGTGCGTACATAACATGAAAGTGGGGTATGAGCTCGGATGTAAATGCTTCCTTCCAGGCTCCGCCTACTGATAGCCTGAATAAATCCTATGGCCAATTTCCTCTTGCTTCCCCCTTTCATTGTCGGAAAAATATTTCATTTCCATGTCACTGTTTTTTTTTGTGTGTAAATTACTGCACATGTCTGTACAAAATTTTTAAATGCTGTTGCTGAGCTTGGCTACTTACAGAGATTTCCTCATTCACATGCCTGCAAGTCTTGAAATCTTAAAGTACAATTATGAGAAAAATCCCAGCCATCTGCACCTGCACCAATTATTATCCAATTAGTAACATATACCGTGCAATTAAAGGCAAATTTTCACATGCAGTTATCAAAGGGGATAAATACGGAGAGCTAAAAATAATTCAGAATGCAGAGCATGGTAGTCTTCACAGCAATACATACAGCCATAACAGGGGTAATGTATTCTGCATTTCTGTAGCTCCATGACAGTTTAAATTGATCAGTGAGGAAAAGGTGTGTTCTTTTAGAAGCATCTGTTGGCAGTTGTGTATTAAGGGATTATTCATTCCGATGCCATTTAAGATATTTATTAGTTTCTTTATTTTTGTTTCATTAAATATTAATTTATCCAATACAGTATTTACTTGATTCTGAAATAACACATTTTCCATTTACTTTTCTGTGTGCATGTTTTTTTTTCCTCAATGAGAGATCTGCATATGTTGTTTATTTCATTATGATTACAATATCATTCAAATGGCCCAGTGTTCAAATGAATTTTAACTAGTCAGCACTTTCCTGAAACAGTACCTTATATATAAAGAGCACACATTCTTCACAAATCTGCACTCCAACTACAAAAACAGCTTAAGGGTTCCCCACAAAACTGTCAAAGAGTCAAAGTGGAATTTATATTGCCGCACTCTTAGATGTAGGTGCTACAAAACAAAAACTGCCTTTGAACAAAAGAACCTCATATCAAAAATATGGTGATGGGCTGCTTTACTGCTTGAGGATCTTGCTGTCCTTGAGTCAACCATTAATTCCACAATTCATCAGAAAATAATAAAACAGAATGTAAGGTTATCTGTTGAAAAGCTGAAGGTGAACAAAAAATGGAGTTTGCAACATATGATCCAAATCACTCAAGCAAATCTACAACATGTCTCAAAAAGGTAAAATGGAAAAGTTTTGAATGCCAAATTGAGGGCTTGAACTAAATCCTGGTGAAACTTGAGGGAGCTGTACATTCACGAAAGCTATTAATCATCACAGCTGATGCAATTCTGGTAGAATGAGTAGACCAAAATTCTTTCCAATAGATGTAATTGATTGTCCTTACAAAGAATTTTTATACTAACTTGTTTTGGCCAAATGATGCAACAATTAATGCCAACAATGCACTTATTGTAGTTATTTTGTCTCAGAAAACTGTATC
Source organism: Polypterus senegalus (assembly GCF_016835505.1). Classification (NCBI taxonomy): domain Eukaryota; kingdom Metazoa; phylum Chordata; class Cladistia; order Polypteriformes; family Polypteridae; genus Polypterus; species Polypterus senegalus. The sequence goes on along the minus strand of NC_053154.1, from coordinate 141,466,996 downwards.
TGTGTGGATTTGTATTAACTGAATAACTGTATATGTAATGCATTTTCCTTGTTAGAGAATAAAAAATTGTGCCTTAAATTAAGTATCTATCTATCTATCTATCTATCTATCTATCTATCTATGTGTGAATGAATTTGACCTTAATTAAAAGATGAAATTCAAATGTTCTTTTCTTCACCATCCTTTTCCTCTAAGACAATGTATACTTTTTAATAGAATTTTCCATTTTTCTAATCTGTTAGGACAGTAATTATTTTTTTACCAACAGTTTTTCATTGTAGTCATGCAAGCAAGCATTTAATTTTCCAAAAGCACGCAGACTACATGAGATCAAGCATTGCAGTGTGCGGTTTGTTTTTTAGGTTTCAGTCACTAACATACTTGTTATTGTTACAAAGAAAATATTGTTTTTTTATTTATTTAATTTATGTATCTGATTTAAGATCACACAAGGTCTAATACTGGCATTGATTCATCTGTCAATGCGTCTTTGACTTTTTCTCTCCTCCCACAGATTAACTGGACCCTCTGAACTAGCCCTATTTTGCGAGAATGTGGCTGTGTACACAAGTGTGCACTTCAATAGACAGATCTTCTGTCTCTTTCCTGGCTTCTGTCTTAAGTTGCTGGAATAGACTGCAGCTACCCTTAATTGTCATTTATTCTTTAATTTTTTACTACATTCATTTAAGAGGATAACAAAACACAATCCAATCATATTAAAAGAACACAGAAAGTACAATAATGCATTCCAAAGTCAATCCATCATACTCACAAGTTAACCCCCTCCTGACTGCGAGAGCTAGCCCCATCTAAACTGGTTATTGATAAAACAGCAAATAAAATGGTTCACAACAGCACAGGCTCAGCATACTTATTTAATGACTTCTTGCCAGTTTCAGAAAAAAATCTGAATAGATCCTCATAAAGAGAATTTGATTTTTTTCCAGTTTCAAATAATATGAAAAATCACTTCCCCACTGAGTTATAGAAGGTGGATTGGGACTCTTCCAAGTCTTCCTGCAAGTAGTGTAGTATTGACTATTACAAGTGATGTTTCATAGCACACTTTCATCTTGTCTGGCATTGCTCCAAATATATGCTGTTAAAGTATTAGTAGTGATTGGAAAGTCAGTGCTACTAAAGAAAGATACAATAATTTAATATCATTTACATGTAATGGCCATGCATTAAAAGGCAACTCTGCAGAGATGTAAAGGCGTCATGGCACTACCTAACTTACATTTCAATTGTTGGGCTTCAAATATTCATACATTAAAATACTGCAGATTGGCAGGAGTCCATGAAACTACACCTGCATAGTTAGCTATAGAAAAGGAAATCTTGTTCAGAAGCTTCTTTGTATGTTTTTCTGTGTGCTCCAGTCAACACAAATTATTGTCAGCTTATCAGCAAATCAGTGGTTCATTGTATATTAAGGGTATGCAACCAATGTAAGACACATTTTAAGGTGGAAGAGCTCTTATTTGTTGATCTTGTTTATGATATTCACCTATTTCAGCCTTCTTTAACCTATACAGCATTCAGTCAATGGAAGTCACTTGGACCTTTGATATTTAGAGATTTTTACTGTATTAGAGATGTCTGTATTGATGATGTTTTTTCAACTTTTCAATTGTTATGCTCCAATTCTATTCTTCCAGTGATTAAATTTTCCCTTTTTGCTAATGCCTGCTAGTGGTAATAATAATATCATTTTTACAATTTAATGTATTCATTTACAATGGCAAAATCATATATTATGATTTTACAGAAAAATATAATCCATCCCTCCATATCCTAACACAGGGTCAGGGGGGTCTGCTAGAGCCAATCCCAGCCAACACAGGGCACAAGGCAGGAACAAATCCCGGGCAGGGTGCCAGCCCACCGCAGGGCACAAACACACACACACAAAGCACACACTAGGAACAAATCGCCAATGCACCTAACCTGCGTGTCTTTGGACTGTGGGAGGAAACCGGAGCACCCGGAGGAAACCCACACAGACAAGGGGAGAACATGCAAACTCCACGCGAACTTGGGTCTCCTAACTGCGAGATAGCAGCGCTACCCACTGCGCCATCGTGCCGCCCTGTTTGTGTTATGTTTTTCTTAATTTTTCACCTAAGCTGGCACTTAAGTCTTCAATCTGCATCAAGAATGATTTAAGATATGAACAGGTAGAGGAAGTGACAGTGAAGGTGGCAGGGATGAGAACAGCGCCCGTACGCATGCGCCGCACGGTCGCCCTGTGTCTGGCTGCTGCAGAGAGTTGATTCTACAATAAAATAAAATACAAATAAAAGGAGGAATAACCTTGGAAGTCAATCATAATCTCAAAAGTGGATAGTAGATGTCAATAAGTCAAACGGTTTGCGAGGTACAGGTGATTTAAAATCCCGGACAGACAAACGGACAGCCATGATAGTGTATTATATAAGAAAATTCTTTAAACACACCATGATCATTTTCACTTGCATTAACTTCTCTTAAAGAATCAAGCAATGGTTTTTGCTGTTTTCTCTTTGAGGGATGGAAATTAAGAAAATAAGTTACCTGATATACAGAACAATAAAAACACTCTAATGTAAAAAATGCAGCACTTAATAAACACCAATCCTGATTGCTCAGTCACATAAACTATTAAGATGCCAAGTTCATAACTACTTTAGACTGCTGTACGTTTCCTTTTATTGTTTATATTGGTTAAAGGGTACAAAGAGTCGACGTGGCCCATAAATAATCTCCTGCCACACCCATCATATCAATTGCTGTAAATGAAAGTACAGCACTCTGTCTTCAAATGTGAACCTCAACAATCACATCTTTGAAAATATCACCCACCGCAGGGCACAAACACACACACACAAAGCACACACAAGGGACAAAATTTTTTTTAGAATCACCAATGCACCTAACCTGCGTGTCTTTGGCCTGTGGGAGGAAACCGGAGCACCCGGAGGAAACCCACGCAGACACAGGGAGAACATGCAAACCCCATGCAGGGAGGACCCGGGAAGCGAGCCCGGGTCTCTTAACTGTGAGGGAGTAGCGCTACCGCTACCAATGCACCACCATGCTGCCAGTCTTTGATACACCAAAGATTAATTCTGAAATTAGAAGCTATACATACTATAAGCTTATTATAAGCTAAAGTCTTGAAATGCCTTGATAAAAGAAGAGCTTATGGATGATTCATATACCCAAGGACACCAGTGGAAATTAAGGGGAAGAGCATTTAACTTAGCCCTTAGCGCAAGACCCGAGCATCACTCGGGCTTTAAAAACAGTGCTAAAACCTCAGGTAATGGTATAGATGCATCTCATGTAACACCCAAGGTTTACTTGGGCAGACACTAAGAAGGCAGTAATTTGGAACACCTGCTGTTATGTGTTGTATTAAATGATCTCTGTTATGACATATTCGTTCAACTGAATGAATTGCTAGGTGTGCAAATAGTTGTTTGAAAGTAATACATTACATAATTTGAAAGCATTTCCAGAATATGTTTTGAATAAAACTGTTTCTTGTTTTATACATACCATACAAGTAACTTAACATTTTAGACAGTTTTTAAAGTTTGTTTTTCAATATCCTCAATTTTATTTCCATTTATTTTTGACCATTTTTTAGAGTGAAATAATTTTTAGCTGCACTGTATATTTAATATTACAGTTTAAAATCACTCAAGAACCCCGCAACACTAAACTTCATCTGGTCATTTGCTCATGTGTGTAACAAGTTATTGCCTTTTCTTCCTACTACTCTTAATTTTGTGTATTTTGACTTGAGCTTTGATTTTGTCATTGCTTAGGAGGCTTTGTCTGTTCCCCACTTGTGAGCCTTCACATGCATTACTTCTGACACAACTTCTAATTTGTTTAAAAACAAAGAACTTAGAACTTGTCATAATCTCACCCTGAAAAGGTCTATCTTTAAATCAGTGGATTTTTTGTTTCTCATATTCCTTCCCTCATTTTTAGGATCTTGCTGCTTCTGTCTGGATAATTTTGATTTTGGATGTGTTGGCAGACCTTTAAGAAGGGCTCTAAGTGATTACTGCTGCTTCCAGGCTATATGGCAGAATGGAACTCTTATTCATCTTCTACTTGTCCTCAAATCTCAAAACACACCAACAGCAGACAGTAACCCATGTTATATCTAAAGCAACTACACAGAACAACTACATGTTGCAAGATAAGAAGTGACTTAAAATTTTTTTTTTCAATTTTGTAATGTACAGGATTGAGTAAAGGTAAATACTATTGCTTGGAGAAACATTCTGTACTGTTTAAATCTCTCATTATTAAGAGACCTTTTACAACTTACTCTAAATGTGGGCTTTTGTGTGTCCTATGCAGAGTTGGTTACTGCCTTGAACACAAGACTGTTCAAAAATGGGATTAAATGTGTTTAAAAATGATAGATAGATAGATAGATAGATAGATAGATAGATAGATAGATAGATAGATAGATAGATAGATAGATAGATAGATAGATAGATAGATAGATAGATAGATAGATAGATACCAGCTCAAACAACCTCAGTGTAGGATATTGCCCTGGCAATCATAGCGTTATAGAAGATGTGAAAGATATCTCTTCCCACATTAAATGAACATAATCTCCCAAGGAAGAAGAGCCTGCTCTGCCCTTTCTTATATAGTTCCTCTATGTGCCAAGACCAATCCAATTTGTCATTGATGTGGACTCATTGAATGATGTGGTAGATTGAAGTATACTACTTCTGTGTCCACTCCCTGTATAGTGATGGGACATACAGACTTTTTAGTGTGGAGAAAGTCAGTAACCAGTTTTTTGATTTTGCTGATGTGGAGTTGCAGACAATTTTCTTGGCACCAAAAAATAAACTTCTCCACCTGACTCCTATACTCTATTTCATCCCCATTTGTCAATACACCCCATACATGCAGAAATATCTGAGAATTTCTGCAAGTGACATGATCTGTCATGTTAGAGGTGTACATAGTGAAAAGGAGACAGGACTGTTCTTTGTGATTCTCCAGTACAGCTCACACCCATATCAGAAACACAATCCTTGTGTATCACAAACTGCAATCTGCCTAACAGATAGTCCATTATCCAGGACTCCATAGGCTCATCCACCTGCAAGGACAATAAATCTTGTGGAGCAGACAGGTAATTGCATCATCTACTCCAGTCTTTGTCTGATAGTCAAACAGCAGTGAGACCAGGTGGTCTACCACAAGAGGAGTCATACATTCCAGTCTTTGAAAAGTCTTTATGATATGAGATATACAGTAAGTATAACTGGTCTGTAGTCATTAGGTGAAGAGGAGCCTGCCTTATTTTTAACAGGAACACTTCAGGGTTTCTGCTGCAACTGTACTTTCTGGACCCTTAGTGACAGACTAAACAAGTAACAGAGGATACAACAAAGATGGTCAACACAGACCTCAAGAACTCAAGGAGTAAATCAATCTGGTCCTGTGAATTTTCCTGTATGTTTGTGTAGCTTCCTTAGTTGTTTCCTCACTGGTCTTCAGTTATGGATAGCCCATCCTCTTGGTTAAAGTGGAAAATATTATTGGTCCTTCCAGTTTGAAGAGGTAGGAGTTGTTGAAGTATAAGGGATTGTGTAGGAGACTGGTCGTTGGAAAATCTATTATAGAATTGTTCAGGGTATTGGCTTTGTACACATCACCTTTTAGCACCTAAGCCCTGGATTGCTTCAGTCCAGTAATAATGTATAACACAGTAACAGTTTGTTTTCTAGTTTAGCTTTGCAAGCTTCCTTTCCTTCACTCAGCTCTTCATTCAGAGTCTCTTTGTCACCAGATATGAAAGCTCTTGTTTTCTCCTTCGGTTTTCTCATTCATGTTTTTAGGAACATCTTAAACCTGGATATCCCCTCTGGTTATGAATAATGAATCTGCAACAATAATCAAAGACAAGCCTTGGCATTTGTACATATGTTACAAAAAGTCTGTCATATCATGTTTTCAGTTTTAACTGCTGAGGAAATAAAGCAGAATTACACTTGGCCAGCAAATGACTGGTAAACAATACAGTATTTCTTTTATTTTTGATCTAGTAAAAGGTAGTGGTGTAGTAGGTAGTGGCTGAGTAAAGCTTGTACTCACTTGCAAGGTTCATATGCAGAATCCCCATAAATTCCTGCATTTGTGTATGTTTATGCATGTGTCCTAGTATGTACTGGTGCTCCATCTAAAATTGATTCTTGCCTTGAGCCTGCGGCAAAATATTCTGGCACTCTCATCTCCCCCAATTCAGATTCTGTGGTTCTGGAATTGGTGTAAGTAGGTTTAGAAAATGGATGAGCAGGTGGAATCAAGAAGTGTGAAATTTGGGTTGAGAGCACAAAATGTGTAATTCTGTTCAGATATTTAATTCCAGAACATGTCTGTATCATTGAAGATGTTGTTACATTAGACATCTTATTTGTAATTTTTCTATGTTCCTGTTATTCATTTGGTGTATTGCTGCATTGGAATTGAGGGTCTCATTGTTGCAGGTAATGTATATGCTGTTTATTTTTTCGTTACTTTTGTTTTCATTATTTTTTTTATTTTTGCCATTATCGCTGGCACCTAGTGTGGGTATGGTTGATGCCATTTTGTGCTCTAGATGTCTCCAGGGGTCATGACATCCAGCTAATTACTCTTTGGGGCTAAGTTGCCAGGAAAGGTCACTTCCTTATCAAAGCTGATGGATTCCAAAGCAATTTTGCCTGGTGCTATTGCTTTTCATTTTAACAATCTTCAGGTTCTAATGTTTTTAAAGTATTTTTTCGACTTCAGTTTGTCTTGCATTTTGGCTTTGGTATCAGTGCATTTTGTCTTCCCAACTTTCCTGTCTTGTCTAACTATGTCTTTTCTCTTGGTTACTTTTTAAAACTTCTTGCCAGTACTCCTAGCATAGCAGATGCTGCATTAAAACTTTTTTTGCCAAGCAATTTAAGAATTAGTAGTACTAATAAGCTTGCTTGTTTATATTCTTTTTGTAAATTACACATATATACAAACTTAGTATAATAGTGCTTTAGTCATTATGTAAACATGGTATTAATATAAGGTTAAAGATTACTTTATTCTAATGTTTAGCCTCTGCTTTCTCACCTACCACAAAAGAGATACTATGTGTACAGAAGTGAAAGAAAAATTACATAAGAACTAAATTAATATTTAGTTTCCATGGAAGATAATCTTTTATTTGTTCTGCTGTCATTATAAATCAAACCTAATTACTGAGTAGAAATTGTTACCACTGGATGTAAAAGTTGACTTTTTTCTCCTATTATGCATACAAGGTTTATGTGTGTATACAGTAATACGTTGGTTGAAAGAACATTACCTCCAAAGTCAATATCTATCTATCTATCTATCTATCTATCTATCTATCTATCTATCTATCTATCTATCTATCTATCTATCTATCTAAGGGAAACTCTTTCACAACCTTCTGCTAATTTTATGTTCATTTCATATTGAATGAATGGTAACAAAAATCTTTCAAATTATAAAAATGCAAATATTTAAATATTTATTTTTCTACTCTGGTAAAAAGTGAATGGACATATTCTGATGACATAAAACAATACAACATAAAAGTAGGACTCAAATTTAAAGGGGAAAAAGGTAAAGCATTTTTTTTTCCCTTATGGGCATGGGCTTATCTGGCGGAAGTTAAATCATGTTTTGGCAGAGATCTGTACCTCGATACCATGGAAGGCAGCCAAATGTTGTCACTGAGTCAGGTGAAAACAAAAATCATAAGACTGCCTTCACTCAAATGCCAAACACACCTACAGGAATCTAAGACCAGCTTATACTCAAATAAGGTATTAATAGACAGATTAAATCCTATAACTCACTTGACCTCGGAACGGGGTAAACTTCAAAAAGACTGATTCAACAATTTCGCTCTCTTTTTTTCTGTCAGTTAATTTAATTCAGGAAGCATTTAATCTTTATGTTTTCTGGCATCAGCGTGTGGAATTTCAGCTTTTGAGAAATAATTTTAACATAAAAATAAAAATGAAGTACTCTGAATTGAATAAATGGTTATGTTAAAATTGGAAAAAAAAATCAGAGAAAAATAATTTAATCATACTTTACATATGGCTGACCAAATTTAGTTTTCTTCAATAGATGGATTAGTATTTCATTATGAGCATTACCCTTATTTTATTCTGTAGAGGGTAACACATGCTTCCTCACAGATGGACAGGTCTGGATTTAAATCTCACCCTGGACAATTTCTGTTTGAAATTTGCACATTTTTAAGACAAAACCAAAATCAAACACAGAAACAATCTGTAGTCAAAGATTTCCTGGATTTAACTGATTATTCTTTGCTGTGTTTTAGGCTTTTGATCCTAGCATTAGACAAACTACTAAATGTACTTCAATCTTTTATAGGAAAAGTGTGATGTCATCATAAGTCACAAACCATGTGATTAACAGCTGGGGTCATTGTTGCAAATAATATGACTCATTCATGAAATGAACATACAAAATGGTGACACTGAAGGCAAACACTTTACAAAATAGTGGCACAATGATGTGAGAAAATCACAACAAAAATTAAAATAACAGCAACAGTGCATCCAAAAATAGGTTCAATTGAAAACAACATGTTTTATTGATAAGTGCCAGGTAATAAACCAGGGTAAGTTCATAAATTTAGGGTTGAGATTTAAGGCTAGCTGACCTCATTAGTACAGTAGAACTCGTGTATCTGTGGATTTGGTTTTCTTGGTTTCAGTTATCCACAATTTGCTTTGTCCCAATAATATGAAATGGATAATTCCCGAAATAAATGATTGCTACATTCTGAGGACAGTGAAAACCCAGTACATGGACAGCAGTGAACAGGGATGTACCTGTGTGTCTGATGTCAGCTTAAACTAGAAATTATCCTCTCACTATCCACATTTGTTGCCACGTTATTACAGTTTTCTTGTAGTGAAAATAACTGTTAATTTTGCGTAAATATGGCCCAAAAGGCCAAGGTATATGTACTGATGTTGGCAGTTCTTCCAAGTCTAACAGAAGCCATTATGTGCTTCCATTCACTGAAAACTATAAATAATAGAGACGATGGTGAGTACCCACAATAGGCTAACATATTATTTATGAAATAAATGTGAAAATGTAATGTAAAAATGTGTTAATACTGTGTGTGTGTATGTGTGCAATATATTTTTCATTGCTCCATCATCTCTTGAGGGAGAAGCTAAAATATCAGAATCCTGTTCATTCGAGAGTGAGAGAAAAACAGCTCAAGTATAACAATACAGTATACAATGCATTTATTTATTATTTAATGTTGGTAATATCCTATTGTGCGTAATATATCAATTAAATTTTATCAAACAACAACTGATAATAGGATTCACTACTATGCACAGTAGGTGGATATAGAGATTCAATTGTATAATGTTAATAATATAAACTCTTATCTAGTATCATACATTGAAACTCAATGATGAAGCACAATATTTAAAAATTTAAAGTGATCAGGTGAGTTGTTTATTTGTTTTAGAATACAGAGCAGCATGTATAGAGTTGCAAAAACAGTTGCCAAGAATAGAGGCTACAAAACTGTATACTATGAAACAGTGGTTTGCAATAGCAAAGAATCAGCTGTCTGATGGCTTTATATGGTTTATGCAGAGAAAAGCCAAGCAAAATAACACCTTTAATTGGCTAACTAAAAAGATTACAATATGCAAACTTTTGAGGCAACTCAGGCCCCTTCTTCAGGCAAGAAGTATGGTTTAAGCAGCATAGATAGGTCTTCTGGAGTATTCAAAAAATTAGCTTTATAATGGAGAAGTTCAGTGAGTTTTCATGGCTATATGGTATCTGTAAGGAACCCAGTAAAACCGAGATAACCGAGTTGTAAAGCTTGGATTCAACTTAATATGCCCATGCTGGTTGTAAGGGGCCATGTTCCAAAAATGACATCAGATTTATCAATACTCCCTTCGATGGTTCTGGCTTGCCGACTTTTTGATGAGCACTGTTCATGACTACATGATGAGGCAAATTCAATGGTACATATCCAAAATAGGTCATTTTGGGCAGAGATTAGTGGTAGACGTGAGGCAATATAGGCAGCTTTATGAATACTTGTCCTGTTTTTGCATCCGAGTGGCAGCCTTTCCAGCAGCTCCGTGTATGAATTTATCTTTTTACCTTTTTATCTATTTTTCTCTATTTCTCTATTTCACTGATCACTTCTACCACTTTCTTTTATGTGGAATTGCTCCCTGGACACTTTTTACTATTTTTCTACTTGACATGGATTTTTACACTCCGAGACTCGCCTATTCAAGTAGTCAGCTTAAAGCACTGAGAAGAAATGCTCATGCCGGTGCGGTTCCTTATTTACCTGACGAGGTAAGAAGACGATATCGGGGCAGCCGAGCAGGCACAAAGATAAAAGATAAGATAAAAGCGAGACAATTTGAGAGAAAATGGCGTTATAAACCGTCGGTGCCTTCTGTGATCCTGGGAAATGTGAACTCACTACCAAATAAGATCGACGAACTGGCTGTGCTGGTGAAAAATGTCAGAACCTACAGAGAATGCAGCTTGCTGTGTTTTAGTGAAACGTGGCTAACAACTACCATCCCAGATGCTAACGTGGAGCTACCCGGGTTTAGCACAGTTAGAGCGGACAGAGGCGCAAGTACCTGCGGAAGAAGAAAGGAGGAGGACTCGCTCTCTATGTCAATACAAAGTGGTGCAACTCAGGACATGTAAACGTTAAAATCTCCAATTGCTGCAGGGACATCGAACTGTTGGCTGTAAGTCTGCGTCCCTATTACTTGCCCAGAGAGTTTGGACAGGTGATTGTTGTTATTGTCTACATCCTCAAGCGACGCGAGATGGCAGTGACATCATCCATTCCACAGTTGCTAAGTTACAAACGCAGCACCCTGAGGCGCTTGTGCTAATCTCTGGAGACTTTAACCATGTAGCTGGACAAAACATTACCTGCCTTCTCCCAGTATGTGGATTGTAACACCCGGGGAAACGGGACTATCGACCTACTGTATGCAAATGTTAAAGACGCATACAGCGCCACCCTGCTGCCTGCGCTTGGGAAAGCAGATCATAACCTGGTTCTGCTTCAGCCTCACTACAAACCAAGAGTGAGGGAACTACCTACAACCACACGCTCATTCAGGAAGTGGTCCCTGAGGCAGAGCAGGCTCTGAGAGACTGCTTTGGAACTACAGACTGGGATATATTGCTGGGTCACATAGTGAGAACATTGAAGAGGCTGTTGAATGCACAACTGATTACATCAACTTCTGTATGGACATTGTAGTTCCAGTAAGAACAGTACGCTGCTATGCTAACAACAAGCCATGGATTACAAGTGACATCAAGGGCCTTTTGAACCAGAAGAAAAGGGCTTTTAAAGGTGGTGATCAGCATGAGCTCAAGCGTGCAGAAGGAACTCGAGTCCAGCTCAGGGCGTGAAAGAGCAGTACAGGAGAAAGCTGGAGCAGAAGTTGCAGAACAACAGCATGAAGGAAGTGTGGGATAGGATGAAGATTATCACTGGCTGCAGCTCAAGAGGGGTGCCACCATCGAGACAGATGTGGAGAGAGCAAACCAAATGAACAACTTCTTTAATAGGTTTGATCACTAACCCACTCTCACCTCGAGTACTGCATCCTCCAACCATCCTTCTGCTGATACCAGCATAGGTGAGACATCCCCACCCACAATTACAGCAGCCCATGTGAGCAGAGAGCTGAAAAGACTTTGTGCCAGCAAAGCAGCGGGTCCAGATGGTGTATCGCCACACTGCTGAAGGCCTGTGCGTTGGAACTGGGGAGTCCTCTACAGCGCATCTTCAACCTGAGCCTGGAACAGGGAGAGTCCCAAGGCTTTGGAAAACATCTTGTATCACCCTGTCCCAAAGGTATCACGTCCTAGTGAGCTGAATGACTTCCGGCCTGTTGCTCTGATGTCACATCTGATGAAGACCATGGAGCGGCTGCTGCTTCACCACCTGAGGCCACAGGTCCGCCACGCCCTCGACCCTCTGCAGTTCGCATACCAGGAGAAGGTGGGAGCGGAGGATGCCATCATCTATATGCTACACGATCCCTCTCCCACCTAGACAGAGGCAGTGGTGCTGTAACAATTATGTTTTTGGACTTCTCTAGCGCCTTCAACACCATCCAACCTCTGCTCCTTAGAGGCAAGCTGACTGAGATGGGAGTAGATCACACCTGGTGGCATGGATTGTGGACTATCTTACAGACAGACCTCAATATGTGCGTCTTGGGAACTGCAGGTCTGACATTGTGTCAGCAATACAGGAGGCCGCAGGGGACTGTACTTTCTCCGTCCTGTTCAATCTATATACATCAGACTTCCAATATGACTCAGTCCTGCACGTGCAAAAGTTGCTGATGACACTGCTATTGTGGGCTGCATCAGGAGTGGGCAGGAGGAGGAGTACAGGAAGCTAATCAAAGACTTTGTTAAATGGTGCGACTCAAACCACTTACACCTTAACACCAGCAAGACCAAGGAGCTGGTGGTGGATTTTAGGAGGCCCAGGCCCCTCATGGACCCTGTGATCATCAGAGGTGACTGTGTGCAGAGGGTGCAGACCTATAAATATCTGGGAGTGCAGCTGGATGACAAATTGGACTGGACTGCCAATACTGATGCTCTATGTAAGAAAGGTCAGAGCAGACTATACTTTCTGAGAAGGTTGGCATCCTTCAACATCTGCAATAAGATGCTGCAGATGTTCTACCAGACGGTTGTGGCGAGTGCCCTCTTCTACGTGGTGGTGTGCTGGGGAGGCAGCATAAAGATGAAAGACGCCTCACGCCTGGACAAACTTGTTAAGAAGGCAGGCTCTATTGTAGGAGTAAAGTTGGACAGTTTAACATCTGTGGCAGAGCGACGGGCACTAAGCAAACTCCTGTCAATCATGAAGAATCCACTGCATCCACTGTACTGTCATTTCCAGGCAGAGGAGTAGCTTCAGTGACAGACTTTTGTCACTGTCCTGCTCCACTGACAGACTGAGGAGATCATTCCTCCCCCACACTATGCGACTCTTCAATTCCACCCGGGGGAGTAAATGCTAACATTACTCAAAGTTATTGTCTGCTTTTTATTTATTTTATTTTTTCATTTTTCATTTTTATTACTATTTAATTTAATATATTTTTTTTTTTATCAGTATACTGCTGCTGGTTTATGTGAATTTCCCCTTGGGATTAATAAAGTATGTATCTATCTATCTATCTATCTATCTAATAGGTCAGATACTCCACCTTCTTTTTTTCCTCTTAAAGCCAGTAATAACAGGGACAACGGTTTTTCCATCAGCAGTCTCATAGAGCATAGCCATCTTTTGGTGAACAATCATGTAAACAATTAATCTCCTCTGCTGTGAAATTGTTAAGTATGCGACATTGACCAAACACTGCCACATGCTTACTGGGAGAATATCAAGCGGGCGGCTATAAGTATTTGTATTGATCAATGGCAATGCACACTTTGCATCACAGTCTGCATGTAAGCTTAATGTGGTGAGTATAAATAAGGCTTAAGCAAGACAGAGCACTCTGAACATGTTAATATTTCATGCAGGAAGGACTTTAGAACAAACTGCAGTTGTTTGAGCCAGAAGTGACAACTACTTCAATATTTAATCTAGATAGGTTGGGTTTCAATCTCCAAATGTTTCACAGATGATAAAATAATGTGCTGTCTGCAAGAGATGTGTGGTTCAGATTATGACCCAAGAACACAGAGGATGATGCTGTGATGTTTCTGTAATCAATTTGTTCTAGGATAAACAAGAAATCAACAACCATGCAAATGAAATATATTAAAATGCCAACATAAGTAGGAAAAATAGTAAATTATCCTCTACCCAAAGTGGCCACCCCCATCCATAGTGATTGTTTAGTTTTACAAGAAACAAAATTCTGATAAAAGGAGTCAGGTTTCTTGAGTTTACCTGTGTACGCATACCAGGAAGTATTGCGGTTTTGTGTCTATCGAGAAGGAGGTTAGGAGATATCCAGGAGAGATGGGTTCACTGAACATGCAGTCAGCTCCTCCATGCTAATTTTCACTTAGAACATCAGAGTAAGACACTTCATTACATTTATGAATTTTTTTGCTTGTTGTTGACTTTGCTATTTTAGAGTATCATAGTATAGTCATTTCACACAATTTTAATCATTTGGCTATAAGAGGCCTTGCTTTGCAAAGAACTGACTGCTGTAAACAAGTTACTTTTTAAAATGTACCTTATCCATTACTTATAAAGTTATTTATAGATATAAAAAATTAACATTTAATAGGTTACAACTGATTTGTTTTATGCCAAAATATTAGATACATTTCAGCAAAACAAATCACTTTACACCATCAATAGAGTCCTGATGTCCAGTTCTTCCATGAAGGTAATCATCTTTATTGTCATAAAGACAGGAATATTCCCAAAGCATTTATTCAAATAGTAGCTGTCACTTAAATACGCCCAGTATGCAAGCAGTGATGATCAAAAGAACAGGAAGCCTTCTTGTACAGGAGAGGAGAAAGAAAGTGAATGCAAGGCCAGTTCAGTGGCTGCTTTTAAATGTTCCCCACATCAACCTTTAGCTGACAGATGTGTTATTCAATAAGCCTATGAACCTGCAGTTGCACAGGCAGTGAACAACCAATCCCTGCCTCCGTTAACAGAGTTTCAGCACACTGTGCAGTTGGGGATTGTCGGGATCTCAAAGCTCTCACATCCACACCTCAGCTTTGTTCACACCAGTGAACCTAAAAGTCCAGGACGATCGAGAACATCAAAATCAAATGGCTGCAACCTAAGAAACCACTTAGTGAGCCAAGAATTTGTCACCTTCAGCTTGTAGAGCCAATAGAGCAGAGCGTGGTCCGTCACAAGGGTAAACCACCTACCCCACAAGTAACAGCGGAGCACCTACATCGCCCATTTAATTGCCAAACATTCTCAATAGTCAAGTAATTATACTACCTGTAAAGCAGTTTTCTGCTTAGAAATGTGATGGGATGTTCTTCCCAATCAAAACTCTGGGAGAGTACAGCCCCAAACCAAATGCAGTCTCATCCTTTTGCAGGGTAAACACCTTAGAAAAGACCAAATTATGCAGAACTGGGTACAAAGACAAAGTAGTCATTAAGTCAGAGAAGAACCTTTCACAATCATAGGTCCAGGCTATACTGCTGTCTTTCTGCCCCTCGTCGGATCAGTGAGAGGGAAGGCTCTATGTCCAAAAATTGGAAAGAACCTCCTGTAATAACCAGCGAGTTCATGAAAAACACAAAGCTACTCCTGTGTTTCCGGACAACGGCATGCAAGCACCTTGTTTAACTGATATCTGATCAAACCGTTTTCCATAGTATCCCCCAAATTACGTGTTTCAGACATACCCAATTTATGCTTCTTAGGGTTAGTAGTCAACCTAGCCAGCCGAAAACTGTCAAGCACTACGTGTAGGCGGTCAAAATGTGACCTCCAATCATTGCTGAAAATGACCATATCATTGAGATACATTCCAGCATATGCGGAATAGGGCTGAAAAATCTGATCCATCAAACACTGAAACGTTAAAGGCATGCCATGAAGACCAAATGGGAGTCTGGTGAATTTAAACTAGCCCTGCCTTGATGGCAAATGCAGTCTACTCACAGCTGGATTAATATAGAGGCACCTGCCAGTACCCCTTTGTGAAATCTAGGGTGGAAATATATAAGGATTTCCCAAGTTTCTCCTGTAAGTTATCAATATGCAGCATTGGGTATGCATCAAATTTGGAAATCTTATTCAAGTTTTGAAAATCTGTACAAAAGTGAATAGAGCCATCTGGTTTTAGTACCAGAACAACTGGACTGCAGCATTCACCTTTACTCTCGCAAATCACACCCAAATCAAGCATCTACCTCACCTCCTCATGTATCATAGTCCTCTTTTTTTTCTAGAATATGATTCAAATGTATCTGTACTTTAACACCAGGCTCAGTCAAAAGCTTGTCTCCAGCAATTTCAGTCCACCAGGCACAGCCAAAAAGACATCAGAGTTCCTTCTGTTCAGCAACTCAACCTTCAATACCTTGATCAATACCTTATTTAGATCATGCCATTCCTCCAAGAGATTAACATGTAGGATTTGCTTGGGTTTTTGCCAGGAGGGAATCCTAACCTTATATTTCAGAAGGCTAATTTGTTCCTCACGACCGCAGGACTCAGCCATTTCATCGGAAACTTATATGGATCTGATGGGATCAAAACAAAAATCTGATTGCACTTTTTGAATTCTCAAAGTTCGCAGTTTCTATCCTAATTACATTTTTGTGCCTCTTGTTCACACTGCTGGTGGTCCACCACGATAGAGGACAATTTAGAAATTTGTTCCTGGAATAATACAACTTGCTCAGCAATTCCATACCCCCTTGAGTTTCAGTGACAACTCCTGTTCATTCTTCCAGAAAAATCCCTCAGTCCTGCCTGCCAAATAACAGTTCAAATGGACTTAAGCTGGTAGATGCCTGAGGAGATTCAAGCACAGTGAACATGAAAAAGGGAGACACCATGACCCAGGAGGTCAGCTCATCATGAGCCACACGCTGAATCATCTGCTTTAAAGTCTTATTAAATTCTTCAGTCAGGCCATTCATCTGAGAATGATAAACAGTTGTGCTTAATTGTTTAATTGCAAGGCTCTCACATAGTTCCTCATGATACAGGAAGTTAAGGGTATACCCTGGTCTTTTAAAATCTCACATGAAATGCCAATGTGTGTAAAAGCTTCTGACAGAGCCTTTGTAACAATCTGTGCATTAGTCTTTTGCAAAGTGGCCACTTTGGAATATCTTGTTGCGTATCCAACCAACACAAGTACTGTATATGCTAATACCCATTCTTGCTCTTGGAAGTGGTCCAACAATGTCTAACCCAACTCTCTCAAAAGGGATGTCCAAAATAGGCATCAGTGAAAGGGAAGCCCTGGCTGGTCTATGAGCTGAAACATCCTGACAGTCGGGGCAAGACTTACAAAACTGCTCCACATCTCTGCCCATATTCAGCCAATAAAAGAGTTTCAAAATGCAATCCTTCATGTTTTCCACACCAAGATGATCCCCCCAAGATATGGGTATGAGCAATTTTCAACACTGTCTCATTGTGGCAATCACTGCGTCTCCAGAGCCTGATGCAAAAGCCCCTATTTTGGTCTGGGTATCAGCCCCTGCTTTCCTAGCCAATGGTCCCCCAGAATCTGAAGCAGCAGCCCCACCAAGACCTTAAAGTTACCCTTTTCCAAGAACTTGGCCAAGCTGCTCACCAGGGACTGAGCAGGTGGGAGGTTTCCTAGCCAGATGTTCAAACTGGTCACAGCAAGAGCATCTGTGGTCAGTCCCCGCTGTGGAATTTCCTTGCTGGTTGGCTGTACCGGTTGTACAGGAGTCAGAGCCAGACTAGAGTAGCCACCCCTCTTTCTCCACATGGCTTGTGCCTCTTCCAATCTGTGGGTCAAACCCAGATTTTCAACATTGCTCCAAATCATCTCATCACAGAGGCTGACACTTATTACAACACAACACTGTGTAAATAGAGAGCTTTTCCACAATACGCTCAAATTTGTCTCCATGGAACCAGCTTTGGATAAGTTCCATTAAATCCTGCACTTGTCCCCAGATAATGCGATCAGGATCGATTTGCCACAGATGGAACTTGTGCCGCCTAGCCAAGGAGCTCATAGCCATAGAAGACGGATTTGCTGCTTCAGGAAATCATAATCATCAAGTCTTTTTGGAGGAAGGTTTTGCATGATCTGTAGGGCCTCACTAGTCAAAAAAGAGGCTGAGATAGCCACCCAGCCTCCCCAGTCCCAGGCCATCAACATGGCCGTGCATTCAAAACAGAATAGGAAACACTCTGGTTCGTGTGAAAGAGTCATCTTCATGAGCACATCGCTGGGATGAATAAGGGCAGGAGCCCCTACAGGGAAAAGAGGAACATGTTGTGGCTATTGAGAATCCATCTGTGCAAGACCCTAGTTCTGGTACTACTTGTGATGTGCAGGTAACACACTTGCACAAGAGAAAAGGAGGTGAGTCCAGATTTCCAAAAAAATCAGCTTTATTTTTGTGAATACAGGAACATTCTCAAAGCATTTATTCAACGGGAGCTGATGGTGACTTTATCCTACATTCATTCCCTTCTCAGATCAAAAGAACTGAAAGCATTCATGTCAAGGAGAGGAGACAGAAAGTGACCACGAGACCATGTCAGGGACCAGTTTTTAATGTTCCCCACATCAACCTTCAGGTGATAAACGTGTTAGGTGGTAAGCCTGTTAACTTGTATTTGCACCGGCAGCAGAAAACCAATTCTTGCCTGTGTTTTCAGAGTTTTGGTGCGCAGAGCAGTCTTGGGGTTGTCAGGGTCTGATAAATCTCATAGTACTGTTAAGCCACCACAATGATGGAAGAAAATGTGTCCAAAGAAATGGAAGATTTTGTAGAAAAATATATTAAGGTGTGTACATTAAGATGTACCTATTTTTTCTTTCATCAAAGCTCTTTTAAAAATTGGTTACTAAATAATTTTGATATGACTCTTGTGTATATATATATATATATATATATATATATATATATATATATATATATATATATATATATATATATATATATATATATATATATATAACAGTGACCTTGTCTGCAGCAGCTCTATCATGATTATTTGCATTAGTGGTTACCTTTCAGGCATTCAAGGATTAAAAACAATAATGTTGACCCTTCTATTAGAACAGTGAAAATGAGTCACTTTCAGAATCAATACCATATTTAAGATTGCCACCCTTCTGTGTATACTATGCTATAGGTAATCTTTGTTGCTTATTGTAGTTGGACTTCTGACCTCAGTATTTGAATGATTACATAAATTCTAAAAAATAAGTTATATGTAATTTTTGAAAATCATGCTTTCTTAGCCTCACAAAGTAGTGCCTTTTTAATAGAAAGAAAGAAATAGCAAAGAATATGAAATGTTAAGTGTATGAAGAATAAAATATTAGGTTTTGCTTCTAGTTGAAGATGCAAAATTTCATGCAGTCCACAGTCTTTTTATAGATAGATAGATAGATAGATAGATAGATAGATAGATAGATAGATAGATAGATAGATAGATAGATAGATAGATAGATAGATAGATACCATTACAAATAAAGTGTTAAAATGTCAGTGGTCTCTGAAATGTTGTTGAAAATATAAATATCCAGCTATGCTAGTTTCAAAGCATCCTTTGGGTCCCTGACAAGATTCATAGTAAATAATATGTTAAGCTCATTGACATACTGCACACATATAGCAGGCTGGGCCAGCAATCTTTTCATGCTGTTGACTAATAAAGTTATTGAAAGTTCAGAAGAAAAAAGCAGCCCACACAAATATGTACCAATTGCGAAAACTACTGTATAAATGCAGAATTTCCAAACATGCCACGTTGGACAGCACATTGCGTGTTTGAAGTCTATCTCAAGTTGGATAATAATACCTTTGACTCTATCTAGCCATGGGCAAAACAAAAAAAATAAAAAATTAAATGTGCCATATCAAAGTTTCAAAGGTGGTGTCCATGCAGATAAAGAAGAGCTTAAAGTTCCAGCTGAGCAAATAATTGCACTTCCTTTTAAATCCCAGTTGTGACAGAGTGATATGAGACGTTTATCATGGAAACCACTTTTTGGATGTGCAATGATATTAAACTTTCCTTTTATTGTCTGTTATCAACAATCTTGTTATTTTTTTAAATTAGGAAATCTTTGTAACAATATGTGTTGCAAATGAAATCATTTGTTGCTATAACCCCAAAAATAATTTTAGGACTACTTTAAGACAATTTGATTTTGTTTTATTTGTTTAGCTGTTTCTCTGGTTATTTGTATTGTTTGCATTTGTATTGTAATATTTACTGGTCTTTTTCAGACATCATCATATTGTCATTTTGTTTTGTCATTATAAAGTGGTAGCTGCCGCATTGTGTGTCTGTTTTTATGAAAGTTTCTATATTATTTACAGCCATGATCTTTATTGCTGCCTATGTGGGCATAGCAATACATCATCATCCTACTGCAGCTGCCTTACTATAAAAAAACTAAAGAATTGTGGTGCTTTTTGTTTGGTTTTGATTGTGACTAGACTTGGGATTGTTATTTGTTTCTTGCATCTAAACTCCAACATTAATTCTCTGACACTCAACAAATTTATGAATCTGTCATGGCAGCTTTGAGTGTAATACACGAACCAGTTGAAGACAGGGTGATAGTCCATCCCATCTGAGCAAAGTTATTGGCTGCCATTTGTCAATTAACCTAATTTGCCAATGTTTGAAAATGTGGAAGAAAAACTGGAAAGCCCAGTGGAAAAGTTACAAAGTCATTTAGACATGGTGAGAAAGTGCAAACTCAACATGGACAACAACTAGATATGGGATATTTTCATTTGTTAGTATCCTTGACAAGCATTTAATACTTTTGGCCTAAGTGCAATGTAAATTCATATATAATGACTACTGGGGTTGATATAACAAAGAAAATAACACTTCACTTGCTAGTAGAAAAGGACGTAATCTGTTTAAAATAGCAGAGGGATAATATATGTATGCATATGTATGTATGTATGTATGTATGTATTAAAAAATGAATCCCATGTCCTGTACTTTTAGCCATGTGCAATGGTGGTGGCCTCTGTTAAGTCCTGATAACTAGATGACATCTTTTTCTCAAAAGTAAAATCCTTTAAACTAATACAAATATCACTCAAGCTAATTATTTTCTTTATTTGTACTCAGAAAGTACAGTATAATATATACTATACAACCAATGGAATGTGCAAGGTTAGCAAGCGCACAATCACACCAAACTTTCTGTAAATTGCATTGTCACATAATCACACAAAGATAAGCATTTACTTATTCTGTTAATTGCCCAGGAATAAATTAAACACCATAGTATCTCCTCTTTGTTACAGGAAAATGTGTGTGCTTTAGCAAAATTGCAAATTTGTACACTTCTTTATGAAATATTTTATATTAATGTCAAAATATGTTTTGAAATTGCATAATATATTCAAGAAATAAAAAAGGACTACATGAAACAAGTGATGTTCTTAAATAAGTGTGCACAGTACGTTAAACAGTATATTTAACAATTTTCCAAGAAGATAAAATCGTGTAGTTTTCAAATCCAGATTTTTCTTAACTTCCTATAGAAGAGGTCAGGTAATGTTAAGGCTGTGAGTTATCATGATAAAGTTGCCTTTCAAGTGACAGGAAATGAGAAGGAGCAGATTAATCTGAAATGACATCAGGCTTTCAGCTTTAACTTATTTATTTATTGCGACCATTTCTTGTAATAAACAAAAAAATTAAAAAAAATAAATGAATACTATGTTTTGATTCATTCACCTGGTCATTATTATTTTCAGTCCTTTTATGGAAGCCTCTTAGATGACTGATAGGACCCTAGAAGCAGGAAATTATAGCTATGGTAACCACATACCTATGATAAGAGTGTCCTGGCAGGGTGAGCTTACATATGGCTTACATATTGTTAAAAATCAGTTATAGCATGAACTGGAATAAATATAATTTTAAAATTGACGTTGATTTTCTTATTATGTTGTAGTTATACATTTACATCCCTCTAGCGTCCCCTTATGTCATTATCTTTATATATAATACACTACCTTGGCTGTCCATTTGTCTGTCCAGGATTTTAAATCACCTGTAGCTCGCAAACAGTTTGAACTTTTGACCTGAAATTTGGTACACATATACTACGTGACGTCTACTGTCCGCTTTTGGGGTGATGATTGACCTCCAAGGTTATTACTTTTTTTACTTTTATTTTATTTTATTGTAGAATCAACTCTCGACAGCGAGCAGTGACCTCATCCCTACCACCTTCGCCGTCACTTCCCCTACCTCTCCATATCTTAAATCATTCTTGAGGCAGATTGAAGACTTAAGTGCCAGCTTAAGTGAAAAATTAAGGAAAACGTACTAAGTAATTGCAACACAAACATTGACTTAATCAGTTTTAACGCGAAAAGATGACAACGAAAGAAGAGAAGAAGCGGACCACTGGGTGGAGTACAGAAGAGCTGCTCAGGACGTAGCAAGCGCATCAACCTCATTTTTTAATATATACAAATGATATAAATATATATAAATGATTTAGATAGGAATATAAGTAACAAGCTGGTTAAGTTTGCAGATGATACAAAGATAGGTGGATTAGCAGATAATTTGGAATCCGTTATATCATTACAGAAGGACTTGGATAGCATACAGGCTTGGGCAGATTTGTGGCAGATGAAATTTTATATCAGTAAATGTAAAGTATTACACATAGGAAGCAAATATGTTAGGTTTGAATACACAATGGGCGGTCGGAAAATCGAGAGTACACCTTATGAGAAGGATTTAGGAGTCATAGTGGACTCTAAGCTATCAACTTCTCAACAGTGTTCAGAAGCCATTAAGAAGGCTAACAGAATGTTAGGTTATATAGCACGATGTGTGGAGTACAAGTCCAAGGAGGTTATGCTCAACCTTTAAAATGCACTGGTGAGGCCTCATCTTGAGTACTGTGTGCAGTTTTGGTCTCCAGGCTACAAAAAGGACATAGCAGTGCTAGAAAAGGTCCAGAGAAGAGCGACTAGGCTGATTCCAGGACTAAAGGGGTTGAATTATGAGGAAAGATTAAAAGAGCTGAGCCTTTACAGTTTAAGCAAAAGAAGATTAAGAGGTGACATGATTGAAGTGTTTAAAATTATGAAGGGAATTAGTACAGTGGATCGAGACTGTTATTTTAAAATGAGTTCATCAAGAACACGGGGACACAGTTGGAAACTTGTTAAGGGTAAATTTCGCACAAACATTAGGAAGTTTTTCTTTATACAAAGAACGATAGACACTTGGAATAAGCTACCAAGTAGTGTGGTAGACAGTAAGACATTAGGGACTTTCAAAACTCAACTTGATGTTTTCTTGGAGGAAACAAGTGGATAGGACTGGCGAGCTTTGTTGGGCTGAATGGCCTGTTCTCATCTAGAGTGTTCTAATGTTCTAATGTTCTCTGAGCAAATGAATGCTAAACAAGACAGAGTATGAAAACTATGAATGCTCGTCAAGTGCGCTGTTACTGCTACAGTATAAGCTCTGCTTGCCTTTTTATTAGTCTGTTAGAGAGAAGTCAGATCTCCTCTTGAAGTTTCCACACACTGCTTTGATTTGTAGAAAAAAGGTAATGCTAAAATGTTGGCAAAGTATTATAAAATGTATGTGTTTGAACTTTAACTACTTTCAGGATGCAAATAAGAGTGCAAAACAAATTGTGTTATGGTAGAAATAACATAACCAGACTGGAACCACTGGGCACATGAGAATAATGAATGATGTGCTACCACTACATTGCATTCTCGCCTTACTTTAAATGTGTTTTCAAGTCAGTCCAATACGGAGCATTTTCTCTCAAAATGTAATAGTTCAGGGTATCAAACTCTGGAGGGGCGGCCACCAACATGAATGCTTAATTAGAGGCTACATCTGTCTTTGAAATGAATTAGCTTTTTTACTTTATTTTGAGTAAGTATTAAATTTAAAAGTAGTCTATAAAGTTATGACAAGTCAAATGCACTGACACTGCTTTCAACTGCTTTGTAACCAGTCTATATAATACGTGGTCCCACTGGGAAGAAACTTTTTCGCTTCAAAAGGTAGGAAACAAACTTGGACCTTATGTCACTCCATGGCTGGTTGTGCAGACATCAGGGATTCATGTAGAGTTTACCAATGACCAGTCTTCTTGGGCTGTGAGCAGCCTTTGCTAAGTCTGCTGAAATATCTTCACATGTTTCTTTTTATCATAATTAGTAGCAATTAGTAGTTTATGCTGTATATTTGGGACCCATAGTAGAGTTCAGTGCTCCATCATTTCTATTTCTGTACTTTACAAGGCAGTCTGGTAAAGAGACACAGGAAAATGTAAGGTGAAATCGCAATTAGCAGCTGCTCATCGGCTGCTCCTGCACTCCCCTAATTTGACTGCCTTTGCAAAGCTATTTTAGAATAACAAAGAAGTCTTCTAAAATAAAAAAAATCCCATGATACTGACTATAGCATCATGTATGTGTATTCCCATCCACCTCCATAAACCTCTTAAATCCAGTTTGGGGTCTGCCTATCACAGCAGTAATGAGTACAAGGCAGGAACCAATGTGGCATCAGGCACCAGTCCATTGTGATTTTCAAAGCTAATCTTTTCTGCTAAAATTGTTCTCCACCAGCTTTATAAAATGCTTTGGAATGGTTTCACGTTGAAAAGCGTTATATACAATAAGGATTGGTTGGATTAGTTACACTATTATTGTACAGGTAATTCCTATGTAATGTTCCCGTAATTAGAGACCTGGGACTTAAAGAGTTACCCAGAATTTAAATACCTTTCATGCAAACAGAAATGTGGTGTAGGTGGATGAATCTGGCAACCAAGAACTTTTTCCATTTTTAGAGGTTCAGGTAGCATTACACTGCTACCTTACACATTTGGTTTTGTGAATCCTGTTTCAGAAGTTATTGCTTCAAGCTAAGAAGATTTAAAAGAATGATGCCCAGAATTCTGCCCACACAAAGCATATTTTCACATTTGAGGCATCTTTGTTTTCTACGGAAAGTTATTCATTGTTTTGTTTTTGCTTAGGTTTTACTTAGTCCTTCTGAAAAAAATACAACCTTATTTAAACAATGTCTGTTCTTCATATATACATAATTTTATTACAAAGTCATGTTGCCTGCAGCAAGTAGCGCCTAAGCCTGAATCTGTGTGGTAGCTGAGGCACACAGTCAAGACTGTAACCATAATCTCATATAATTCAATTAAGTTTAGCATTAAATGTAAAAATGGTGATCAACCAGAAAATAACATTTAACAATTGATCATGATTGTTATATCATGAAATGTTAAATGTTGTCATTGTCCATACTATGAGATGAAAGCACTGAACAGTAAATTTTCAAAAGTCTTTTAGTTAATTTCTGAGATGACATTAGATAACAGTTCACATCCTTGAATTAACATTGTACATCATCTCATAAATATTTTCAAAATTTGCTGAAATTAAAAGAAGAAATTTTCCTTCTAAACTGGAAATTTGCATAAAGGATAAAAAATATATTTTTTATAAATATTTGCTAATTTTTATAAGTTTATCATTCTTTATTTTTCAAGTACTGTAGTTTTAGACTCAACAATGGCATCCATTGGATATGAACAAGACAAATGCAGTAAGGGAAGCAAATAATTACTGTGGGTGTTTTTCTTTTTAGATTTTTATGTGTTCATGTTTGTGTGTTTGTGTGTGGGTTCCATAAATTATCAACGCTAAAATAATTTTTGGATAAATATTGTAGAGGCAGATTATACAATATCCTTTGAGGTTTAATTAAATTATATTTAAACACATGCTTTTTGTTGAAAATATAAATTGGAATTGAATTAAAGCAAAATTAGTCTTTTATGTAACTTTTCAGAGCTAAAACTGACTCAGAAAACAACAGCATCGAAGCAAAGTTTAATTTGTAAATACACAAAAGCCCTTTGTTTCTTTTGTTGCTTCTGACTTTCTGCTGCAAGAGTAAATCTTAACAAAAATACATTATTCATAGTTTAAAGCTTACGTTTGTATCATATAAAATAACAGAGTGTCATATAGTGCAATTTTAATCATTACCAATATGACTGACTAACTACTACATGTCATTGTCATGTTTAAAGAAGCACCATATGATATCTTTGTCATTAAATAGAAAAAAATTAACACTTGAAGACAGCCTGCATGCTACACTGTCATAACACAATTCATTCACTTTAAGGCAGTGATGGAAAGCTGTAATTTACGTTAAACTTAATTACCTTGAACAATTAAACTTTTCAGTGCTACATAGCCTAAATGGAATTCAGCATTGGAAGACGTGAATCATTTTTTTATAAAAGAAATGCAATATTTTTAGTCTGAATGCATTAGTCTAATGGTGAAAGCACCCAAAAACTAAAAAAGGGGGAAAAAGAATGGTTGTAAGAGGCTCTTCTCGTGTACATATTTCTTTTAGGTTTTTGCTTGTTTTTCCCAGTTTTATTTTAGTTAAAGTTACATGTAAGGTTATTATTGTTAAAAAGCTATAGCTGAAATGTAACCAGCTTAACAAATTATATATATATATATATATATATATATATATATATATATATACAGTATATATATATATATTATATACAGTATTTATATCTATCTATCTATCTATCTATCTATCTATCTATCTATCTATCTATCAGAATCATGCCAGTGCTTTGCTTTGGACTGCTTTTTGCAAAGCCCTGAAAGCCCCCCTGATGCTGGCTGTTAAATTTGTTTGATCCACTTTCAGCTACAATACTCCAAATCAAGTAGGTTTCAAGAGTCTTTTAAAAGCAGAAGAGTGAGATAGCCCCTGGGAGAAAAGAGAGGACATTTATCACTCTAGTAATTAGCAAATAAAACATCTTTTTTTGCTTACCTCTGTCATTTCTCCCTCATCACTTGGCCATTAAAGTTGGGCTTGCTTTACTACTAACACAACAACATCAACAGTAGAGCTTGAATGTGTGAAAGTGCTATAAAATCGCTAACATTCATGAGGCTATTCTTACATTTTTGCTATTGCAGTTTAAAGAAGGCATGTGCTTTTTTCCCCATAGTTTTCAAGTTTTTGTTTTTCTACTTCTTTAATAAAGCATTACTAATACAGTTAAGCAATGAAAAATGTTGATATCTATAAAACTTTCACTCACACATCTTCGGACCTGCTCAATCCAGTTCAGTCTTTTTGGGCCCATGTTTATTCTGGCAGTTGTGGGTGCAAGACAGGAGCCAGTCTATTAAAGGGACTCCTTGATTAACTTTGTTAATATACTTATAGATAATTCCTGATATATGTGTGCAGTATGTCAATGAGCCTAGTGTATCATTTCTATGAATTTTGTTAGGGACTGAAAGGACACTTTGGATCTAGCATTTATACTTTTACTAACTTTTCAGAGATCACTGACATTTTAACACTTCATTTATAATGGTATCTATCTATCTATCTATCTATGTATCTATCTATCTATCTATCTATCTATCTATCTATCTATCTATCTATCTATCTATCTATCTATCTATCTATCTAACAGGCACAGGAGATACCAGCAAACGCCACACACATGGTGATTAAGCTAGGGATCATGACCAGACACCTGTATCTGTGAGGCAGGAGGGCTAAGCACTGCTCCACTGTCGTGACATCTGTACAGCTAGTCACCTTTTTTCGGTACCATAATGTAGAGTTTGCTGACTTCTAAAATACCTTCCATCATATACACTCTTAAAAAGAAAGGTGCCAGAGTGGTTCTTCAGAGCAATGCCAAAGGGGAACCATATTTGTTCCTAAAAGACCCAACCACATGAATGTTCTAGAAAGAATATTTAATTATTTAGATCTGTAACAGATTCCATACAGTAAATAAGCATGGTGAGATGGTAACAAATTTGTTAAATACCAGTAGGTTTATGATTTTAAAAGGACTCCTTCTGCATATAATAAACAGCTATGTCCAAGTTTTCTTAATCTTTTAGTGTCCTGCTATGTAGCCTGCCATACATTAAGCATTTAAGCTTTTTTTCACATATTAAGAAGGTTTTCAAAGCACATTGAACCAACTTCATATGCAAAGAACAATTCCTATTAAAATATTACTAATACAGTTAAACAATGAAGAATGCTGTTATCTATAAACCTGTGAAACTATCTATAAGCATATACAAAGAACCATTCCCAGAATGAAATTGTCAAGTAATGGTTTTACAAGGAACCACACAAGTAAAGAACCATAAAATGCCATTAAAGAACTATTATTTAATAGAGTGCACATACAGGAACAGGGTAAAGCTTGAAAAGGTATGTTAAAACTCCCATTAGTGGATGTGACGTAGGCTTTTGTCTTACTGGTAAGATGAGGAAACAGCAGTATGAAAGGCACGATAGATTAAAAGGAGATAAATAATAATCCAAAAGTTCATTATGAAAAGAGTTTTTCAGTGTTTTACAAAGTTTCCATATGACAACTTAGAAAGAGATAGGACAAAAGTGCATATTTTATTCAGCACTTGGCCATTTTTGATTTTTCTTTCTAAATATCCACCGCCTACATTAACTTTTGTATTTCTGCAGCTTTGAACAGGCCATAAAAACACAAACACATGGGAATTTTGATTAAATACTCCTTTAGTAGCAAAGATCACAGTTGACATCAGTGATATCTTTAATGCCTACAGATGCGAAATAATGGCAGGGGCTCAGCACTTTGCTCTGAATGCGCCTGTGTACCATTGAGCCGATAGGATCAGCAAACTTCCTAAAGACAGCAGGGTGAATGATGTTTTTCATTGACATATTTGGCAAAACAAGTAACACAATTGGTCATACTCCACAGACTGGGTGGAGGGGTTGGTGGGAGGAGGGGGTCATGACAAGAGCTCACTTGCTTGTTAAACCTTGTTGACTTAAAAATTGGCAAAAACAAACTTGCAGTAGTAAGACTTGCCACCCCCACACATCAGTAGCATTTCCAACCCCCATTCCCTCCCCCAGTCGCCGCAGCACCAGCCCTCCCATCCTGCCAGTGCTGATTTGACTGCAACGCTTTTAGTAGGAAGATGTCTGTGAATACAAAAAAAAAAAAATGTTTGTGCAGTTATTCTATGGGAAAGCCATACTGCACCCTCATCTTTTGTAAAAAAATGTAAACTAGATCCAGTGCTGGAATGATTTTTTTAAATGTTTACTGAAATTAACTTGCATCAACTTCATGAGACGTTTACATTTTTCTATTTTATTTTGTGTTTTTAGTGCTGTATAAGTTATATACAAGTGACCCTGAACCTGTCTGATTACACTGTGAAACTGCAAAGAATTTTTTGTTGTTGTCGTTGCTTTTGTTGGTAAATAAATACTTGGTCCTGAAACAACTGTAACTTTCCAAACTAATAATTTAGTTATACAGCTTGACTTGAACACAAAAAAAAACTTTTTAAAAATCAAACCTCTGATCCACAATGTTGAGCCTCGCAAAACATTTACTTTATCAAAAGAAAGGTTTGAGCTTTCTTTTAATCCTTCAACAGATAA
Source organism: Polypterus senegalus (assembly GCF_016835505.1). Lineage (NCBI taxonomy): Eukaryota > Metazoa > Chordata > Cladistia > Polypteriformes > Polypteridae > Polypterus > Polypterus senegalus. The sequence goes on along the minus strand of NC_053154.1, from coordinate 141,437,682 downwards.
ATTTCAGTCTATCTATCTATCTATCTATCTATCTATCTATCTATCTATCTATCTATCTATCTATCTATCTATCTATCTATCTAAGTGAACTCTTTCACAACCTTCTGCTAATCTTATGTTCACTTCATATTGAATGAATGGTAACAAAAATCTTTCAAATTATAAAAATGCAAATATTTAAATATTTATTTTTCTGCAAGGCAAAATGTGAATGGACATATGCTGATGCCATAAAACAATACAACATAAAAGTAGGACTAAGGGGAAAAAGGTAAAGCACATACTTCCTGCTGTAAATGGATCATTACTGTTAATTTTATTGTACTTAATAAATTTACAATATACACGCACATTTGTACGCATTTGTATTTTTTTCCCTTGCAGGTATTTTATAATCGGCTAGCAGACGAGAAGAGACCTGTCATGTATTGTTGTTATTAATTATAGATGCTCTTCTCTATTTTGAATAAATAATATACTGCATACACATACACTTACATTATATAGATTTTGGCCCTTTCTTCTGAACTACACAACCTCAGTATCCAATCATTTGCTACCAGTTGTAGTGTTTGCATTAGTGGAGCTGGCATAGATACCCCTACACTTATGAATCATACCAAACCAGATGATTATATTCAGATACTTAGGTAATAAATGCTGCTGTTGATGATGACAAGCATTAACCGTACAGAAAGGCTTCTACTCTTGCACTTGCCGAATCATCCTCCTAAGTTTCAGTTTTATTTTTATGGCTCTTTCATAGTATATAAGAGCACTTCATTTTTGATTAAAAATCAAATGTCATTCAAAGGAATGCACTAATCGTCAGTGTTCTTGTTTCTATGTTAATATCTAGTCATATCACGAACAGGACATTGATATGTTACACAGAAGCACGTACTGTTCAGTATGTCATGCTTGGATTCATTTGTTGTTTAGAGCTTTCTATTTACATGTATTTCTTCTTCACCATAATCTTAAGAAACTTCACAAGAAATGTAGGTATAATTTCAAATAAATGATTTAACAAAATGATTTGATAAGAAACATTTTCCTGAACTCAATTTCAGTCAAAGATCCCTTTAAAATTACGTGACAGTCTTTTCTGGAATTTTAGCTCCCCTTATGTCCATACATGATAAATCTCCACAAACGTCTTTGCAGTTCTTTGTGGGGATATTTTTAGTGGTACATGCTGCCACCTGCTCACTAACAGGCACACAAATAAAATCAGCATCGTAAGTAAACAGATTCCTTATCTTAAAAAAACAAAATGATTTCCAACAGTGACATCAAGATTCGTGTTTAAGAGGTAAATGTATGTCATACGTTTATTTCTGTACATAAAAACAGCAATCCCTTACAAGTTGGGAATATCATCATTTTTAACACTGTCCTACCCTGTTTTGTTTGTCTCCTCCCATTATGTTGTTTCTTCATTTTAAATATTTTCACAACAGGCAATGTAAAGATGAAAAGTTCAAGAAATACAATTTTTTTTATTTACCCTCTATGAACAAACTGACCTTTCGTAAGCTTTTTTTTCCTTTTCTTTTCTTTTTTATTTTGGTAATGTTTGTCATTTTAGTATTAGGCAAGCTGTAAAACTTTTCATCACCTTGTAGAAAAAACACTAAGAATAATGAAATTTGGTCCTAAGAAGAGAGAGATTTGCTGGTGAATTCGCAAAGCTTTAATTAATTTTAAATGGTGCTTTTGAAAGTGTCAGGGGCTCAAAGCAGTGGAGTGGAAAGGAGTTAGAGTGGCCAGTGCCTGGCAACGCGGCTAATCTGGGCACTCCTGAGCAAGCTCATTTTAGAGTCTTACATCAACATATTGGTATCTCGAGGTTGGGACAGTGAGAAAAGGGACATTAAGCTTGCAACTAAAGAAAGTCGATGAATGTTAAAGAGATTTCAACGTATTGAGTATTATAAGCAGTCAACAAAACTCAATATGATCCATGAAGTTCCTTTTGTGTGCCAGACATGCCTTTAAATTCCCTCATTGCAAAACAGTAAATACATAACAATGGGGGCAGGGGTGTACAAATCAAAGCCTGAAGTTTTTAAATTCTACCAAGCAACTATCTATTTGTTCTGTACTACAAGGAGAAAAAATATACATTATGTGTAAAGCCTTTCCTCACAACTTGACTTTTCCATTTCTTTTTGTTCATAGATTCCACCTGAGATAGAGTTATTAGCCTTAAAAAAGACACAATGACAGACGCAAAACTGTTAACACTTTTAAAGAAGTTAAGGCTTTATCTTACAAATGTGTGTCACATGCACCAGCCTGCTTACATTTGCTTTGCAGTTTCCAATAATATTTAATTACAAGAAAATACAAGTTTTCTTGTTATTTCAAATTAGACTTAGTTACATAGTTTTCAGCAGTCCAATGGGACAAGACTTGAAGACAGAGTGTGCAAATGTGTAAATGAATACCAAGTTATCCATAGACTTCATCTACCACACGCTGAAGTCACGTGTCCAGAATGAGCAATGGGAAAAAAAAATGTTGCTTGCCATTTAAGGTTATATTAAGATAATTATAAATATGCAGTGCAATAACAAAGCAAAGACAGTGGGAAGTTTTGGGACCACTGTAGGCAAACCCATTATAACTGATGTCTCAAAAAGAAAAGAATTCAAATGTGGGCAAAGTGTTATGTTGCATCTTTTCAGAGGGGAGTCTGGATATAATTACCAAAGAAGGTGGACCAATTCCACCTGGAAGAGGTGGGTCCAGGTGGGCAGACACCTAAAATGGCGTCAGCTGTGGAAATCCATTAATCTTCCCATCGGAAGAGGGAGATAAACACATTAACGTAGTGTGCCAGTTCTGGAGTAACAGAGAATTACCATCACCGGAGCCCTTCACATATCCCTTATGCGCACACATGTGACAACAGTTAAATGGAATATTTTAGCATTTCAAGTTTGTGCAAGATGAGTTTTGATGATGGCAGGAAAAACTTTTCTGTGTTCTATGCATTAAACCTCTGACTATATATGTATGTGACTCATTTTAAAGTAATGAATGTGTTTGTTGTCTTGTAGACTAAGTAAAAAACAGTATCATTAATGTCGTGTGATTGTTTTGAATTATTTTTTCAAAGGAAAAAGAATAAACCTTTAAATTGTAAAGCTATTAATTGGACAATTATATGCTTTGAGTAGAATTGTAGTGAGGTGAGCAGAAGACTGGTCTCTTTCAAATAGGAGATCAGAGTACCAAAGTCAAAACAAAACCAAAACTCAATGTCAGAAAGCAAGCAAAAGTGAAGTTTTAAATCCATATGATGAATCTTTCCTTCACTAACACTAGGTCCTTTATTGTTTTAGATTCTGCCATCTTTTATAAGGAAAGTTTGATGACATCACTAGTCAAACAAAAAAAAAAAACAACAGCAAACAAAATGGTAACAGGATACCAGCACAAAAATAACTTTAAAAATGATTCAAAAACACAATCAAATTAACAAAGGTAACACATTTCAAACCCCCACAATACAATTCACAGTGACCTTATACTGAAAAATTCCTTTTTAAATGAAAAGGGAATGGACAATCTAAATAACCAAGCAAAGCTTAAAACTGGCCACCAACATGAAATAAATAAACAAAGCTTAGAATGACAATCAAAGTTTGAAGCTGGGAAATGGTGCAGAATTTCATAGCCAAAAGGGGATATATAATCAGAACCAAATGGACCAGACATTAAGCAAAGTCAAGGAACAGAAGAAGAATTCATAACTGGAAAAAACTACTAAAAATTATCCCTAATAGTTTCTCTTAATAGGAATCTGAAATCTCAGACAATCAGAGAACGCACACACATTTCTTTACACAGAATGAATGTTTTGCTTGGTAACTATAAAGCAACCATTACAAAAATGGAGAGGCCCATAAGAAAACAATATGGTGCCACAAGAACGTAATTAATTTTGAACACCACTAAAATACTTGGAAATAAAAAATAGGTATAACAAAAAAAATGTATAACATCAATGAATAGGCAGAATAAAACACATACTGTGTTAATAGTGCTAACTGCTGGATCCGAATTTTATTATGAGATTCAGTGAAAGACTACATGAATATCGTATTGGAAATATTAGGTAAAAGAGCTAAACATACTGGATAAACAGGTAGCTTGGCCACCTAGAAATATGTGAACACCAGCTGGAGTGTGAATGTTCACTACATGTTTGTGTAATTTTCCTCTTTGCAAGAGGTTGATGGTTTATATATATTGAGAGTATCTCTCAAGTACCAGAAATGCTGACTAGAAGCAGCATTTGTGTGAGTGTAGACTTTGAAAGAATTTTATACCCCTAAATTTAGATCCAGACTTACATTCAGTGCTGTACAAGTACCAAAGAGCTGAGCACTGAAAAGTGATGAACAGAATAGCAAGACTATACTTAGAGGTTGTGACAAAAGATGAGGTGACTGTACCTCCAACGCGCTGCAGTAGTTCAGTTTTCCTTTGTGGGAAGGCTAGTACAGTATAAGGAATGTCACACATCTTAATCCAGAAAGATAATGGCCTGCAGCATCATAGCACAAAGCTATAGTGTAATAGTAAAGTAGTTATTCAAGGCAAAGAAGACAGAATTATTGAAGTAAGGTAGTCATACTCTCTAATCATGGTACCAGAGAGTAACACAACTATACTGTGTACAAGTGACATTAATGACTCTGTAATTCAATTAAAGAATGAACAAGTTACAAGGATTGTGCAGCGTTATCAAGAAACCAAAGAGGTTATTTATTGCCTTCTGTAATTGATTAGACCAATTTTAGTAGGTGAGCTGTCTCACTTTTGTTACTCAGCAGAGCTGGATAGTACAGGATCCCTGATATGAGACCATTTTGCAATAGCTACCGACTAAACTTACAGTTTTACTGTCAGAAACAGGAATAGCTTGACCACAAACAACAGAATTAAGCAGTGCAGGAAGTAAACAGGGTCAGAGAGTGAACATGCCTCAAGAATATAGCAAGGACGACACTACCCTGCACTTTATAAGAGCAATGTAAGCTCCACAGAGTTAGAGGAAAATTCCTATGTTCTGCTTCACAAGAGGTCTGCAAGATGCAAGGTGATTGGGAGATGTATTAACATGGAGACAATCAAGCAGCAAGACAGTATTATGAATAAACAGAGGACAGAAACATGGATTGGTTTTGACACATTCCAAGACTACTGGGAGAAAATCAGCCAGATGAATGTGAGAACAAAAAGACAACAACATGATTACTAAGAAAATCGTGGGTAACAAATATGGATATCGTAAGTGTTTTGGGTATTATAAATACTCATTGGTTTCCTTGAGTAATGACTGTTGTGTAAGTGTTGTTGAGTAGTGGGGAAATTTTCGTTATTCTTCACTCTTATTGAGATTTACGATTGGTAAAATTGGTTGAATAGCAACTACAGACTCCCTTCTGCACTTAAAGGGATCATGTGAAAATCTGAAATATGAGCTTGAATTTATAGGTGTGTTATGGAACTGGAGAAGTAAATTCAAACCTGAGATTTTGCTTTGTCTCTTGAAGAAGACGCAAGAAATCCAATACTGTGAGATTTGGGGGCGTATTTGAACAAAGCATGGCTGCACTAATTATGCCACTTAATAATGTGCACTTAGTGGAGGTGAAAGAAGAGCATAGTTATGGGGTGAACAACAATTTAGATAGTGTGATTGAGGGCAAGTCAATATCGTTGTCATATTTCATTATGGGACTGAACAGAGAAGCCATTGCACTCAGATGCTGAGTTTCAGTTGAAATTGCTAGATTCTACCTGCATATACCCTATGAATAAACACACTGATGGAAAAATCAATCAAAAATCTCACTGTTAGACCAAGATTTCAACATTCGTTGCTGAAGTGCCTATAAACAAATTAGAATAATAGGGAAAGCAATACATCACAACAGCAAAAACATTAGAAAGACCGAAAAAGTGCTCAGTGTGGCTAACATCACAAGAAAAGGCAGACCAAAAACAGCACCTGCCTAATGGCATTCATTCCTCAGGACAGTTGTAATCATGGCAGCTTTAGGGCCTGACATTGTCCTGTAGGTTAGTTTGTGTAGGAGGCATGAGCAGAGAGTCTCTGACAGGACATCTTACTCTAAAGCCATCAGCCTGTCCCTAACTGTCCTGCCACTGTTACTTCCATTGTGTCTGCCAGCAGTTTCAGAAGCAGTATGGTCTGCCAATCTGAAACACTTTCACAATGATGTGTTGGCCTTGCTCTGCAATGTTCACTCAAAAATCACCATATCTTGGATGGTCATGTGTTCTATCTCTTTGCTGAAAACTTGCCCACAATCAGGACACAATAGGACATATTAATTCATAGAGTCTGGCAATTCTGTCACATTACCTGCCTGCCTGCAGCATGCTGATGGCCCTCTCCTTTGCTTCTGGTGACATTCTGAAATAGAAAACTGAGTAAGTGTGGTCTTGTCTTGCTGTGACCTAAGCATTGAAATAAAGCCTATTTAAATGTGACCTGATCAGGTATTATTCCACATGGACGTCATTGGATGAAACTGCACCTAGCAAGCTTTTGTGTGATATGTTTGGCAACGATTCAGTGCATAAGCTCGGCTGATGATCAGAGAGGCTATGAACAAGCTAACAAAATTTGGTGGAAGTATCATAAATATCTGTTTTTCTCATTCTAAAAAATGCTTCATTTTTCCATCGGTATAGTATATTTTGAAAGTTTGTGCATGTCTCATTTTTGTTTAAGCGAACTATGCAATTACATTTTTCTTGGAAATACTGTAGTGATTTACTGTGTCCATTCATCCATTATTACTATATAATGTTACAGGGGTTGGTAAACTCCAGGAAAAAGCCATGGAGAAGGAGCAGACTTTTCAAAAACACATTTCAGGCTGAGATTCAAACTTTTGATTCTGGATTTGTGATTCATCAGCACTAGCCACTGTACCACTATATCCTGTAGAAAAAATTAGGAGTGTTAAATACTTTGTAAAATAATAACTATTTTTCCAAGCAAAAGGATGTAATAAGTGTATCGTTAAGGCAACTTCCATAAATGTGGAAGGGGAATCAACCAAGCTATTTGCCAGACCAGATTTCAGTCAGCAAAGAACAATGAGGGAGCTCTTATAAAAATGGAAAAGTGAACTTCTGTTTAATGAAGAATCAGACCACTGAGGTTTTTAATATCTTTTATTACTGACACATAGTTTCGGTACAAAATACTAAAACATTATGTTAATATGTTAAATCTACAAAATGTGAGCCTAATCTCTGTTATTCCAAATAACAGAATGTTCTTATTTGGACACAAAACATGTAAAGTCAGTAAAAACTACGTTAAAATCACAGCAATCAAATAATGAAATGAAAAACTGGGACTAAAACATGGTTCCAATTGATGTTTCCCTGATGAGCATGAAAGTAATTCTTCAAAAAGGCTTATTTTAAAAATAACAAAGAAATCATGTTTAAAAGACCCAAACATGATGTTACAGCAATAACACTCTGGACATGAAGTATGAAAAATTAGGACTAAAACATACTTGTGGAATGCAATTTTAGAGTAATGAAAAAACATTCAAATATGAAAAGTACAAAATTCAGTTGGAACTCTTCAGCCAGTTTAAACATGCTTCTGTTGATAAGCTTCAAAGCCCAATCAGCTGTTCTGCAAAACAAACACAATGTTTTGAAACAGATGGTGAGATGTGTTTCAAGTACAGTAGACAGCAACCTAAGCTAGCTGAGGGTCTGCCTGTGGTATAAAAATACAGTAAAGTCTCTGCTACTGACTTAAACAGCTTGTGTCAACGGTTAATAATAGCGACATATAATACACATTTCAGTGCTAGTAAAAGTCTACCTTAAAGTTTTGTTAGATTGACAAATATCAGTACAGTATATCCCAGATGATCAATAGTGGTAATGTAGGCGAGATTATGAATGAATAATTGAAATATATGGCAGAAACCTTTGAAGCCTAAACTACTGAAGAAGCATAAAAAAAACTTGATAGACATTCTGCACAAACTTAAACACTACAATAAATTAGACGCGACAAATGCATTTGATTTGGACTTGTTGGCAAAAAATAGAAAGCAATGTGGTATAGTGTGAATCATTTGCAAAAGTAAAAACATTTCAAAAAGTAAGTATCCTCCAGGGCCTTTGAAGAATGTGTCATAAAAAAAGCTTTCTGTAACCAGCACCATGTTCTATGGGTTTCTTAAATCTGTGGTATTTTAGAATCAGTAGAGACTCAACAGAAAATCTGCTTTCCTGCATGAAGATGAGTTGTTCCTGGATATTGACATTTGTCCTCTTTTTGTGGCTGACTGTAAAGGTAAGCTTTGGAACTTTAACAAATGGACTGAACTCCTGGACTGTTTCTGTTTCTGCCACCAGCCCTTCTGTGTTTATTTACTGAATTAAGACTGCAAGATTAATTGATTACTTGATTAATTTTGGGGAGGTTCATCTGACTTTGCTGAAAGTGTCATTCCTCAACTATAGATGCCATTTAAGTTGGACAAGACAATGAAACCATTCCAATGCAGCAAGGATACATTAGAAAAATCTAGACGAGAACAGGCCATTCAGCCCAACAAAGCTCACCGGTCCTATCTACTTACTTCTAAAAAAATGGAAATATATTAAGCATCTTTATTGCATTTACATTACATGTTCACAGGGTTTACAGAATAAATCCACATCAAATCATTTCAGTTACTAAAGTCCTTTCACACAGTACAATTTAGGTAGCAACCCAGCTTTGTTCAACTTAAAATGTAACCCTGACTAGTGTAAAAGTGGATATTCTATTTCAGAAAATGTTTTGGAGTGTTCATTTTAGACACTGATATTGATGTAAATGCTGACTTTTGGAGCCTAAAAATTAAACTGAGATAATCTACTTTCACAAAATATTATGTGAAAAGAAACAATAACCCTCTTTTGCTGAGAAAGGGAGAGTTAGTAGTGGGGAAAAATATATGATTTGCCAAATATTCAGGGTAGTGAGGCAGAGTAGACTAAATGTTACATTTGATATGTGTAATCTGGCTTCATCCATAAAACATGCCACAGTAAAAAGCAACAAGATTGTGAGAAACCATGACACTAAAATTACACTGCATGAGAAAAGACAACTCTCTGTTAGTAGTCACTCTCCATTCACTTGGAAATATGCTGGATTGAGGCACTTAACGGGACAACTTCATCATGCTGATGGATCATGATGGACAATTCTTCTCCTTCTGTTGGTAATCAGAAAGTGTAAAGAGGGATGTTTGTCATAAATTTACCAGAGAGAGTATTGCTCTCACTGATACGATTGACAATGATGTATTCCTAGCTGCAATGTGCTCTGAGCTTACCAAAAGGGAGGTAGATGGATGTTATTTACCCATTACCTATGTTACTGACAATTACTCCTTGATAACCAGCTTTAAGTGGCTTATTCAAGCAAAAGAATCCAGAGAATTCAGAGTACTGCTCAGAAAGGAGCTATTTAGTGTTGGTGTGTCACTTCACTGTACATTTTACAAAAGTAGGTTGACAAGTGCAGGCCCCAAAAGACCCATAGCTGGCAAAACATGCTTGATGGACAGTAAACAAAACTTCAGAATGAACGCTCACTGATTACTTGTTTTTTTTTTTTTCAATAGGTCTTCACATCAGGTACTGCCAGCAATTGATGTCTGATCCACTGGAAAGAAAGAATAAGAACAAGCTGTACATAAAAATGGAAGATGCATGTGTGGCTTTGCATTTACATTTTTTTTTTAACTACAAACTTGCTGTTTTTCAACTCTCTTGTCTTCCGAAGCTTTCCTTTTTCTCACACTAGGATTGGAAGGAATCTCTTCGTAAACTAAGATGGTGCACTAGTGTGAATGGGCTGTAATGCTTTTGGAAAAAAAAATGATGAATTTACAAATTTCCCTTTCATATTTTTTTTTCTTTTCATATTTTTCAACCTGCCTTTATCCAGTGATAGGATTGTAGTTTGGGGTCTATCCTGACCTCTATTTCTGCAATGTAGGAACCTAAACAAGATAAGGCAATGGTTCATTACAGGGCACAGTCACTCAAACTCACTCACATTTGGCCGGAATCACTGATTCACTTAATACATGCCTTGTTTGGATGTTGGAGGAAAACTAGAGTACCTGGGCAAAACTCACAAAGAGAAGCCCCAGCCAGGATTTCTACTTCCGTTCCACAGAGAAGCATTAAGCAATGCATTAATGCACCTCCTCATTTATATTATGTATATGTTATAGTATTTCTCTACTTCATGATTCTAAATATTGTGCACGAGTTGGCGATTGTGGATCAATTACTTTGTGCAGTAGCTGTTTTGTTTCAGTTTTGTGTAGTTAATAAATAGTAATTTTATTATACACTTGTTTTTGCTGAGTTTTATGAGAATGGTCAATTATGCTAATGTTAGGTCATTTCTAGCATTTTCAGGCTCTAAGCATTATGGCTGTTTTGGGGTCCATACCTTGCTTCTTCCCCCTTTTCTGTGTGAGTTGCCTGTCTTCCTGTACCACTGTTCAAGATGACCCAAGCAGACACTTACCTGACTTATGCCAGGAAATGGTCCCAGGCTTAGGATGTCAAGATTGAGGTCCAGCTGAAATCATGTTTTCCAGGAATACAGCTTTCTGTCTTGGTACAAAGGCATGCTGCCAGTTCTCATCATCATCAGCCAACATCTGTAACCTGTCTCATTATGGGTGTTTTCTGGCTATGTCCCGGTGTGAACTTTGATTTCTTCCAAAGGGGTTCTATGGCTTTTGCTGAGGTAGATTTCAGCACACTGTAGTGTTAAATTAAATGGATGCATTCCAAGAAAAAAAAAAAACTGAACCCTTTGGAATTACCATGATTTCTACATTAATCACTCATAATAATGTGGCCCGATCTTCAGCTTAGTCACAATCATAGATGAACACAGCCTGCTGTGAAATGATTGGACAGACACAGGAAGAGGTTTGTGGGCAACCACCCGTATACTTGAATTAGGCTACCAAAATTGAAAGGCTGGTTATATAGAAAAGATCTCAACAACCTTCAGTCCAACAATAGAACAATCATAATAAGCAAAGATGGCAATTTTAAAGCCAAGCAGGGGAAGTGAAGCCATCGGGGCAGGAACCAGAAATTATGCTTTCGAGACTGGCGCCGGAAGTGACATCATCATTGGGGGATGTGGAAGTGATGTCATTGGACCCCAAACCGGAAGTGATGTCCTCGCGTCCAGGTGAAATTTCCCATTGTTGGTCCTCCGATGAAAAAGAGGCAGGATTAGTGCACCCTGCCTCCCCCTGGTCTGGCATTGAATTATCCCTTTGTGAGCTCTTCAGATGCCTTCCATGCGCATGTGTGTGACACGACTTAAACTTATAATGCATAAACGATTGCACTTGTTTTAAAACCAGTTTGTACAAAATGTTTCATGTAACAAACCCCATTTATCTTTGTATTTCTTCTATTTACCATGCATACTGAAGGCATGTGGAACAGATATTGCTATCAACAAGCTGGCAGTCCTGAAGACTGAATATGCTGAGGATACTGTTCTCCAGTTAAAGACAATTTTTTTTAGTTCAGAGCTTCAGTGTAAATTATATATTTAAAAAATATAAACTGAGAGCTAATGAGAAAATGTCTCATAAATGAGATTACAACTAGCCATAGGCATGGGAGCTCTTTGTATTTAAGCAAAGCAAAGGAGCAATTTGCTTTCTAAAGTGTTTCCCTTTTGGTTTCAGTATTGTTTCAGGGTTAGACTATGAATCATTGATTTTGTATTTGAAAGCTCAAATGAACAAAAACTACCAGGGCAAACACCTTTTAGTCATTTAAAGGCAATTCTACATTCATTAAATGATGTAATTTTATTCCAAAGTACCAATATGTGTGATTCACATTTACTGGAAAGAGATCAGACAGAAACTATGAGGAACTGAAGTGACTCTGAATTTGCCTGAGACTGCCAGCAGTAAAAATCTCAATACACAATAATAAGTGATAGCTTTATTTGTTGATATCCATCCAACACAAGGTCATGGGAGTCTGAAGGCTACCCTGATGGCATCAGGTGCATGGTGGGAAATAACCCTTAATGGAATGTTGTTCTCTCTTGGGGCAGGGGCAGGTATGTGCCCACATTCACTTGAATGAGGCCAATTTAGATTCACCACTTTTCATTTCTAGAATGCGGATAGAGACTTGTGTGTCCAGGGAAACTGTGGAGACTATCAAATATGAACCCAGGATTCCTGGAAGGTTGAGGTAGCAGTGCTAACTGCTGCATAAACCCCATACAATTGCAGCCCATTTAACTAACATTTTCTACACTTCCCATAAATGCTTTTGATCTTTAAGTGTCTGTTTGGGGGGGGGTTTGGGCCACACAATCTTTCCCTAAGGGATCTTGAAACTGTTTGCTTAGGCCAGTCAAGCTACCTGCTGAAGATAGGAAGTCTTTTTGTCAGAAATGCCATTAAAACAATGCAGAACATCAAGTTTAATAAAGTTTCAGAAAGTTCTAAACTGACACCCACTCTATGAAGGGAAAAAAAAACACACATTTGCTTTCTCTGAGAGAAATTTGTGTTTGTAAGGAAGGGGTCCTGGGGGCTTTGTTTTCAGGCCTTGATGTGTGACCAGTAGCCTGTAGGCTGCCCCTCACCCCTGGCCTATTCTGCCAATGTTCTGCCCACCCATACTGACACAGCAGGGGGAAGGGTTTCAGAGGAGGGAGAATCAAAAGCTCAAGGAGAAAAAAGTGCTTTTCAGGGTCTGATGTGTGGGAATCAAATGAGAGGCCTAGCTCAAATCCGGTATCCAGGCAACCACAGTGATATGCTGAGGGAATATCATTAAAGTTTGAAACTAAGCAGTCGCCCTGAATTAGTAAACGTAGCCACTGTAGTGCAGGATGACACACCACAACTATGGGAGCGTCCCCCCACCCTCCCAGTCAACAGCCACTTTTAATCTTTTTTGTTCATTTTGACATTAGGTAATATCCAACACTATATGTACGCATATTGTTTCTTCATGAAAATAATAAACAAAAGAGAAAATTTAGCAAGCAGTCCCATAGCAGGTTTGTGGTGAAATATGGTATCTGCCGCCGGTGCAGCTGGCCTTCTGTCACAAGATTAATAAGTTGCTGTTTCCAGGCCGACCAGAACCTAGTGGGAAAAATCCAGCGCTTCCGTGAATTGTGGGTAACAGCCTCACCGCAAGCTGGCCTGGTTTACTGCACTGTTTTGTCCAGAGCCTCTAAAGTGCACAAAACATCTGTGACTAGAATGAGGTCACCACAAAAAGTACCCAGCAAGCTGGGGGCAGAGAACTGACCCCTAGGCTCAGGAAAGCTGAGCTCTCGAACCAAGAAGAGAGCATGTCACTCTCGTCCCTTGTCTTTCAAAGCCGGTCTTTTACATTTAGTATTAAGAAGGTTATAAGAAAGAAGTTAGAAAATGGCTACATTTGGACCATAAGGTGAAATTGGAAAGGTGTGCTCTGACTCTCATTAGGCTACAGGTGCTTCTTATTTAAATTACAATCTTAAATAACTATGTGAGTTTCATTTAAAAATGGTGCACAACACGCTCTAATGTCATCCCGAGTTTTGTAGCTATTGGCAGAGGTCATGGTAAAATGATTTTTACTGTTGTTGCTTCACCACTATAGGAGCCTGGGTTTTAATGCCAGCCTGGTCAATGTCAGTGTGGAGTTAGCATGTTCTTCAAATGTTTATGTGGAGTTTTCTTCTGCTACTCCAGTTTTCCTAGCAGATCCTATACATTTCATATTAGAAAGTTGAATTGGCAACTTACTGAATGAGTGCATGTACTCTGAGGTGGACTTCCGCATCATGCAGGGTTACTCCCTGGATTGTGCCTAGTGTTGCCAATATAAGCTGTCTCGTTCCTGCATCCATGAATTTGGCTAGGCGGTTTTGAAGATAGATGGAACATATTTTTACAGAGCACTTTACTTAATGATTTTCACTATGAGCCAGCAGCACACCATTTACTTATGAAAAACAGGAAGCTACATAACATATGCTTTAGTTTTTAATCATTCATATATGTTTTTTGCCAATGAAACATCTAGAACTTATCTTTAATAATTTTATCCTAAGCTCTACACCCAAAATAAACCAAAAAAAGTTTTAAAAAATCATCTATCACCTAAAACACTGCATCTTTTATTTCTTCTTTGGCTTTTCGGCTACAACTGGGCAAAGAAAATATCCTCACTGTATTCTGATATCCAGCTCCAACTTGAATGAACAGTTTATCAATCTTAAAGTTTATAAGCAATATTTTAAAACACTTTGCAAAGCAGTCAGCCATGGTGTATAAATATAGCCTGTTTCAAAATCAGCAGTTTCACAAAGCACCTTTGAGGACTAGTAATCAGTTATTTCTTTTAAAAAAATAATTTTCATAATGAAAACCAAGTAATCTGTTGATCAATATGTAATAGATCCAAAAAACTAGCCAAACACCTTTTTAAACAGTGTTACGTTTTAAAATCCACATTATCACATGGCATTTTACTAGTTTATCAGTTTTTATGTTGTATAGCATATGGTGGGTAACACAAAACATTCTGCAGAGCCATGAACATTACATAAAATTTGTGGATGTGAATAAAATGAATTATCCATGCCTCTCTCTGGCAAATTGTAGACGTGCAGGGCATTTTACTGACATAGTTATTTAAAGATTGTAAAATGTTATTGCGCTAGTACAGTGGCAAGCACATTAATAATAAGGAAACAACAAACTTACTTTTGACTTGTATCCAAAACGCATGCTGAATGACATCTGAATTTTTTAGTTTACTCATTAACAATTAAAGGTTAGCTGGTACATGGTAGTTCATCCATTTGTACAGTCATTGTCTATCCATTTTAATCCAGGCTTTTGGAAGTGCAAAATAAGAAAAGTAAGAAACAACCCTGGATACGACACTGCACATCTTGATGCCATGTAGATTGTGTGCTTCTGGGGAAAAAATGTATGTGTCTTGAAAAGAAAGCATTGATAAAAAAGTTAAAGTATAGTCTAACATATTAGGAAAAATTGAAAATCATCTTAAAAAGGCTACAAAAGGATGGTTGATGAAAAGAAAATTTAAACTCTTAGATAAACAGAAATTCACTCGCACCTAGATAGATAGATAGATAGATAGATAGATAGATAGATAGATAGATAGATAGATAGATAGATAGATAGATAGATAGATAGATAGATAGATAGTGTTTAAAATGTCAGTGATTTCTGAAAAATTGGTCAACAGATACATGCCCAGCTATGCTAGCAATGATCAATCCTAGACAAGATTCAAAATAAATAATATGTTAGGTTCACTGATATGGCATTTCTGAACCATTTTCTTATTTCATTCACAATGTTTAATTTGATCTTACAACAGACCTCATCAATAGCCACTTGCTAAAAATAAAGTTGGAAAGAATTCTGTCTTAATTAGAAATCAAAAGGTCTTATTTTAGGGAAGCTCATTTAACCGCTGTCATTCAGTTGGGCTAATAATCAGTAAGAATTTAGTTTTCTACTTTAATGGGGTAAAAAAAAAAAATCAAAATTTTGGAAATTACAGCAGGGATTATAAGCTTTTTGCAGATATTTGCAGGTTACGATGGCTATGCAGTGGTACTGCCCTCTAGTGACTATACATTTAATTGAGAAATTCTTAACCTGGTTTACAAATGTGTACAGTGTGAGAGGCACTGGCAATAGAATGGTTACAGAAAACCAAGGACCTGTTTGGAAAATTCCAAACACAAATGAAAATATTAGTTGCATCTTTAGTCCACTGTATTGAAAAATACCAAAGTAAACTCCAGTTCCCGCTCTCAAGCTTATTTGTTTCTGCCTTTTTCTGATTTTACTTCATTTTCAAGTCTGAAAGTCACTGTCTATTCATGGCGACTTTATTTGTTGTTGTTGCTGATTTTCTGTATTCCATATATTTACATTTTTTAGGCAATTCATACATTTTTAATTGTCATTGGACTTTAGTCTCATTAATATTTTTGTAAAGCAAGATGTTGTATAAAATAAATGTTGAGCAATAAAGCTCTTGTCTTTAACAGAATAACCAGATATTATTTCACAGATTTATATTTTTAAAGAACTCTGTTACATATTAGATAACAAAGAAGAATTTAGTGCATGGTGATTTGTTCAGTATTGGTTCCTGTATCTGATGCTATCTGAATAGGCCTTGGCTTCCCTATACCATACAATTGATTTAAGAGAATTATTTTAAAAGCTACCTTTCTAAGACTAAACACGTGACATGCCATAAAGGCTGAACTATAACCTTGTGTCAAAATGTAAAAAATAAAATGCATTTGAATAGAGCATTCAAAAAATCCGTAAGCTTTATATGCCATAGAAATGCATTGTGGTGTAATAATACAGTGATAAAAATATATTACTACACCACAAAGTACACAGGTACACATAGTAAATGTTGGTTCATATTTTGTATGCAGCAGATTTTCAGTTACATAAAATCTTTAGAAGACTTGCTAAATAAAAATAAAATGTGAATTCATAAGCCACATTGTTTTAATGAACATACCAAATTAAAATAATGTAATCACCTGGTTAGGATTTCCATTATTTACTGGCAAATTATCGTTTGCTTTAAGTGAATCACAAACTAAACTTTTGTTTTCTTTATTTCCACTTTCCACCTCCCACCTCATCTCTCAGCTCAAACCCCTTCCAATTCATCCCTTTTTCAATGTACTAATCCTTATTATAGTGCTTAGGCTGGCCAGTAAGAATATTTTTCAGTAATTCCTGCAATTACTTTGTGTACATGAGGGCTGTTGGGACCCTGTTTGATATCCAAGTGGTAAAATGACCCCATGCAACCCTGCGGCTGTAAACCCGGCCTTTTCGTTTTCTGCTGCTCTTTCTTTTCAACCTCCTCCTTTTCTTCCTCCAATCCCCCCTTAAAAACACAATTTTGGAAAAATGTTTAAACCTTATTTTGAGGACTTTCAGATCCTGTATGCTTTAAAGACATTTACATATTTTTATAAATAGTGTGCAGGACAGTTTAGTGAAAAAGAACTGAGGATCCTGCATTTTTCGAATGTGAAATTGGCCTTCCACATGAAAATCAAGATTTTGTTCTGTTCCCCTACGCTTGCGAATGTCCTTGTTGCCGCTGCTGCTGTTGTTACCCCCAAAGCGTGCGTTTATGGTGTGACACAAGCATGTGAATTGGAGGTAAACAACTGCATAAAACATACTCACTGCTGGCATATGCCAGCACCACTACATACTGTCAAACTGTGTGATAATCTCAAATTCTCCAATAGTTTCTTGGAGAAATAATTCAAAATATTAGCAAAGTTTCAACCTCCTAGTATTAAAAAGTGAAAGAAATAATGCATTAGAATTCAGTATTGAAAAACACTATGAATTTCAAGTGTGCTTTCTAATTAACAAGCTAATTAGGTACGTAGAAACATTATCTTTACTACCTCTACATGATGACATGATGGTATGCTCAAATGTTGTAATTACAAATACTAAAGAATGAAAAAGAGCAGGAGAGGATTATGAAGTTTCGCTTAAAGAAAACACAGCTAGTGGCTCACAAAATTATAATACAAAAATCCTTGATTAAAGATAGTGTTCATTAATTTAACATATGATAATGCTCAGATTATTGTTTTAGTCATTAATTTGTTGTTTACTATATAATATATGTGGTGGGCTGGCGCCCTGCCCCAGGGTTTGTTTCCTGCCTTGTGCCCTGTGTTGGTTGGGATTGGCTCCAGCAGACACCCGTGACCTTGTATTTAGGATATGGCAGGTTGGATAATGGATGGATGGATATACAATATATCTGTTCAGGTATAGGCATATTTATAATTCAATTGTATAATATGATATTTGGAACTGTAATTAATATTAACAATGGTCAATAAACATATTTTAAGTCCTACCCAGCTCTTTTTGTATTCTTTGATCATTTTTTTTAACAATGGCTGTTTTTATTTATTATTATTTTTTTAAGACACTGTCATCAACCTGACTAAGATGATGATTCAAAAATGTATCAGTGTTTCATCTCAAATGGATTATAAATATATAGTCCGTTTCTTGATGTGGGTGCTGAAGGCAGAATCGAAACCACAGAATAGTAACCCCAAATAAGATGCGTCCAAAAATATGTTCAGTCTGTATCAGTGTAGCATTAACCATAGAGAATGATATGGATAATATTTTAGGGAGTTTTAGCTAAAGAAGGAAGGAGGGATTTTTAAACCACCTCAGGCTCATGGCCTTTAGAATATAGTGTCACAAGGTAAGCTGGGGCAAGGGCAGGCCACCCTAAACAAATGAGACCAGGCTGGAGAGAACGATAGTGGATGAGAGTGATAGAAGGGCTCTATGGTACAGTAGAGGTTAGCAAATTGGAAATTAAGAATAAGAATAACACATGATAAGGTAGGCCCAAGGAGATTACAGGATTGTTCTTAAGGTGGTTCATACTGTATTGTTTTCTCACTTTATTCATTTTCCATTGACTTTGTTAAAAAAATTAATTTGACTATTTTAATAACTTTAGACGTGTAGAATCATTTTGGGACAGAATAGTTGCTACAATAGTCCCATCTTCTGTTACAATGGACAGAATTATACCTTTTGGCAAATAATATCTGTCTAACAAAGTTAGGTAACTATTTACAGAAGAAAATACAATGGAGAATTGTGATTGCTTGTGTAAGTCATGTGCCTACACATGGGGTAAATTTAAGGTTTTAGTGACTCATGTTAAAGTTAGAATTTCCTCACAATTATCCTACAGAACAAACTAAGTCATATAGAATGCCCAAAAGCAAGTCAGTATCACTTCCAGGTGTCCCCTGATGCAACTTTCTGCGGCTTATTTCACAGTTCATACTTTAATGTTATGAGACAAGCTGAGTAGTAATGCAATTCATTAGAGAGAGAAAAAAAACTTTGCTTTCAAATATGAAAATGCAAATTTTAAGTTGGAAAAAGACCATTTTATAAATTTTGGTATAATGCTCACTGCATTTTTTTTGAACATTGGAATAATTTTGATGAGAATGGCCATTTCTATTTGACAATTTTTTACATGATAAGATTTAGTTGAGGGTCCCTAAAGTCTCACTCTCTACCACACTACTTGGTAACTTCATCTACGTGTAAAATATAAGTTTGTATCTCAGTCACATTGCTCTTGTTGAAGAATGTACTTTAGCGTACTGAATTCATTTGTAATTTTATAAACTTCAAATATGCCACATCTTAACCTAAAATCCAAAGTGGATGTTTACGGTAATAATAGCATATCATGTTATGGAACATCTAACACTCCTGAGCCAGGCCCACCGCCAGGAGGGGACAAACGGGACTCTGGTCCGGGGCCCTAATGGAAGGGGGCCCCTTCATGCTTGATTTTTTTTATGCTAGTGTTGTGCGCGTAGATATATATTCGGACAATTATTCAAGTTACATGTAATAGAAAAGTTAAATCATTTAGCTTACAACAATACAAGTGAGTGTTTTAATAGCCGCACGCTCCACGCAAGTAGCGGCACGCTTCTCAAAGACAAAGGAGAGCCGATGCCGACTTCCTTGAGCTTGACGTTGAGCTTGATGTTTGTTGTACAGGGTACGTGGATAATGGATTGACTTCGCCGCTGTAATTGAATAGTTCCATTTCACACACACAGGTGCTGTTCTGTCTCAGACAACAGCGATATTGTTGTGCACTATCATGGATGTTAACGTGTATGGTGTAGCAGAAGTCCTTCTCTGTAGTTTGATAATTCATTCACTTAGGTGTTTAATGTTGCTTTTAAAGCAGTGACGAGTGTGCGTTGGTTTTATGTGTATCACTAAAGATTCTGGATCAACCAGATTTTTTGAAAACTTTGCAGTTTGATACAGCAAGTTACCATACTGATTGTACACCATGTAGATAACCCTAACCGTTAGTATATATTAAAATGTTCAGATGTTACTCCTATTCATTGCATTGGTATAATTGTATCGTTGCACATTAGATAATACATAGGCCTATCTCATTAATTTATTCTTTCAATTCTGCTACGAGCTTCTGTTAGCACTGGCTTTCCTTCTCGCAGTTAAACTTTGATGTGCAAGAAGGCTTACCTCTTCAAGTACGGTATTCATAAATGCAGCATTGTCGCTGTCGGATAAACTACATTTCGATCATTTTGTATACGTATTTGAAGGTTTTGGCAAGTGGGGACCCAGGGTAAGGTAGAGGGGCCCACATGTACCCAGTTTTCTGGTGCCCAAATACTGCCTGAGCACTACCTACTTCCAATTGACATAGAAGGCTACTTATGGTTTGAGTCTGTATTTTTACTGCACCTGAAAAACTCTTCAAATATCTTGGCGTCAACAAAGGAGTCTTTGACAAGAAAATGATACTAAATATTAGAGCACATCTTCCAAATAATATAATAAGAAAAAGGCATTTCACATTTTAATGGCTGAGTCAACACTCAATCTAAATGTATAACTCAAAGAAATATGGATGCCAGACTTCAAATAGTGTGTTAATGCAGGAAAGTTAAAAAAAGAAACTTTTTAAGGAAGAATGCTCAAAAATTACCCAAAGTAAAAGTCAAGAAAATGATTAGCACTTAGACAAGACTTTTTTGTTTTTGTCATAGCTTCTTAATGATGTATGGCCAGTGGATGAATTGTCTCTGTTCACTTTTGTATTTTCATATTTATGTTTTGAAAACTGTATTTCTGTTAGATAAAAATTGTTAATTTAAAAATAATGAAGCAATATATATTTTCAGGTTTCTTCATTAAATATTACCTTCAATATAGCAGAGTAAGAGTGATAGTGTCAGTAAAAGATTCTGTATTCTACAATGGGCTGTTGTCCTGTTCAAGGTTTTTCCCTGTGATCCTAAACTTGATGAAGTAGGTACAGAAAAAAAGGATGGCTATGATGATATGTGCCATTCTAATTTTTCATACCAGGAGTATAAAATTAAGAGTGTATATAACAAAGGAAAGGCCAGACATTTCTCTGTGAAAGTAGCCCATATTGGGTTATTGAAAAGATCTGCTCAAACACAATTAGAAAAAATAATGGACTGTAAGGAACAGAAAACAATTATGGCAGAGTGTGCTCAAGATGAAAGAAATCCACAGTAAAGTGAAACAGAAGACTAGCAAATACTGATCTTGGGATTCTGGGACACGGAGCATTGTTGTTAGTACATAGGTGTTTATACGAGTGAAAAAGTACTTTTTGTAAAATAAATGAGATTAGGCAATTTTGCAGGCACAGTGAATGTAATTTTATCCTTTTAAACCCTTTTTTTAAAAATAAGTATTTTTTTTCTAAGCCGAAAGTTATAATAAATATTGTTAAAAATATACCACACAATATGAACAATCTCAAAGTCTTTCCCATTTATCAAAACAAAACCACATCTAATGTAATCTCGTGATTAAACCCTTCATGAAAATCAATGACTAGCTAATCTTCTGATGGACAGTTCCTGGCTCTTTAAATGCACCAGAGCTTACCAGTAGGCAGACTGGTCTGTAAATCCATAGAACTTTCTAGACATCCTAGTAGTGACACTGCTACAATGGCATGATGATTTGTTTATTACAAGCTGACAATGTGCCCTATTGCTGACAAGAAGTTTAAACGCTGAAAATATGTGTCTCACTGCAACCCATGCCAGACTGGTTTATTATACTGAGTTAGTTCCTGCTTTATGCCCATTGCTACTTGAGCTTTTCACAACATTCAGCTGGATAAAGTAGGTTAAGAAAATAATGTGTATGAACGAATGAGGTTAATTAAACTTTAATATGGCTTTTTATTGCAGCCTGCTACCATGTAAATAGGTGAACAAGTGGGAACCATTTCTGAACATTGAAGCACAAACAGTAGTTACCCTTCAGACAGTTAGTTGTAGAGGTTGATTTCAGAATGTTCCACATATGTTTCTTTTTCCAATGTGTTCTGCACCAGACCAGGGATTATCACTATTTCCCATAAGGCAGACTGTTTTTATCAATTAATTGTTGATTACTTGGGTAGTTCAAGGGATTCACGTCCACCACTTGTTAATTAAGGAACAATCATAAGAATGACATAACGAAGTACTTACGATTATGACGTTTTCAGGAAACACACTCTCATTTTTTTATTATTTTTAATAAAATGCTCCACAGTCTTCAAGCAATAATCTACTTTGATCAGGTCATGTCCCATAACTGTACTTTTTTGATTATGGTTTTGCTGCAACAGTTTTTTTATTTCATCAACAATTCATCAAAATTATTGTAAAATATCCAAAATTTAAAAAAAAAAAATGTTTGGAAGAAACAGCCAGAAGACCCAGTAGATCTCGTAAGTTACCATCCCATGTTTCTCTACTGTTTTCAAATTCCACTAGAAAAAAATGGTGCTCTGCAAATTTAAAAAGTACAAATGAAGTTGAAATATAAACAAAGGTGTTGCTGTGCTTGAATTTTCTCCAAGTACTCCAATTTTTGTTCCATAGCTTAGCGTATGCTAGATTAATTGTCAATTTTGAATTGGCCTAGTGTAGGTGTTGCTGTATGTGAGACTATGCCCTGTGATGGACTAGATCCCTATCTATGGTTGATTCAGTTAGGACATGGCATAGATGTGCACTGGTTAACAGTAAATTTCGCATAATGTAGAAAGTTTTTCTTCATGTGGAAAACCATAGATTTTTCAGTATAAATACCAAGTAGAATCATAGATGGTAGCACTCTGAAGACCTTTAAGTCTCAACTTAATTATACTGTATTGCAGAATAGGAAAGTAATACAATGTTGGGATAAGTGATGTGTTCTTATTGAAATTGTGGAAACGGTATGTTCTTATAGTTCCTGCTTTGCACCCAGTGGTAGGCTTCGACACTATGTCACCCTGAATTAATTATCTGGATTTGAAATATATGTTACATTACTTATGACATTTATTTTATCTCCAAAAGGTTATTTTCCTAATCTACTTGAATTTTGTAAGATTTCTTTACTTTGAATACTTTTTGTTACACTTCCAAGTCACACTAATTAATGCACAGGAGTTTATGCGTGTAAGTCTGTAAATTATTTCACATTTTCTTCAGAAATTACAAAATTTGAAAAAAGCTAAAGAAATTAAGAGCAAACCAGTACTGTGAGATTTTGAATATACATAGTTTATTTTACTTAATCATGATAAGTTACTAACACATCTCATGACCTCAACAAAATAATACATGCCATTTACACTGAACCAAAATGAAAACACAATAAAAGATTTAATCCTGTCATTTTGCACTTGATTACAGAAACACAATTTACTTTTTGGTCAATTAAGCAACACATCCATCTGAATGGATGGCACTGTGATGTTACCCCACAGATCTAGTGCCATGATTTTGAATGCCACACCAGATCATTGCCTGTGTGTAGTATACCCTTTCTTACACTATCTGTATGGACTTTATTACAGTTTAACACCCACATTCCTAAAAGCATGTGATTTAATTGAAGTGGTGATTTTAAGTTGGTCCATTGTGAGTGTGGATGTGTGCATGAGCAACACCTGTAATGGACTACTGCCCAATGGAGCCTGGACAAACTTAAACTCTTCACAACCATGAACTGCATTGAGTTAGTTTGAGACAGTGATGTAAAAATCTGATCTTAATTTTTAGAAATTTCTAAAAATAATTTTGCACCTGCTAGTGACACAGACAGACATTTAAATTCATTTTATTATTTGTAAATGGCTATAACTTCAGGGCCCAGAATTTCATACAAGCGACTTTTTTGACAAAAATTCATTAAGGAAAAGATCTATAAGACAATTATATAGTTGATTTGGTGATCAACTTATTCATTAATAATTCAAAATAATTTTATCTCACCATATCAAGATAGGACCCACGCACTCTATACTTGAAAAAAAATGCTTCACTAAAATGATAGTTCCCTAAGCAAATGATACCTTCACAGAAGTATAAGTAAGGGGAAAAAAAGTTTAAAAAAAAAGCAACTACAGACTCTGCAAGCAGAGGAAAGTATAAGTGAGAGTGTTAGGTGACAATCACACATGCGGAGAACAGCATTTATTTGATTTATTAATGTAACTCACCTAAACATGAATTTAGATGTTTATATGCTTTTCAATGGAGTTAATAACTATCATGTAGCTATCAGAAAAAAAGGACAAGGAATCAAATTTTCTTTACATTGTTTTTCTTCACCAACATTTATCATTAGCATAACTTAACTCTGGAGAAGTAAAACAATCTCTTCCTTTAACCATATTTAAATTAAAATATTCAGCTTAAATAGCACAGCAGTAATTAGGTTAACTTAGTTTAGATAAACTTTATTAATTCAAAGGGGAAATTAGATGCATACAGCAGTAGAAACATAAAAAAGCAAGTTAAACAGACTGATAGGAGAGATAACACAACCAATCAATACATAAATTAATACATAATGTATATTGTACAGAAATTGCAAAGTAAACTTAAAGATTATAAGCATTTAGTTTGGGATGTCATGTGGAAGCATTGAATTGCCTGACAGCAGTGGGCAGAAAAGACCCCCAGTCGCAGTTTTTAGCACAACACTGTGGAATAAGTCTGTGGCTAAAAGTGCTGTATAGAGCATCTCCTGGAGAAGATTGACGGGATTTTTCATGAGGGCATCTAATTTTGTCTCCTTTCCTCTTTTCCACAACAGCTTTCGGTGTGTCCATTTTTATCCCTGTGATGGAGCAGTCATCCCTAAAAGGTTTTTTCAGGCATTGTGTGCCTTTTGAGCTTAAGTTGCTTCCCCTGGCGACCACAGCATAGGACAATACACGTGTTACTATGGACTAGTAGACCATTTCAGGTAGCTTTCTGCTTACATCAAAAGTCTCCTCAAGAAGTACAGTCTGTTCTGGCCCTTCTTGTACGGTGACACTTTGTTGTCAGACCATTCCAGTTTGTTCTTTATGTGAACCCCCAGGTATTAGTAGCTTTGCACCACTTTCACACCCCACACCCCCTCCTGAATGGTGACTGGTCTCAGAGGCTCCTCGGCACACTGGATGTTCTGTGGCGATATACCTGTCCATGGTGGTGAAGCATAAGCTGAGTCTAAAGGCAAAGTGTTTGGTTTACTGGTCAGTCTACATCTTTGTCCTCTGGTCATGAGTTCTCAGTAGTAATTGAAAGAATAAGATCATGAGTACAAATGGCTGAAATGAGGTTTATTAGTACAGTGGAAGGTGATAGGGTGAGAATCTCAGCAATTTGGGAGAGCCTCAGAGTACAGCAGCTTTTCCTCAAGATCAAAAGGAGCCAGTTGAGGTGGTTTGGGATTATATACTTTGGCTTGGTTGGGAATGCCTGGGAAATTCCCCAGGAATTGCTGGAATCTGTAGCTGGTGACAGAGAATTCTGGGCTGATCTGCTTGGCCTGTTATCTTCACGAACCAGGAAAAGCAGTTTTTGAAAATGAGGGAATGCACACACCAGTGTGTTTCTTCGTGCCGGTCCCAAGCCTGGATAAATGGGGAGGGTTACATCAGGAAGGGCAAATCAAAAAATTTTGCCAAATCAATATGCAGACAACAAATTTGGATGATCCGCTGTGGCAACCCCTAACGGGAGCAGCTAGAAGAAGAAAAAGATGAGACTTGAAATAATATAGAGAAAAACAAAGTGATCCAGATATTAGTATTTTTAATATATCCTTTTCATATATAATTCAACCCTTTTTAAATTCACATTCTTCATTATAAACTTTTGGAACATCAGACCCTTTCATGGCAGTCTCAGAAACGAGGAAGGAAAAACACTAGTAACACATACATATTGTAGGCCACACAACCTTCCTAACAAGTATCAGTAAATTTACAGTTTTGGGATAAAGAAGGAAACCTCATCCTCAAATAAAATCAGTGTAAACACAAGGAGAACATGCAGATTTCAAATCTTATAAATATATTCAAATTTGAGATCAGGTCCTAGAAGTGGAAGGTAGCAATGCAAATGACAATATGCCACCATTAACTATAGCAAGATATACATTATTTAATGTGGTGGCAAGAGAAAATTCCCGTCAATGTTTAAGATAAATCAGGTCACCTTTTAAAACACTCACAACCATGTCCAAAATGCACATACATCAACTAAGTGCAACACAATTAATGGAGCCAGCGGTTTGAAGGAAAATGCACCCTTACAGAGAAGAAAATATAAAGATTAGATTGATAGAACTGCAAATTATAAGTTAAAAAGAAATCAGAATTTCTCATTGTGGTCATTGAAGAAATATACAGTGTTTATTATTATCATGGATATTAAATTGAATATTGATTTTTTTATTACATTTTATTATCTTCTTTGTTGGCAATACATACAATGAAGTGGTACGCCTTTTTCAGTGAAAAGAAACCAAGCACCTGCTAGTGACGCAGACAGACATTTAAATTAATTTTATTATTTGTAAATGGCTATAACTTCAGGGCCCAGAATTTCATACAAGCGACTTTTTTGACAAAAATTCATTAAGGAAAAGATCTATGAGACAATTATATAGTTGATTTGGTGATCAACTTATTCATTAAATAGGTCCAGAAAATTAGAATAACTTTAAGAGAGTGCTTCAGATGTGTAACAGATCAAGATGCAAGACTGTCAGTTGATTTCCTGACATGACACAAAGGATATTTTGTTTGCTTTACAGAGCAGAAACAAAACACAAATGCTGTAGGATACAATGGCTATAAATTGAAGCAATTTGAGAAGAATTGCTTATACAAGGAACAGTATGTTACTAAACCAGTAGCAGCCATTCCTTGAACTCACTAATCTTTCTGGTGCATCTTTCTTGTCTGTCTGCTCAGCATGTCTCAAAATAGGCCAAGTTACTATATGTCTCCTAAGCAAGCAGGATACAAATTATTGGTCGATTTTGAAATAGTATGTGTAAGAAATATGTTTCTGCCATTCCTTCTAAAGACCAGAGGTTTACTGGCAGAAATCCACTTTAACACATTGAAGTTACGGTGGCACGTGGCACATGATTGAGAACACCGGAGAACACATTTTTTCAGAAATTTTGCAGCTTGAAAATGTTTTGGTGATTATCATAGATAGTTTCAATCTGAACACAAATACAGTTTCTGATTGATTGTATCATGTAGAAATTAGGAGAAACATGAAATTAATTTTGATTGAATTTAGCATGTTTAATTGCTTGTTTTGCTGCAGATATTTTTTTGTGCTCTGCATTTTGTTTCAGTGTCCAGCAATAGTCAGGCAGCTCTGATACCACTTTTCCAGTGTATGTTAAAACATGTTGTCAACCAGCTGAATGTAGTAGAATGTTGGTTGTCCTTGAGGATGTATCTGATTTGTGGACAAACAAAAATGCCTTCCTTAATCTTGGCATCAGCTATTCATGGAAACATCTGTGTCAAATATCAGAATTCTTCACATTCTTTGCTTATCACCTCGGTCCAAGTTTTATAATGAAGAGCAGGGAAAAATATATTTTATGGTTTATGTGTCACACTTCTTCCCACTGGAGCCAAATGTTTACGGACTGGGCAGTTCTTCTGTACTGAAACTCTTTAGCATGGGGGTCCTATTCGCAAATGATACAACAGTATCTAGTGAAATCAAGCTGAATTCAAAGTAGCAGTACCACTACTTTTAGAACACTACAGATCTTATTTATGCTTTGTGCTGTATATACAGTATATATATAAGTGTATGTGAGTGTGTGTGTACTTATAATTTAAGAGGAAATCACAAAAATAAGCAATTGCAATGAAATGTTAAGTGATAAGAAAATTTAAAAGTGATTTTTGTGATCAGCAGTCCAAAAATTCCATAAGATGCATCCAAAAGTGTTCAAGAAGCAAAATCTTTGTTGTTCAGCGGAATCTGGGCCTATATTATATCTATAGCCCTCTTCTGTATAGGATTAGTATTACACCAAGATGTGGTGTAAAGTCATTATTACTGTAATTTTGGTCCCATTCAAATCGCTCAAATGATGGAATTTTATTGACAAGTTGATTCGCACAAGAATAGTTTGACCTGTGATAATTATTTACATTTTTTTATACAAAGAAAAAAAGCGGTGTAATCATTAATGAAATG
The DNA here is from genome assembly GCF_016835505.1 of Polypterus senegalus. NCBI lineage: Eukaryota > Metazoa > Chordata > Cladistia > Polypteriformes > Polypteridae > Polypterus > Polypterus senegalus. The sequence continues at coordinate 141,409,379 of NC_053154.1, read as the reverse complement.
TGAACGTATAATCCATGAAAAGTTACTTACATGAGCATTTGGAATGGGACTAAACTTACGAAACTCCTCCAGTAATAATTACTTTACCCCAGGGGTTCCCAAACCTTTGGACGTCAAGTACCACCTGAGGTTAAGTGATTGCGTTGCGTACCACCCGCACCTTGTTGAAAGGGAGGGAGAGCTGTAAGGGGGGGAGTTCGGGTCTAAACTGCCCCGAAATCTGAATAAAAGATAAAGAATTGGAAGAAATTATGCATAAAATGAATGAAAAAATTAGTGAATGTACATAAATTGATAAATTCCGCCCCAAAACTAAATCCTGCCTTCGGCCTGTATGTGACGCAGTTACCGAAGATGAAATGGTATCGGCTTTGTGCTTAGATCTAGTGACTACGATGTGATACAGCGGCAGTGCACGTATAACAACAAACGCGAGTGGTTTCTGTGAGTTACCAAAGACTAAATAGTGTCGGCGTTGCGCTTTCATCTAGTGGCCAAAAGCTCAAACAGTGAAGAAGTAGAAGTTGACTTCCGCAAAATGGAATTATGGTAGCATTAAATGAACTAGATACTGATTCGAATAATAGGTTTTATTTATTCAGATGACGAAATTTCACACCACACTAAATCTGGGAATCCACGTATTATTGTATTTAAACAATTTCATTGGTTTTTGCTCACAACAGGCTTGTCATAAAGGGTTTTGCACAGATAAATTAAATTTCAGGGACCGCGATGCGTACCACCTGAAAAGGCTCCCCAGTTTGGGAACCACTGCATTACCCCACCTACTGCTTTAAAACTAATCTTGTCCGAATAGGGTTTATCACTCTATCTACAGAGATAACTACACTACGTTAATCCTGCTAAACCAAAAGACAGGACAGGCCATTCCTTAGGCTTTCAATGCTTCTATCTACTTCATAATCTATCTTTGTTGAAACTGTGGATATGGGCTAATCACTACTACCATAATACTTCCTGCTATTTTCACAGGCCTCTATCCTTACTTTTGCTAACTGGGGTGACAAGATTCTTTTGGTTTCAGATGTATAATAAGTATAATAATGTTTATGGAAGCTGTGTTTGCTCATCCATATTCAGTCTTGGTTTTTTGTGTGTTATTTTGAGTTGGATGTTCAACCTCCATGCTCTGTCTCATGTGTTTTGTGTCATAAGACATTTAGCCTATTTCTGAAAACGACTTATAGTACATCTAGCTTTTTGCCTGTTTATCAATGTACATCTATTTTTGTTTTCATTCAAAGCTTTTAATTAGTTGTCCCCACTGTATAAAACTCATTTTGCCAGGTATGTCATGTACACCTGAGCCTTAATTGCCATTCAATACTTGAGGTTTCATTCATGGTATCTGCAGGGTGTTTTATGTAGAAAGTGATGCACCACAAGGGAAATGTCAGATTGCTGCCAATGTTGAAATCATTATCTTCTCCAGGTTAAAGTCATTCTATAGTATTGCAGAGGAGTTTGATAGTCTACCAAGTCAGCCTTTGAATCATTTTACTACTTGATAGCCCCCATATTTTTGGGCTCACATGTGACACAGGTCTTTATTGTATACAGGAGCCCATCAAACTTTCAGGTTTAACTGGAATGCAGCTGCAGGCCATTTTTTCCCATGACTCTCCATATTAAGCTGTAACATAATTCATCAAGAAAAATATGTTAGAACACTTTTATGCTGGTTTGTTTCATAACTAGAAAAAAAAATATCTGGGGTAAATCAAATGTGCATTGCTTCACAGCAGGAATTCTGGCAATAAATCTTCTTAGCAGCTCCATCAAGTTCACCATACCGCTAAAAGCAGATTAAAAGTGCTCACCACCTACAGACCCAGGGAGGCCAAAAAAAAAAGAAGAACAGAACAGAACAAAGAAGAGAAGTGTTTTAGAAACCCAATCCGCAAAGGCAACCTATGATCTCGGCTCCGGCCCTTGTAGCACTTGACATCATCTTTGGAGTGGATACAAGGCTGGTAAGTTACCTGCTAGAAGCGCACTCCTATCACTGAAAGGCAAAGCCAGCTCCCAGAGGAAAATTAGCGCATTTAGCTGTCAGCACTAGGCTCAGGTTTTCATTGCAGCACTGTGCTCAGATAGACAGGTTGTTTTTAACTTTTTTTGGATGGTGAAAGAAACTGATGGGCCTCCTTTAGTCAGTTACTATTATTATTATTAATAATAATATTATTATTATTTTTTTTTTTTTTTTTAGTGAATCTGGTTAGTCCACAATCAGGGTAAAGTGTCCCAGAATCTTCCTTGGTAGCATTAGTTTTATGACAGAATTTAACCTGTTTAAGACAACAGTGATACCATTATTAATAATTGTATTATCATTATTATTTCATAGTGAATCTGGTCACAATCAGGGTAGAGTGTGTCAGAGTTTAAACAGAATTCAACTTATTTATAGCACCAGTGATCATTATTAGTAGTATAAGTATTAGTATTATTACATGAACTCAATAATATTTTCCAAAAAACTCAATGAAATATTTATTTTGCAAAAATGAAGGCAGATGTTCTATCAAAAACAGAGAGCACTATCTAACGCATTTTTTCTTTTCACAATACTGTGCTTTTATTCTCCATTGTGTTACAGGTTTACAGTTATATCCAACCATATCCTTAATTGCTACGTTCGGATTTACTATTTGTGAACATGCAAAAAAAATTCATATAATGGAAGTATAACTGTATGTGTTAATATGGCCTTCCCCCCTACTAGTAGTCATTTCACAGAGCTGCATCAGATGGGGGTGATCTGAAGTGTTGTGAAAACAAGGAGGCCGAGAGAGTGCACTTCTTCCAGTGTCAATGTTCCTCTATTTGCCACACGCATGACCCAGATCACATTAAAGTCCCAGAGCACAGGCAGCTCTTCTCATCTGTCCGTCGCCAAGGAGGCAGACAGGAGCACAGGAACAAGAAGTCATTTGTACCTGTTGAGGAGGACACTCCTGGGAAACAAACAGATGAGCCATCCACTGAATTAAATCCTTTCTCTCTGGTAAAGAGAACTGCATGAGAAACATACAAACTATCAGAAGCATCACATTTAACTCCTTCACGGCTGCCAGGCAAGCACAGACCAGCACTCAGCTCTGCCTGACATTTATCAGCCAGCTGTTACCAAGTCCACTTTTTGCGTTTTCATTACAGTGTTTTCACTTGACTCTTTTAAAAATTTGCAAGTCTAATTAAGAAAAAAAAGACTCCTTTGTCAATTGTCAGGGGTCTTCTCTGGTTAACTGTTTACATTTCATAGCATGATTACTTACTATGTTTACTCTTCCTGGCTTTAGGAGCAAATTAATGCAAATAGTGAAAATCTATCAGCTTACAGTTTTATTTCTTCCACTTTGACAGCATTCACAACAAAGCAAACGTACATTTTCTATATAATACATTAGTTATCTTAAATGAGTGCAGCTTAAATTGCTTAAAATAAAAATGGAGAACACTTTCATTTGACATTTATGGGCATAGAAGCTGTTTGTGGTACTTCGCAGGGTGGCAGCTGAAGAGAGCTAACCGGAGATTTCCATGATGGCTCTAATTCTGCATCTGCTCCTCATGATGACCTAAGGTGGTTGTTCCTCACTACAGATACAGCTTGAAATATATATTTTATATTATTTGCATAATCAGCACAGGTACTGTGTAAGTAAATGCACTTTATAACAGTTTTGATATGAATACTCTATTAATTGCATGTCACTATGGTGTACAGCATGGGTATCAAACCTAATTTTATTGAGGGCCAAAAGTAATACAATTTGGGCCACAATATATCAACAAACAGTTGCCACCATATTTTCTTCATAAACAAGATACACATTTTTCCTCCCTTCTCATCACAATCATATATTCCACCTCATGTATCTCCTGAAAGTGTCTTCCCTGTTTAAATGCTTTTCTTTTTGTGAGCATTGCAGCTGGTTACAAAGCTATTAGCGGCCATAGCAATAAAGTCAGTACTGAGTGAAATCAGTGCATAAAATGAACTGAGAGCAGTGGTCCAGGCACAGGTGAGAATTTGTAGCTGAAGCAAAGCGCATTGGAGTTAGCCTGAAAAGGACAGCAATCACATTTAATATGAGTGGAAATGGAAATGTGTTTTCTATTAATATAAAACAATCAAATCAAAGGAAAATTCTAAAGAATCAAGTAAGGCAGTGGCAGCATTCAGTAAACTGGGTAACCAGCCCTGACACCTGTGCAGCTTTAAAAACTGAGGCAGCAGCATGTGTGAACTCGCACTAGCATCTAATTCATGATACTGTCCCTTTTTCTTTTTGGGTCATTGTGAGCACACACTTTCCATTCCAAGTGCAGGTTAGTAGCTGTGGTGCATTGTGCTGAAGATGAATTTTAATGCCAGGTGGAAATGTAATCTAAATTATATATGCATACAATCTAAATTTAAAACACACATTAAGGAAGGTGTTTGAGAAACTTAACGTTCATTGGAGGCCTTAAGTCAAAAAATGATTTAAATATTGATGTATTTTGGCCAGAGAAAAGGGTCCAGAGGTCTTATGTTTGACACCCCTGTTGTAGGGTGAGCTCCAAAAATAGACAGGAGAATGAAGCAATAAATGTTATTTCAAACACTCGATTATGTGTTATTATATAAGTTATTGTTTAAGTGTGTTTGACAGACTGTATCCTTTATATTAAATCAATCTGTCTTTTGAAAAAGCTTGTTGTAGTGTTGGCTCCTGGAGGCCAGGTCCTATCTCTGCAACACAAGAAATGAGGCATTGACACTTAGGTGGGGCCAATTTAGAGGGTTCACTTAACTTAACATGTAGATTGTTGGAAAAAAAATGAAGACTGTAGTACCCAGAAAAAAATGATCTTAGACAAAGTGTGAACATGCTACCTCAACAATGAGTATTGGCAAAAACTTAGACCTAGACCTCCAGAGCTGTAATGCAGCACCACTATTCACTGAAAAATCATATACATATACCTTATATATAAACGTCTACGCGTGGAAGTGTGAGTGTCTGTCCGGCCTGGAAGTGAGAGGTGTAGTCAGGGTAAGGCCTCCACCTCCAAGGAAACAGAAAACTCTCTTCACCGCTAATAACACAAGTGGGGCCAGCACGTCAGCAAAATGAAACCTCAGAAGAAAGACAAAGTCACTTAGCCGCTAACATCGGCAAAATGGTATCCCTTTTACTTTTCCTCCTGCCGCTAATGCACAAGTGATGCGAGCATGTCGGCAAAATGAATTCTCCTAGGAGAGAGATGTCCAGAGTAGTTACTTTCAATTACATGACATCTCTACATTTCAAATTTTTTCTGACGATTTCAATAGTTTCTAGGACCACAGGCTTTTTACAGCACGGGCTTACACAGCTAGTATACAGTATATATAAAGGTCTGTGATACAGTTTGCATATTTGTAGGTAGAGATCCACAAAGGGAAAAAAATGAGTCATGTATCTTAGAATAGTTTTTATTCCTAAGCTTTTGACAACCTACTAGGTGTCATCATCAGAAGAAAATAATTAGAAATACAGAAATCAAAGGTAATATACAGCAATATATCAGGTTAAGGGTGGGGGTTGTAGGGGGAGGTTGTCAGGGGGCAATAATAAAGTGGTGTTCAGAAGGTATTGGTCATAAAGTCTTTTTTATTATTTGGATGTTCTTCTCTTTAAGCCTACATATGCTGGGTTCAAGTCCAAGTGTCTGTTAATGGTGTTTTCATTAGAGAGCCACAATTCAGCCAGCTCTCTGGCACTCTTAGTACTGGCCCTAAATTTTACTTTCACAGTGCACATACATTCACCTAAAGGATTATTAGGAACACCTGTTCAATTTCTCATTAATGCAATTATCTAATCAACCAATCACATGGCAGTTGCTTCAATGCATTTAGAGGTGTGGTCCTGGTCAAGACAATCTCCTGAACTCCAAACTGAATGTCAGAATGGGAAAGAAAGGTGATTTAAGCAATTTTGAGCGTGGCATGGTTATTGGTGCCAGACGGGCCGGTCTGAGTATTTCACAATCTGCTCAGTTACTGGGATTTTCACACACAACCATTTCTAGGGTTTACAAAGAATGGTGTGAAAAGGGAAAAACATCCAGTATGTGGCAGTCCTGTGGGCAAAAATGCCTTGTTGATGCTAGATGTCAGAGGAGAATGGGCCGACTGATTCAAGCTGATAGAAGAGCAACTTTGACTGAAATAACCACTCGTTACAACCGAGGTATGCAGCAAAGCATTTGTGAAGCCACAACACGCACAACCTTGAGGCGGATGGGCTACAACAGCAGAAGACCCCACCGGGTACCACTCATCTCCACTACGAATAGGAAAAAGAGGCTACAATTTGCATGAGCTCACCAAAATTGGACAGTTGAAGACTGGAAAAATGTTGCCTGGTCTGATGAGTCTCGATTTCTGTTGAGACATTCAAATGGTAGAGTCAGAATTTGGCGTAAACAGAATGAGAACATGGATCCATCATGCCTTGTTACCACTGTGCAGGCTGCTGGTGGTGGTGTAATGGTGTGGGGGATGTTTTCTTGGCACACTTTAGGCCCCTTAGTGCCAATTGGGCATTGTTTAAATGCCACGGGCTACCTGAGCATTGTTTCTGACCATGTCCATCCCTTCATGACCACCATGTACCCATCCTCTGGTGGCTACTTCCAGCAGGATAATGCACCATGTCACAAAGCTCGAATCATTTCAAATTGGTTTCTTGAACATGACAATGAGTTCACTGTACTAAAATGGCCCCCACAGTCATCAGATCTCAACCCAATAGAGCATCTTTGGGATGTGGTGGAATGGGAGCTTCGTGCCCTTGATGTGCATCCCACAAATCTCCATCAACTGCAAGATGCTATCCTATCAATATGGGCCAACATTTCTAAAGAATGGTTTCAGCACCTTGTTGAATCAATGCCACGTAGAATTAAGGCAGTTCTGAAGGCGAAAGGGGGTCAAACACCGTATTAGTATGGTGTTCCTCATAATCCTTTAGGTGAGTATATATACATACATATATATATATATATATATATATATATATATATATATATATATTTATACATACTGTATATCATGTGTGTTTGTTGGTATCATTTCAAATCTGTTGTTGAATTGCCAAATAATTTCAAGATCACACCATAACATATACCCACAGACTTGTGCAGGTACCACATCACTGCCATAGGGCTTCTACATTGCTAACAACATCTGGCAGCTTTCATTTAAAAGCAACTAGCACTCATAACACTAATGGCAGAGCTCTTGTCACCACTGGGTAGGAATCGGTGTAAGTTGAGGATGCAGAGCCATTGCTGGGCTCATGTGGGTGCTCAACACTACAGACTGATAATAATTAGATTGCAATACCTAATTCTTTTCTATCCATTCATGGAAGTTAACATTTTTCAGCCATCTTACTAATTAACAAAAAATGAGCATGAAAAGTAAGCTTCACCTAGGAGCACAATATAAGTAGAACTGGGTAACTGCCAACATTTGCACTATTGCACTGTTACAGTGGAACAGGAGAACATAAAACATCTGACAAACTAGAGACCATTCAGTCCATCAAACTCATTTGGCAGACCAGTAGTAAAGTTGTTCCAACACCTCATCCAGAGGTTACAACTTTTAACCACATGTAGTTTGATGTAGATTCCTCATGACCCTTGATTCAAAGAAGTGTTTTCTGTCTCCATTATAAGGGCATCCCCTCCGCCCATTGAACATGTGATTTACTATTTAACATCATCAAACAATACATAAAAAATATACTTAAAGGCCAATCATTTTTTGTCCAACTTTAGAGGTTTAATTCTATTAACCTAGCAAAGGAGATTGTCCTTTAGTGTCAGGATGCACAGTTTCAAGCAGTTAAAGTGACGATTCCTCTTGTGGTACCATTTCATTTGAGTTCATTTGAGCTTATCATCTTCTAATTTAAATAGCTAAACTGTCATCTTTTCACTGCCCTTATAATGTGTACACACATACACAGCACAACCGAATGTGACTGGCTAAAAATCTATGATTAGACAATGGACCTGAGTAAGAACCTACTTCTGATTTTGGCAGGCAGCTGATGGCAGTATGCAGCAGAGCAAGAAGCATTTATCATTTTCTTCAGTTTATAAGAATGCTTGTTGTTCAATGTCAACAAAACTCCTTCTCTTTGTTATGTTACTTCCCAGACAACAAAATAATCCTGCATCTCACTCCCCTCGGGATGTGACAGTCACATAAAAACATTGTGCTATAAATGATGTGCTTTAATTCTTACCTGTATAAGTTCATTTAAATACAGCATCATGGGAGGCAGGAGCCTACCCCAGTAGCTCTGGGTCCAATGCATACACTAACTTTTAGGCACCAGTCCAATGTAGAGCAAAATTATTTACACTTCAACACTTGTTCATGTAGGGACAATTTACAGTCAGCAATCAATGTAACCATATTTTGAGAAACCTGTATGAAGACTGGGAGAATAAGAAACTTCACACAGACCATGCGCAGGCTCTTAGTGGATTGCTGTTTGTAATTTTAGCATTATATTTTGTGTTGTTATCAGGTTTCTGTTTTCTTCATAAGCATTCCTATTACACACTATCTAAGACTTTATTTAAGCTGTTCAACCTGTACTGTCTTAAAGATCTTCCACTGCTATTCCCTACTTTTAACAGCAAATCCCCTTGGGGATTAATAAAGTATCTATCTATCTATCTATCTATCTATCTATCTATCTATCTATCTATCTATCTATCTATCTATCTATCTATCTATCTATCTATCTATCTATCTAACACTTAATGTCTGTGTGGATACTGAATATTTTGGTGGCCAAAAGATTAGATTAAATACTATTTAGAATGTGGCACAGACATCATTTCTGAAGGTTTAGGATGTTAATCCTGCATTTTAATTTTACTCCACTCTTCAAACTTTTCTTCTCAACCTGACAGTTTATCTTTACTCTGCGTTATTCGTTCCATTGTAAGCAATGACAAATAACTCTAACCTAAATCTTGTCAAGAACTTGCTTTAACACTCAATGTCTAGCTTTTTGTGCATCAGTCATACAAAAACTGGACAAGACTCCTGTCATGGGTTCAAACAAGCACAGGAATTGCTTTAATAACTGAGTCATCTATAACAACGGCTTCCTGTTTAATGGAGAAACTTTTACAAAGGATTTGTTCCAGCATACAACATGACAGTTATCATGTTGTTCAGCTCCAAAAGCAGTTAAAAATGTATGAGCCATTTTGTTCAATATTGAATCATATTCTTTGGATTAGAGCCTTTCCCCATGTCACTGATGGGATGCATGGCCCATATGAGGATTCTCTAATGTAATGCTGGTTGGTATTCTATCACTGTCGAAGAATGCTTCTCTGAACTTGGGGATCCATCAGGTGTGACGTTGTGGTGCACTCTTTACTAACATTGTTGGGACAGAAAAGTGTATATTATTTATTTTTCCTTTTTAAAAAATGTAAAAATAATGAAGAATTGAGTTGTTTTGGTGCAAGTTCTGTCAAGGGAACTTAGCAGACACTTTTGTCCAAAGGGACTTACAAAAGAGGGGCATATATACATTTATTTCCTAGATTCTTGCTATTCTGTTGGGTTTACATAAGACCAAACTTTAATGAGTTTCAGATCCCTAGGTTAGCACCTCCATTAACAAACCCATACCCTGTTGTCACCCACCTACTGGCTTCCTACACAATTGTCTACAGTTGAGATAATATAACTTCTCTAATGCCCGGTTCACCCTAAAATGGCTTGCTATGCACTTATACCCTATATTTTTACTTTTACTGTTCTCCTCTAGCTATCACACGACTTTAGCATTAAACTGATAAAAATTATACAGTCTCTCATAAGCTGTTACCAACATGTTATATTTACAGTATCAGTAAATATCTGACAGCCAATTGCTCCTCAGTTATACATAAGTGCTACACCTACAAAGGTAAGAAGGGAGAATAACTGACAAGAATCTCAGAGGTGAATAAAGGTAAAAAAAAAAAACTTTAAAGAAACACAAACTCTCAAACAAGCAAAAGAAGAAGTGCTAAGGTACGATATGATATCAACACTGTGTTTGAATACTACATTCGTTTAACAAACAAAACAAAGTATTATATATATATATATATAAATATATTATTTTCTATTTACTATTAATATAATTTTTATTCTAAATTTCTCTGGCTGATCTTTATTTTTCTTTTAGCTTTCTTATCTTTACCAGCAGTGTTTTGTTTTTTATTGATTGTTTTCAAACCCACTTAATCCAGACCAGGGCCACAGGTACTGGAGCCTATCCCAGTTAGCATAGGGTGCAAGGAAGGATCAAACCCTGGACAGGGTGCCAGTCTATCACAGGGTGAACACACACACAACAACACACACCAGACAAACAGTAGGACGAATTTAGCATCGCCAGTTCACCTGACCTGCATGTCTTTGGGCAGTGGGAGAAACCTGGAGCACCTGGAGGAAGCCCCGGCAGACACGAGGAGAACATGAAAACTCCTCAGAGGGAGGATCCAGAACACAAACCCTGGTCTCCTTACTGCGAGGCAGCAGCACTACCACTGCACCACCATAACGGATGTTTGAAAAAAAAATCCATCAATGCAATGTTTTGTTGCCTTACCTATTCATCTCATATGCCAAAAGTATCAATATGAATGCCAAATTGGAATCACAACTGGTGAAAGACCTATCAACATTCCAGAATACTGTGATTTTAGTGTTGTGGTACAGAAACAGAAAGTAAAGGAGATTTGAAAAGCTTCAAATGAAAAGAACATTAAATTATTTTCAACCAACATCATCGACCTGGAGGATAAATAATAAACCCATAATTAAAAATACTTGATTACTAAAATTGCAGACAATAATAATTCTTTATATATGTAGAGCTCTTTCCTTGATACTGAAAGCAAATTTACATAGACAGAGGGGAACCACTTCAACTGCCACCAATTGGTATCACTCACCCGGTGATGTGTCAGGAGCCATTTTTGTGCCAGTACAATCACTACAAACTAGCTATTAGGTGGTGAAGGGGTGAGACAGGGGATGATTAGGGTGCCAGAATGGACAAGGTCATGATGGGCAATTTAGCCAGGACATCGGGATAAACTCTACAGGAATCTTTAATGACCACAGTGAGTCATGACCTCGGTTTTTCATCTCATCTGAAGGACAGCCTCATTTTTACAGCACAGTGTCCCAGTCACTGCACTGGGGCAGTGGGAGCCACACACAGACCACAGGATAAGGGCCTGCTGCTGGCTTCACCAACACCAGTAACCTATGCTTTTTCCAGATGGTCTTCCATCCAAGTACTGGCCTGGCCCGAACATGCTTAGCTTCAGGTGAATAACCTGTTCTGAAACACAGGTGGTATGGCTGCTGACAAGAAAGAGGAAATTTAGGGGGGAAATAACAAATATTTAAAATTAAGAAATTATGCATTTGTAATAACTGTTGTAATCAAATAATTAAAGAACATTAATTAAAACCAGTAGAACAGAAAATCTACAGTAGTACATTCAATTACATAGACTGGAAACTGTATAATTCTTAGATCAAATCACATTTGGACGTGCACTGGAAACATGTAAATCAAATCTGAATAAGACATATTTTTAAGAAAATTTACCAAAAAGGGTGTTAATTAGGAAAGTTAAATATACGGATGCATTAACATTATGGAAAACAATATATTGAAAATGTTTCAGGGTTGCTGGGGGACACTGCCTGAAAACAGCCCTGGACAGGGTCTGAGCTCATCATGGGGCCCATTCATGTACACTTCCACATAGGGGCAATTTGTCAATCACTCTGAACTCCATGCTAGCTGAAAGATTCCAAGCCAGGATACCAGATCTGTGAGGCTGCAAGAGTAACCACACAGCTACTGTGCCACACATCACGGAAAATGCTGACTGCAATGAAATGACAAGAATTGAAAGGCATCAACACTAACAAAATTTCCCCCCAAACTATTTTGTTTTATGTAAGCCACCAAGTGTTGAAAATGACTAAACTGAGCAATGCAAGAGAAATGAGTGCCCTAGACAGACAAGGGAGTGCAAATCTTTGAAATCTCATGCCAATAATGTGACCCTTAACAATGGTTAAAACAACAGCTAAAGAAGGGAAATATCCTGTTATGGATACTAAATGATAACATTTTTTTTAAATAACAGATGTCATTTTGTATGAAACTTATAATTATATGCTTTGAAAATGCAAAGAAGTAAACAAGTTGTAAATAGAAACAACATTATATTAATTATCTTGATGATGTTGGTCACATTAATTTAGATGCACCTAACCAATAATTATGAAAACACTACAAAAAATAAAAGATGTTAATTTAAATTTTGTTTAGAATGGTTTCACATAAAATGTGCTATCTGAGAATATATTGTTTTCTTAACCACTTCATAGGAAAAGTCCTGCTAGTAGTAAATTTTGGGGAATTAATTTGGGGCAACAGGCATTTGATGTGACCAGAATATAAAAGTGAATTCTAAACCAGTATAACTCATAAAGAATGGGGAAATGGATAAACAAAATGGAGCAATTAAATGAAAGATTGTGTACCACAGAAAAAAAAAATCATTTAAATCAACTTAATTCATTCTAATTTTAGGAAGCACATCACAGTTGTTTATTGGTTCGGTGGCAACTGGGCGACAGTCAGCTCGGCGAAAAGACAAGTCAGCACAAGACAATTCAGCGAAGAAACAACTTGGCGAAATACAACTCGGCAACATCCTTTACCAGTTAGGTAATAGTTAGGTTCAAAGAGATTTTTTAACTAATATTTAAATGACAACGTGATTTAAAATATTGAAAATAAATTTATATAATTGACGAACAAACTTTATTCTGCAGATGGAACAAACCCCATCTTACATTATCTTCTGAGACTAAAATTGCCAATCCTTTATATAAATTGTACTGATTGTAATTGTATGATAACGTTATTTAGATTATCATCAAAAAATCTCTTTGAACCTGACTGGTAAAGGATGTCGCCGAGTTGTCTTTTCGCCAAGTTGTTTGTCGCCAAGTTGTCTTTTTGCCAAGTTGTCTGTTGCCCAGTTGCCCCTGAACGTTGCCGTTTACTCTCTGAGTGCTTGGGTAGATTATGTTTAAAAATGCTTTGTTGATCATATCAGTACATTTGTCTAAAACATACATGGGAGAGATTACATGTTGGACATTTGCAACTTCCTCTTTAGACACTCACACACTTCTCTGTGAACCTTTCACCTTGTATATATACAGTATATATACAGTACAGGCCAAAAGTTTGGACACACCTACTCATTCAATGTGTTTTCTTCATTTTCATGACCATTTACAGCACTCCATCACTCTCCTTCTTGCTCAAATAGCCCTTACACAGCCTGGAGGTGTGTTTGGGGTCATTGTCCTGTTGAAAAATAAATGATCGTCCAACTAACCTGACTTCTGCACAACACAACTGCTGGTCCCAACCCCGTTGATAAAGCAAGGAATTCCACTAAATAACCCTGATAAGGCACACCTTTGAAGTGAAAACCATTTCAGGTGACTACCTGTTGAAGCTCATCGAGAGAATGCCAAGAGTGTGCAAAGCAGTAATCAGAGCAAAGGGTGGCTATTTTAAAGAAACTATAATATAAAACATGTTTTCAGTTATTTCACCTTTTTTTGTTAAGTACATAACTCCACATGTGTTCATTCATAGTTTTGATGCCTTCAGTGAGAATCTACCAATGTAAATGGTCATGAAAATAAAGAAAACACATTGAATGAGGAGGTGTGTCCAAACTTTTGGCCTGTACTGTATATATATATATATATATATATATATTCAGTGGAATCTCGGTTTGCGAGTATCTTGGTTTCCGAGTGTTTTGCATGATGAGTTAAAATTTTTAATAAATTTTGACTTGATAAATGAGCGAGGTTTTGCAATACGAGTAGTATGGATACGCTTTGTCTGCTGAACGTCATGTGATCACAACTGAGCTGATGGTTCTTCTTGCGTGCGCGGGTGAGTGTGTGCGTGGTCTCTCTCTGCACGCGCGTGTGTGTGCATGTATGTGTCTTGCTCGCATGCGTGTGTATGTCTCGCTCGCACGCATGCATGTGTGTGTGTGTGTGTGTGTGTCTCTGCTACAGTGCTGGGAGACTGCGATTGCTTTGGGACGCTCTTCTGCGTGTCGTTCCGTTGGGTGGAATCCCACAAGGGTTTAGAAACTCACAACAGCCATGATTCTTTTCAAAGCTAAAGTGCAGGTTAATGTGTTTTATGTATTTTTACTTTATATTTTGTATTAATCATTTTTATATGAATAGTTTTGGGTTGTGGAACGAATCATCTGATTTTCCATTATTTCTTATGAGAAAATTCACTTTGATATAGGAGTGCTTTGGACTGCGAGCACGTTTCTGGAACGAATTATGCTCTCAAACCGAAGTTCCTCTGTATATATATATATATATATATATACTAGCAAAATACCCGCGCTTCGCAGCGGAGAAGTAGTGTGTTAAAGAAGCAATGAAAAGAAAAGGAAACATTTTGAAAATAACGTAACATGATTGTCAATGTAATTGTTTTGTCACTGTTGTAAGTGATGAGTGTTGTTGTCATATATATATATTTACACACACACATAAACATATATATATATACATATCTATACATATACACTTTTATACATACATATATATATCTACATATATACACATACATATACATACACACATACATACATACACACACATATATACACACAAATACATATATATACATACACACACACACACATATATAAACATATATACATATACATATATATCTACATATATACACACACAGCTATTTCGTATCAGTGCAATACGCTGCTTGTTAAAACGGATAACTCCGCTCTTATGTGCAAGTCTGCGTGGATATTATGAACTATCGTATTTGTTCAAGTTCTATTTAAATTTTAAATAGAAGGAATTTTTATTTAGTCGACAGAAATATCTTTGGTAGGAATGGTAAAAACAGACAGGAATATTATTCCTGAATAAATCAACTCAAACCTTAAACAACTTATAATATTTTGCTCTCCATAAAAATATATCCTGTCTAAATTATACAAGTTAGAAATAAAGTAAACATTAAAAGAACAAACATTCAAATTTCTTTACTCTTATGTAATTTTATATAAAAATAAACTTAGATTTTAAATATCCCAAAAGATTTTGCTCTCCATAAAAATATATCCTGTCAAAATTATACAAATTCAAATATGAACATGCTGCATAACAAAACCTGGAAATATAAATAAAATGTGTTCCTTTCAGCAATAACAAATCAAATCATTCAGTTGTCTTTGCTCATATGTCATTTTAGAGCTGGACGCCTGGCATCTTTTTTTGGCCACAAGTTCGTTTCTGTTTGCTGTGAGGTTCTGTGTTGTGGAGATTCTCAGGATGGATTGCAGGTGCTCATCAGTGAGGCGACTCCTGTGTGCTGTTTTGTTAGTCTTTATCACTGAGAAGAGCTTCTCACACAGATATGTGCTACCAAACATGCACAAGGTTCGAGCCGCATGTAGACGGACTTTTTGTTCTTCAAAGTCACCAAAGCGCCGTGCAAACTCAGTGCGCCAGTTTATCAGCAAAGTGCGATTTGGGAACACCGTAGTGACGACTTGGTTTAACATTACTTGGCAACAGGGAAAGAGGGAAAGTTGCACTGGTGCATTTGTGTCTCTCATAAAAGCAGCTTCACTTGAAATCACTTTGTGATTGTGCACGGGTAAAAACGTCCGCTGAAGTGTCAGATTCTTATTTAATTATTCTGCTTTCTGTATCTTCTGCATTGCATTCAGGTTACCCTGATGTTTTGTCTCATAGTGCCGTCTTAGATTAAATTCTGTAATTACAGCCACATTAGCTCCACAAATGAGACACACGGGTTCAGTAAACATATACTCAGCCTCCCATCGCTTTTAAAGGCTCTATTTTCAGAATGAACTTTTCTCTCAGCATCGCGTGAGCTAGCTTCGCAATAAGTGTTTGGCAAGGCAGCTGAAGCGCTGCATTATGGGATCTGTAGTTTATTGTGTTACCAGCGCTTCATATACCTGGGCCATTAATAACAATAATACAGTATATAAAATGATCTCGGGCGGATATAATTACACGCCGGCGGATGTGGCCCGTGGCCCTTGAGTTTGACAAATATGGACTAAATAGAACTTGAAAAGATATATTTTTGAAATGTGATCGCAATTCAGATAGAGTTGACGCGCACTACAGCCTGCATCCTCCCTCGCTCTTACTTTTTACCGTTCATCTAATGAATACACTGAGTATGGCTTTACCAAAACAATCATTGATGGCGAATAAAGTATCCATTATTCGAGTATGTAGATCGGATATATATATATACATATATATATATATATATATATATACCCGCGTATCGCAGCGGAGAAGTAGTGTGTTAAAAAAGCTAGAAAAAGAAAAGGGAACATTTTAAAAATAACGTAACATGACTGTCAATATACAGTATTTGTTTTGTGAGTGTTACTGAGTGTTGCTGTCATCAAGGATTTGATTATCATTATTTCTTTCAATCAGGCTCGTATTTGTAGGATGTGTTGTGTTCAAGTTACATTCCGTGTTTGTCAATCGCTGTAAAGATGACAGGTTTCTTTCATCGATTCGTTTCTTACTGCATCAATAAACAGCTCGCCTTCTTCTTTATCTGAGACCTGACACACTGCATGCACGGTTTTTTTACACTGTCTTCCTTTAGCGGACATTGACTTTTTCCACCGTGTGCTTTGTTTCCGCAGTAGCTGGATTTATGAATATGCTTATCAGACGCTTCATATTTTTTGCTGCCTTTTCAATTGTGTAATTCGTTTTGTTCAGCTTTTGGAACTGTTGCTTTTATCTGTGCACTGCGTCAGTTCACGTGAGCCGCTCGGTGTACATGCATCGAAGTTCCCAGCTGTGCTGGTGCCATCTCGCTATGTCCGTGGCTGTATTTAATGTTACCTTAGTCCTGGCACTTAAAACTTTCTCTCGCAGTTTCGCTGAGTTTGTGTCGAACACCACCCTGACCATCTCATCTTCCTCTCCATAAACACAGTCCTTACCCGTGAATATTTAGTGGAGTTTGCTATTGGATTGCCGCTGACGGACGGCCTTATATGGGCAGGCACTAAATTACAAACGCCAGCGCAGCCTGTCTATGAACTTAATTTAAAGTGTAGGTTTACATCGTGCTTTGTTTCCAAGTAGCAGAACTCATGAATATGGTTGTATATGTCACTCGCCGCTTCTTATTGTTTCGCTGCCTTCTCAATTATATAATGCATGTTTTCTTCAGCGCTTTTTGAGGTCTTCCTGGTTTTCTATGTGCTGCGTGATTACGTGGGAGGCGTGATGATGTCACACGAAACTCCGCCCACGGCGTTGAAGCTCATCTCCATTACAGTAAATGGAGAAAAAGTGCTTCCAGTTATGACCATTACGCGTAGAATTTCGATATAAAACCTGCCCAACTTTTGTAAGGAAGCTGTAAGGAATGAACCTGCCAAATTTCAGCCTTCCACCCACACGGGAAGTTGGAGAATTAGTGATGAGTCAGTGAGTGAGTGAGTGAGTGAGTGAGTGAGTGAGGGCTTTGCCTTTTATTAGTATAGATATATATATATATATATATATATATATATATATATATATATATATATATATATATATATATATATATATATATTATATAAACATAATATGGGGTGCCAAACAGTCAAATACAATGATAGTGATTTGTATTGTGTATATTGTGCACATGACTGGACATCCTGGCCAGGACTGGGCAAGATTCCTTAACTGGACAGTTGGTCAGTCATGCAATGGCACAAGAATCAGGGTAAAGATCAGCCACAGCCAGAAGACAGGCAGAGGATGCCAGTGTGGCAGTGGGTACAAAGACATCCTAACATGGTTGGACCAAGGAACAATATACTGTCGGGAGGCCAATGTAGTGGAAGGATAGGGAGAGACAACCTGGCATGATTGCATACTCCCCCAAAACGCTAGGTGGAAGCCTTCCTGGTTAAATACCTGTATGGTTATCTGCAAGGCACACTAGAAACTGTTGTCCCATAAAATAGCCTTGTTGGCTTCCAGGTGTGTTGCCAGGGGGAGCTGCAGGGATTCATCATCTCTTTACATTTTGGTGACTTCCGATTGACCTGGAAGTTCTTCCATTGGGCAAGTTGGCTTATGTGGAGGAGTGGAAGGAGAGGGGAAAAAGAAGAATTGTTTTGGTTTATGTCACTTTTGAAGCTTTTGTCTAAGGTATCTGCTATGAATAAACCTTTCATTTACACTGGAGCTAATGTCTGTGAAGTTGTGTCTGAGGTCTTGGGTGCTGCAACAACCCCAGTGACCAGTATATTATATATCTATTGCCCCTTTTCAAGCCAGCAGAATGACATAACTTTAGAACCAACCCAAACACATAGTTACTAATAAAAACATACTGTGGTTTTAGGGTATGGAAAGAAAACTAGTGTACACAGTCCAAAAGTCATATAAACATGAATGCTTGCTTTGTATGGATTGTAATAAAATTAATAAAAATTAAATTAATAAAAAAAAAAAAAACATGAGAAGAAGGTAAAAAGTCCACAAGAGCAGTTACTAGACATGGCAATTAAACCAAAAATTCAGGGCAGCGAGTTAGCATTACTAACTATTGCACAATTATGCCACCCAAGTGATGTCTATCTTCTTATCCATTATGTCCAATCCAGTCATGTGGGAACCCGGAGTCTATCCCAGTAATGTCAGGCACAAGGCAGTAAACAACCAATGCTGGACAGAACTCCAGTCTATTATGGAGCACATTATGACACATGTGAGTGATATAAAGTATAAGCTAATGTGTCACAGTATGTTGGTGACTGTGAGCCTGTCCACTATTGCTACTCGAATCTACTCTTGCTTGTTCCACAAACTTCTGGATTACAGAACAAAAATGCATTAATGAGAGATTAAATGAAGGCAAAAGAGTGGCATGCTCTTTCAAAATATAAATATTAGTTTTCAGAATGATGAAACATTTTACTCTAACGCTTAAGGCTAAAACTTTTCGATGTAATCTTTTTTGGCACATATGCAGAAAATTTACAGACACAAGGGTAGTTTACTCTACCAAGGTTCTCATCTAGTTAATTCCTAAATAACTTGACCAAACTTGGTAAAAAATAAAATCTTTCTTTATTCACATACATTTTTACATTCATTATTGAACCCAGTGAAAATGTGGATTCAGTTCAGTCCTATGTATATAAAAGCATCAAACTGATATTGGCATGGACCGACTTTATTCACAGTATCTGATATCCATGATTTCTTCTTTTCAGGTCATCTATAGCTGAACTCAGGACAAAGGGCTTTCTGTTAATATTACAAGCAGGAGTACATAACAAGACTTACTGTACCTACACAGAGTATGAATGTTGTGTTTTAGGTCTAAGCTAGGTGGTTATGCTACGGTCTTCACAATTCAAAAGCTTCAGCATACACTTTCAGATGTGTGAGGAGCAGGCAAAAATGTTGATAAACTAGAAACGGTTAATGGAATTGGTGCATCATGCCAAGAAAATCCAAAAGCTTTGATTATATTAGTATGCATATGATGATGAATGTGTTTGATCAGGATGTCTGGAGCTTGAGCTTTTGGCTTGCATTTGATTTCCAGCATCTTGAGAGACTTAGGGTAGCTTTATCAATTTAACACCTTCTGTCCTATTCAGTGGCAACTTGCCTATGAAGACTGGCACATTTATTTGTTAAATCCATAAATACAGTACACTTAATTAAAATGATCGGCTAATGAGCTGATGCACCCCATTTCCATTTTGACAGACATCTTTTGTTGATCCTACAAATAGCTTTAGAGGTATTTGATTACCATTTCCAGCTCTCTGCTTGCTGATACTTGGTGAATAGAAAGCAGGCTGCATGCTTTGTGTCCAGCAAGTTCATAGAAAGTTAAATCCACTTTTGACAACAAACCTGAGCTTATTAGCCATTAACCCCTCTTCAGTTACTAGATGATGTGCTTGAAGTGAATGAATTAATAATAGAGGTTAAGTACTTCAGCCTCCACTACACAGCCTTTTGTAATAAAGAAGGACTGAAAAATACAGCAACAAAAGAACACACATATATTTATACAAACTGTATGGTAAGACATCATAGATTATTATAAAAGCTGAAATTGCATTTTAGCTCATTATAAGGTAAAGGTAAGACTGTTGCATGTACAGTTTGTAGAAAATGGGGGAGTAAAAAAGTTAATTTACACTTTTATCATACAAGAATTAACTAGCGACATAGATACACTTCAAATTTGGCCCAAAGCATAATTCTTACTTTTTTAGGGGACAAACGCCCTTCACAGAAAATAACTGTGACTTCATTACAATGTATCTCATGTTTTAGATTAATAATATCTATATTTCTCATTCTATGAATGTCTCACAAACTATCCATCCAAATATTTCAGTTGTAAAGTTGTATTAGCTGTGAGATCTATTTTTTGCATCCATTTCACAAAAAGTAATTTGTATCTTTCAAACTGCTTAATTACAACACATTGTCTGTGTGGTTTCAGTATGTTCTCTCCATATCTAAACAGAACTCTTTCCAGATACATTGATTTTCCACCACATTCAGAAGATGTACATGTTAGGTTAATTGGCATTTCTAAACTTGAACAGTATGTGTATGATTGAGTGTTAGGAAAAACTTGCATGTGGTGCTAGTTTGGATCCTGCCTTGCCTCCTGTGCTGCTGTGATATAAAGAAGCTTCCTATTACCTTGGGCCATACAGGTGGTAAGAAAGTTCATGAATGATTGGACTATGCATCATATATTGCAATCTTTTCTTGGAGGATGTTTTAAAAAGTGTCCTGTGGTGCAATAGTAAAAGTAAAGTGAGACGCATTAGCTAGAATACCAGTCCATTACATGATACACTCACATGAACCTGTACAACCACATTCATTCACACTGAGCCACAAGCCATTGCTTATAACTGATTCATTTATGAACGTTGTCACTACGCTCTGGCATCCCATCCATAGTTTGTCTTTGTCAGCTCCTCAAGGATTTAAATCTGGATTAAGTGTGGTGGAAAATCAATGTTATTAAACATTTAACACCAAGCTCAATTCAGCATCACATATGAATTACAGTAATGTATCAAAAAGGTTGACAAAACAAAAACTTAATTTGTATTAATTATGCAAGTATTATTTATCCTCTAAGGTATTTGTAAGTATGTGCATATTTCAATGTATCTTATTAAACATTGAGCGTAACAATGTTCAAGCATGTAAGAAAAAAATATAAATTTTAAGTTAGTTATTCTAAACAATCAAATGCATTTTTAGGTTTATTATTATTTTTATTATTATTATTAATGAATTTGATCCTCAATGAGCTTTTGCCATTATACGGTTGCAGTGCTGGGCACAAAGTAGGAAACTACCCGGGATACCAATTCCTCATCATCCACACTCACACTTGACCAATTTAGAGTTGATAGTTTTTCTAATCTATACATTTTTTAAGCCAAAGCACGCAGGGAAAACCTATAAAGACATTTAGATGTCTGACATAACTATAATGGCCTGGAATTCTTGTACATTTATATGACCTGACCAAAGGCATTTTTACCATCTCATCATACATGCTCACATTTTGAGCATGGACACATGAGCTGATTTTTTTATTCATTTGCTTTACATCTATCTGTTTCCTGAAACTAGTTGTTTTGTAAGCCAGCATTTTTGTAGGCACAACATAGAAACTAAGTCTAAAAAGAATGCTAGTCAATTGCTGGACATTGTCATGCACAAATTCAGTCACACTAAGTCAATGTTCTTTCTTAATTAACATTCTAGTAGGCCTTTGGTCCATGGAAAGTGCCTTGCAGAATACCATATGAACATGCAGAAACAATGAAAACACCACAATTTGTCCCATTTAACAAAGCACTCTCATTCAGAGACTGGCAGAGAAATTAAACTGGAAATAAAACAAAATTAACCAGAATATATTAAATCTCCAATGTAAATGTCCACACTCAGAAGGAGAAGGAAATGCACTGAACTTGCCCAACTTGGAGTAGCTGTGACTTGTCACATGTGGACAGCCATGAATTTTGAATGCTTTTCTTTTGTTGTTTCCTGCTTTCTACCCACAGATTCTGGGACTTGAACTTTTAATGGACAGATCAATATATGTGATATATTGATCTGTCCATTAATATATGTCAATATATGTGTGTTTTATTTTGTAAACAGAGCAGAGCAGATTGCACTTCCCCTAAAGACTTCTACATAATACAAGTACACGATCGAGGTATACATGCACTCACAGTATTAAAGAGCATGGTTCAGTATTTTGTATTCATAGTCCAGGGTTTTGTCAAGAGAAAAGCATTCAAAATTCCTGGCTGTAAAAATGAAAAGTCAAGGGGGTGGCATGTACCTGGAAACCTCTGGAGATATTTGTATAGTTTAGGTGATAGTAGACAATATGTTATACCAGGGTTCTGTCTCATCCACCTCAATCTTTAAATGACTACAGCAGATTCAGAAAATGAAAAATAATGGAGTGTCAAATTGCAAAATGATGCTTGTACATTTATGACCTGACCAAAGGCATTTTTACCATGTCATCATACATGCTCACATTTTGAGCATGGACACATTAACTGATTTATTTATTCATTTGCTTTACATCTATCTGTTTCCTGAAACTAGTTGTTTTGTAAGCCAGCACTTTTGTAGGCACAACATAGAAACTAAGCCTAAAAAGAATGCTAGTCAATTGCTGGACATTGTCATGCACAAATTCAGACACACTAAGTCAATGTTCTTTCTTAATTAACATTCTAGCAGGCCTTTGGTCCATGGAAAGTGCCTTACGGAATACCATATGAACATGCAGAAACCATGAAAACACCACAACTTGTGTAATTTAACAAAGCACACTCATTCAGAACAGGCAGAGAAATTAAACTACAAATAAAACAAAACTAGCCAGAATATATCCATCCATCCATCCATTATCCAACCTGCTATATCCTAACTACAGGGTCACGGGGGTCTGCTGGAGCCAATCCCAGCCAACACAGTGCACAAGGCAGGAAAAAAACCCCGGGCAGAGTGCCAGCCCACCGCAGACCAGAATACAGTATATTAATTATCCAATGTCAATGTCCACACTCAGAAGAAGTAGAAAATGCACTGAACTTGTCCACCTTAGAGTAGCTGTGACCTTTCAGATGTGGACAGTGTCAAAATACTTTACTGATCTTCCCAGTCTTTCAGAACTTACAAATTCTGCCAAATACTGAAAATGATTGCATGGGGCCTCCTCAAGTATTGGAACCAACTAGTCAGCACATTATATTCCATGTGAATAAGTTATCAGTGGATCAAAACTCAGAGAAGCTTCTCACATTCTATCAAACATTCTTCCAAAAACATCTTTGTTATAAGCAATAAAAAACAACTGCCAATCTTTTGGTCTTATTGTTGGGGGTATTCAGTAGCAACCTAATAATTCTCTGCATGGCGTCTATCGTTTCCTTAGTGTCAGCCTGACAGTTTCAGTATGCCTGAAGAAAGATGGGCTTATTTTTTGACATCCATTAATTTTACATACCATACTACTGTATTTTTATTATGTATCTGCATTTGTTGAATAATACAGTAAATCTACCTGAGCTTCATTAAGTTAATTTTATCATATCAACATGATTATAGTGATCAAAAGTAAGTATAAATAAAAATGAGTGCAAAGTATTTGTTTCATATATGCATACGTCATATATAGAGCTATGTGGTTCTCACGTTTATAAATATTACACTATATGTGGTACCTAAGCAGTTAAAGATACGGGGTGAACTGTTTTCAGTTCATCTGTGATCAATTACTTGAATGTATAAGTAAATGTACTTTCCTTCACAATGTAAAGTTTCCTCAAACACATAGTACACTACAAAATAACTGTGGCACATTGATTTACATTTCATGATTTGATTTACTCTTCATGATTAATTGTGCAATCCAGTTTATTGTGATCCCAAAAATCTACGCTATTTATATATAAAATCCTAAGCCTAAAAGTGCAACTATTTTGTGCAACGATTTTATGTGATGTTTTTATGTCACACTTTAAATCGGACTTATTTTAAAACCTACATATATATGGGTGGTATCACTCTTTTCAGAATTTATCGAACTTTAATGTAATGTTGTTAGATTTTCAGATTCTTATTCTGTTTTAAAATTATAAAATAAATAATATCAAGAACTCATGTCCCGAGAGACAAGACTTTGTGCCAAGAGATTTAACCATGCCCAGGGCCGGAAATAAAAGACAAAGAGTAGGACAGCTGCTGTACAGTCTTTTAAATGTTCGAAGCGCCATGCAAGGTGCAGTTCATGCAGCACAGCAGCAGCAAGCCAGCAGTTGATCAAGCAAAGAGGAGGTAAAAAAAATACTGTATTTGTTTTCAATTGTATCACCGTTTAAGAGGAGGTTTTAGAGGAGCGACCACATCTCCTTGGGGTGCATTCAGCCCCCCTCTTCACAACACAAATGGCAGAGATGTGAAGTGACTGGCAAGCAAAGCGATCAAGGGGCGAACCCCCTAGTACAATATATAGTCACACAATTTGGAGTTCTTACTAGCTTCCTGAATGTCTATCCATTCTTCTTTATCCTAACTTGCCAATTCAATATCTCAAGGAGTTGGTGCTCAGCCCAGAAGCAATGGATGCAACTTGGTGAACTAACACTGAATGGGGTACTAATGTATTGTAGGCCAGAGTCACTTAAACCAGTCCAGTTAAGACCTACCAATTATCCTGATCTGCAAGGTTTTGTGAAATGAGCAGTTTGGGAACTGAAAAAACTCTGCAGAGGCAGGTAGTATCTGGGTATCTGGGCCAGACTGTTAATCTAGAATTCTGGATATGTAAGGCAGCAGTGATAAGAACTCGGTGACCATGCTGTTCACTTTTTGAATGTGTTTTTGGATGTGTACAAACAAAGGATTATAGATTTAACACCATGTGAGTAAATATTTATATCATCATTTGTCATCATTTTCCTTTTGCAATTATTATTATTATCTAAAGCATCATACAAAAGTAAACCATGATACATACAACAAGCGACTATAAATAATAAAGTTAACAACAGAGCATAAAATTCAAAGTTAATCATGATTATTTTACTATAGTTAGTCCCTATTCAAACCTGCATTCACTGATCGAATTGTATCATATCCTTGAGGATTTTTTTTCTAAAAATTCCTTTATTTCTTTTTTCACTTTTTGATCCTCCAAACAAAGCTTATTTTGATTAAGCAGGATCGAGAATGTACGGTTATGCTACTTACAAAAGGTACTTGTCATATAAACACCAATACAATTACATTATAGGCCACTTGGTTTGAGCTTTATGCTAAAAAAAGGATATGTGTTTAATTTGTCATTTCATAATATGTAAAAAGCTAGGTTCAGATAAGAGATGAAATCAAATGAAAGAAATTGTACCAATTATAATGGGTAAATGACAGTCAATCATCCTTGTAATACCTGTGGGTAATTAGTGATTGGACGACCTAATTACCCCCATGAAACCTGAGTGGCCTTCTTAAGTTTCTGAAACATGGTCCGTAAGCTTGATCAGGTTGCTAAGTGAATAGCTGAGAGGCTTGTCAGTCCATCTAAAGATAATAACATCAAATATTTTAGGGATGGAGGGATCTAGTAGCCAGAAAAACAAAGGTGTTTACAAGATAATATAAGAAATGTATTAACTTGGCAGGCATTTTGGCTGATACATTTGTATACTATATGTTCTTAAATCTCTTGTGTTCCACTTTTTTTCTAACACATACATTCTATCTTATAAACTCACAAATCTCATGAGAGCAGGGAAAAACAAGAATTTCATAGCTTACCTAATCATTTATTTTGTATTAAATAATTTTGCAATGTAGTACGGCTTTAGTAAATTTGAAAGTTTTTTTTCCAAAATTCTCAACTCTGAAAGTGTAATACATATTTATCAAGTGAATGGATGAGAATGGAAGGCACATATTCCAACATTCCTCATCAAACCCTGGAGTTACAATTGCTGAGAGTTTAATTGTTATGGGAGACCAAAGTATAGATTGTAGGTCTTTTTAATAAATTTATTTTTCTTGTTTAATGTCTTTAAAATTAATTTTGTTCATTTTTCAGATTTGATTCCTGTACCTCTTGAATGTTTATCCAACATCACTGGGTCTGCCTAGACCATTAGTGGTAGAGGAGCCACATAGCAATCATGTCTCATGGTATGTATTTCACTATTTATTGCAATTTGTTTTATTGTCGTCACCATATTCATTCTAGTTTTTCTGGCTAGGGCTGCAAAGTCAACACATTGAACTGAGCTGAGCTTGCCTCTCTATCCCCAACCTCTTCCTCCAACTCTGGTGAATTATCAAATGCTGTTAGGCCAGTAAAACCTCTGATGTCCTCTGGGTCTGTCCCCAGGAACTTCTCCTTCTGAATGATGTCTGCTATACTTCTTATGGAAATGTCTACAGCAGCGTCCTAACTACATGCCCAAACCACTTCACCTGGCTCCTCTAAATTTGGTCAAACAATGGTTCTACTGCAGGGTCCTCTCATTTTGCCAGTTCCTCAACCTATCACTGAGAGTGTGAGTAGAGATCATGTTTAAACCACTTGTGCTATTGATCTGACTCATTAAATGGAGTGGAGAAATTCTGGGTTCTTGTTTAAAATTAAAATTCAGGCAGAACAGTATTTAGTTTCTGGGTGATATAAAATGTGTACTGTTTCATTAACTTATATATGCATTAACTTTTATTGGCAGACCTGGCCCAGGTATCCTTTAGAGAGATAGTGTGCACCCTTAAGGTAGCGTGGAAGGAGATTCCAGACCAGATAGGTAGAGACAGGTGGGTCACGGTCACAAGCCATATGGTGAAGGGTGCACACTGTCTGGGGGCATCAACCAAAGGATTAGAAGTGTCAAACCGTTTTTAGGTCCTTGCAGAGCTGGATTATGTCTCTGATGATTCTGAGGTGGTAGGCGGGGATGAGGAGCCTCAACAGGCCACCTCAAAACCAGATCCCAAAAAGATGAGAGGTAGTGATAGTTGGGGACTCAATCATTAGGGGGACTAAAGCG
Source organism: Polypterus senegalus (assembly GCF_016835505.1). Lineage (NCBI taxonomy): Eukaryota > Metazoa > Chordata > Cladistia > Polypteriformes > Polypteridae > Polypterus > Polypterus senegalus. The sequence continues at coordinate 141,381,995 of NC_053154.1, read as the reverse complement.
TAGGTTTGCTCCAGAGACAGAGAGGCTCGCACCGTGTGTTGCCTTCCGGGTGCACTGGTGGGGAACTTTCCTGGAAGGGTGGATAGGCTCTTGGCCAAACCGGGGTTGGATCCAGTTGTCATTGTCTATGTTGGAACAAATGACATGCATAAGGGTAGACTGACAGTTCTGCAATCCAAATTCAAAGAGTTAGATAGCAGGCTAAGAAGCAGAACTGACAAGGTAGTCTTCTCTGAAGTTCTGCCTGTGCCTCGCGCCATCCAGGTAAGATTGTGGAGATTAGACAGCTTAACGCATGGCTCAAATCTTGGTGTAGGGTAGAAGGGAAGAGGTTTATGGGGTATTGGGATTCCTTTTGGAACAGATGGGACCTGTTCCACCATGACAGGATACATCTGAACTGGAGGGGCACCAATGTATTGTGGAAGAGTATGAGTAGGCTAGCCGAGGACTGTTTAAACTAGGGAATGGGGGGACAGGGAGTTTAGGACAGGTTAGGTTTAGAACTATATGTGGAGGAACATACAACAATTTACAATTAAAATGCATAGTAAAGTAAATTCTAACCCTACAGTTAAATATAGAAGGAGTAACACATTAAAAATGGATTCCCTTATTGCTAGAAGTACCAAAAATAAGGCAAGTTAGTTGGAGCTGTATATAGCAGAGCATAGTTATGATATTATAGCAATAACGTAAACTTGACTAAATAAAAAAGATGAGGATAAGAAAGGGATTTAGAAAGGATAAACAGAACAGAAAAGGAGGTGGAGTTGCTGTTTATGTTAAACAGAATTTAAATGTAAATTTTCTTCAGTTGGACGATGAGCCCCATCTTAGTGAGGACATGTGGCTTTCCCTGGGAAGCATTAGGGAAGATGCCTTATTTTAGGAGTGTGTTATAGACCAGCCAATGCAGACAGTAACTTCAACACGCGTCCTTTTAGTAATATTAAAAAAGGCAAGGTTACAAGTGGATATCATAGTCATGGGGAGCTTTAATTATCCAAATATTAACTGGAATAACCTTGCAAATTAAGGAGCACAAGAGTTTTTAGAAGTGATCAGTGACTGTTTTTTAACACAGTATGTTAAAGCACCAACACGGGGTGAAGCCTGTCTGGATTTAGTATTTTGTAATAAAGAAGACAGAATTGAGGGTGTAGAAATGATTGAACCACTAGGGTAAAGTGACCATAAATATAGTTCTAAGTGTTTTGTAAGAGTGTGGATTCAAAAACTAAAATTGTTAAATTTGACTTTGGTAGGGCACATTTTGAGCAGATGCAGAAGTCTACAACAATAGACTCGGATAATCTTTTAAATGTGGAGACAGTTGAGGAGCAGTGGAATAGGTTTAAAAATGTTTTACATGTAATGCAGGACTGGAAAATACCTAAATTTGGAATTAATAATTTAAAAAAGACTCCTCAGTGGGTTAATAAAGACCTAAAAAAGAAGCTGCAAAGGAATAAAAAACTTTAAAGGCTGTGGCAAAGGCACTATATAAGCGTTGACTCGATACAGACTGACAACAGAAGCACAGGTAAAAATAAACAAAAAGATTTTATTTTGTCTTCAGCCATGGGGCACGTCTTCCCCATGTCCCACAGGCCCTACAGTCCCAAAAACGGCAAAAGAAAAACACCCAAAATCACACTCTTCTTCTTCCTCCTCCTCTTCCTCCCGACTCTGGCGCACTGAGAAGTGGCCGCAAGTTCCTTTTATAGCCCTCCCGGAAGTGCTCCAGGTGGTAATTGGCCTAACTAGGCTGCACTTCCAGGTGTGACTGCATTCCAGCCCACACTGGCTTGTTAAGCCATGCAGCTCCTCCCGGTGGTGGCCACGGAGCCCAACAAATCTGAGCCCTGACGTCCCATGCCTGTGGCCCCAATGTAACCCAGGAGGGCTACCACCATGCATTCCGGTGAACATACCGTGCATCCCATGGGTGCTCCCCCGGTCCCAGTGTCAAAGGGGCATCCCGGCCGGGCATGGGTCCCGGCCGTCCGCCACAAGGCATATAAGACTAATGACTGCAAAGTGAATCACAGGGCATATGAGAAAATGAGGGCAACCATTAAGAAAGATATTAGGGGGGCTAAAAGACAGCTGAAGAGGAATACAGCAGAAAAAAGCGAAAGATGATTCTAAGAGATTATTTCAGTATTTTAGCAGTAAAAGAACAGTCGAGGAGGAGGTGAAGTGCATCAGAAATAGTAAAGGGGAATTAAAAGATACAGACTCTGAAATAGCGGACGCAGTAAACTTGAATTTTTCTGAGGTCTTCACAATTGAGAAAGTGGATAACCACCCAGAGGTAAATGGTACTACTAAGGAGGCACTGAAGATTTTGGAAATTGTAGAGGGAGAGGTACTGTTCAGCTTAAATAGGCTGAAATCAAAGAAATCACCAGGGCCAGGTAATATTTATCCTCAAGTTCTTAGGGAGGCTAGCCAGTACATACTGTATATAAACCCTTGAGGCATATTTTAGGAAGTCACTGCACACTGGAGAGATTCAGAAGGACTAGGAAATGACAAGTTCAAGGAGGTTAGTTTATAACCCACAGTTTTGGTCTCCAGGCTACAAAACTAGACATAGAAGTGCTGGAAAAGAGAAAAGTGGCTAGGCTGATCCCAGGGCTATAGGGGTTGAATTATGAAGAAAGAAACAAAGAGCTGAGTCTTTTCAGTTTAAGCAAAGAAAAATTAAGAGGAGACATTATTGAAGTTTTTAAAAATTATGAAGGGAATTTGTACAGAGGATCGAGACTGTTATTTTAAAATGACTTCATCAAAAATAAGGGGACACACTTGGAAACTTGTTAAGGATAAATTTCACACAAACATTAGGAAGATTTTCTTTACACAGAGAATCACAGACACTTGGAATAAGTTACCAAGTGGCGTGGTAGATAGTAGAAAGACTTTAGGAACTTTCAAAACTAGACTTTTTTTTAAAAAATTAACTGAATAAGATTGACGATTTTTGTTGGGCTGAATGGCCTGTTCTCATCTAGATTGTTCTAATGTTCTAAAAAAATTAGGAAAGTGATTGCCTCCAAATATACAGGGAAGCAGATGCTACTGACCCTAAAGTGCCTCTTTTATGAATTTAAAGAGTAGATTTGTAACATGAAATAGTTAATGAAACTGAAAACAGTTGTAACTTTGTAGTTTTTAAAATAAAATGTATTTTAAGGTTTAGGATTTTAATCATGTACAGTATAAGTTTATGCAAAAGGTACAATATCATTTTCATGTATTAAATGAAATAATTCTAGCTGTCATTGTCTGATTATAAAAGTAAATTCTGCTTTATTTATAGTTAAGGGTTATTATGATGGGTTAAATGAATTGCTTTTAATTCATATAATATTTAATAACTTTATTGAAAATGCAGCTTCTAGAATGAATAAGTTAATATCTTTGTCAGGGCAAGTCACCTATTTTTCTAAGTGGGTCCAAACTAATCTTGTCGTGTGTATTTCCAATTTCAGTCTGCCATTTCAGAGGAGAAAATAGTTTAGATGCAGTCAAGTGGCTCCATTCTCGCCCCCTCAGCACCACTTTGTGGCCTTTCAGCTTTTATTTTTTCAGAGTGTCTGCAACATTTCAGTGAAAAAACATTTTGTTCATTGCAAGCAATGCACATCTTGCTTCAGTGATTTTTTTCTTTATAGTATGTGTCAAAAATAAACACTTTATAAGCTATCAATAAAAAAGCCATGATTGTAAAGAACACCAACTGTCTTGCATTAAGGGGTTGTGCCTATAGCATATGGTGATGCAAAACAAAAAAAAGAGTTTATGTAATATATTCTGATGTTTTTTTACATAAGTTGTTACGATTTGCATACAGTCTGTCAAGAAAATGCACTGAACAATCTGCTTTCTTATACTCAAAGCAGTGTTTAAAGTGGAACCAAATTACAGAACTGCAAAAAAAACAAATCTAAGCCAAAGTGAAAAGTATTATATCATGACATTAAATCTTGTTGTCCTTATTGTAAGAATTACTGACTTATGCAAAAAATTGTATTTAGGATTATTTAGCTTACTTTAAGAAATCTTCTTAAGTAAATTTTGCTTACCCCTTTGGCAGATGTTTTTTGTTAAATACAAGCAAAACAACTCCCATTTACATTTTTGTCTGGTTTTGGCATATGCATTTTTTGAAGTGAGTCACTACTCTTCATGATATGTCAATACAGTGACATTCGATCAAAGGGTTGGGGGGAACCTGTGAAATTTCGAACGTCGAGATGTGTCAACATTCGATCAAAGAGCACATCGGCCCACTTTAAGCACTTCAAGTAGGTGTGTATGGAGTACTGAGAGTAATCAGTGCTTACAGCAAATATTGACTGTCCTCTAAGTTGTAAAAAACATTTTTCTATCTGTTACTTTGTTTAAAACATTGTTATTTCAGTGTTTCATATTGCCGTGATTTTCTTGTTTGCTTTTGTTTGTAGGTGACTCCATTTAGTATTTTTTTCCCATGGCAGTGGCCATACAGTTTTTAGTAATGGAGTCTGCTGTTGACCATTTGACTATCGGCCGCCTTCTTTTTAAGAATCTGGTGTGTATCTCCGAGTATCCTAGGTATGGAATAAGCAAGAAATATGCTGTGCCTTAAACCAAGTATGGAACGCTTTTTTATAATTGTTTTGACCTCTGTGCTTAGCCTTTTAATTAAAATTTTTTCCCTTATGTTTTGGTTTTGTTTGCTATAACTTTTTGTTCCTTTCCTTGTGTCTTTTATTCATCTTCTGATCCTAAACCATTCTTTCCTTTGGGTATCTGACTTTTAAGTTTACATAACACATTCCAGTCTGTGCAATATCGATACATTTTAAACAAGTTCCTCAGCTGGATCTCATATCAGTAAATGCTGCATTGAGCTGGCAGACTGGCATAAAATAATGATGCTTGGTCCTTTGTTCACAATTGAAGGCTCAGTGGTGCAGGGAATGCATGGGGACACAAGAGGTAGCTCTATTGAGGTGGTCTCTGAACATTCAGAGTGCCTTCCAATTCCCTAAGTGATTTTGAATTACTGCCCTGGAATTAATCCTAGAATGAGGTTTGCTCCCAATAAACAGCGAGGTAGTGTGACCAAAGTCGAAAGAAAAAAGGAAAGCTTTTGGGATTCATTGGAAGAGAGTACTTGGTGATTGTGGCAAATTGTTTGGGCACTGGGCATGTGGGAAAGTCACCTCACATGACAAACAGCTGGTGGAGCATATAGGATTAGTTTTCTTGTGATTTTCATTATTTTTTGCACTTGTTTTGATCACCCCTCCTTTGTTTGTCTTGCACAACAAAATAGCTATTTTTGTACTTTGTTTTATACTTTGGTAGTTTTTATCTAGATTAAGACAGTACTCACAGAAAATTATAATCATTTACAAAATATAATAAAGAAGTTATGTGTACAATAACATTTTAATATATTAAATGCTGGATTTAATTATCTCAAACTGAAGAATATCTCTTTCAGGTTTATTGGAATGTCATCAATCACTGGTGATTCAGTTCAATTTATCATCTGGTCTTGAGGGAATATCATTGTTAGAATTCTGATGTTTCAGGCTAATTTATTTGGAATTATTTTATTAGGATATTAAGTTTGTAACAACTCAGTTTATTTTATTGCTCATCATTTCCAAAATGTAAACTTTTGGATTGACATTGCCCATTGCCAGCCACACTTTTCCTTCTGTATCGTTTCGTAGATGTGCAAGGAAATCTGTAATGATGTGAACGCTATTTTATTTATATACAAAGTATTTAAAGACTATTTTTAACTCTCACAAAGGTTTATTGGAGAATATAAAATTTAAAATTGGCAAAGGGTATGCCTTTTCTAGTATTAACTCTCCTTTGTTTGTTGGACTACATTACTACCATTTGATTCAATATACTGTTTATGCCAATTGAGAATGCTTAAAGTGACTCAACAATAAACCAGAATATCTAACATCATTCAAAGTATAAATTTATAGTTTTGAACAGAAAGCAGAAGCACTGAACTGAGCTATATAGTGCAGCCTTAGTGAAGTGTTCCTGCTTCAAAATGCTAAAACTGTAAAATACCATTGTGACACACTTAAAATTAAATAACAAAAATAGGAATATATTTTGAAACTAAAGAATTAATACAAAAGAATAATAAAGAATTAATTACACTTAAAGTCATATTCCTTAAAAAATAAAACAATATTCACAACAAATGAACAGAAAAAAGTTATCTAAAACAAATATTTTTTTTCCAGCAAGATGTCCGAGGTTTACTGATTCTTAACATATATAGACTGATTTTTCAGATGCATGTTATTTAAATGATGACAAGCATCCCTTGATTACACTATATTTGCAATTTATTTTTTATTCACGTATGTATTAATTTATTTATTTGTTTATTTTCTAAATTGTAAGATTACAACTTGTAACAACTTAGTCATTATATGCCCCACACAATGATTATCTAAGTGACTCCAGAATTTGTGATGTACATTACTTTAAATAACTACTAATTAAAGGCTAAAGAGCCTGTGTGTCCTGCGTGGATGAAATAAGGGAAACAAAATTAAGTACTAGAAAATGAAAGCAACTCGAAGGCCAAAACATGTTAAACCAAAAATATCTACCAGAACTTCAATACACAAGCCAAATAGCCTCAAAAAGCAAACAAAGTCCTGATTTTTTGAAGACATTTATTTTCCTATCTAAATGCCACAAAATCTAAAAACAGGGACACCATGAAAAGCATGCTACTATCTTTAAAAGAATCAGGAACCAATCACCTGACTAGTAAAAGGCCAGGGCAACAATAAACAAGATGGCCAAGACCTTGAGAAAACATCACAAAATGGTAGTGCCCATTATTAAAATACAAATATAAAATAGCAATGTAGTAACATCTTTTCAAAAGAAATAATGATAAAAAATTCTTACAATGTTAAATAATAAAAAAAGATTAAAACTGAATTTTATACATTTCAAGACTTCTGAATTGTGACACTGCATGTGGAGCCCATTATAAGCTGTGAGTGGGAATTGGGTCATTGGCCATAAAGTTTTTGTTTGTGCCTGGTGTCACAGATGCCTGGGGTTTTTACCTGGCCAGGATGCCTGGAGGGACCGGAAAGAGTCATTAAATGCTTCTGGGTCATGAGGGGGCAACCGCCCTGGAGCAGGAGAGGACCACGGGAGAGGAGGAGAGACTTTCCAAGTCATTGGGATCCGTGGCCACCGCAAGGGGGTGCCTTAAGCCTTCTAGAACCCTGGAAACCTTTACTTCCGCCACACTTGGCAAGATGGCAGAGGAACCTGCCAGGGACGCCCAAAGTGCTACTGGTGCAAAGGGCAGCACTTCCGCCACACCAGGAAGTGCTACCGGAAGATCGTCACCAGCCACCTGTAGCACATACAAAAGGCGCTGCCTCCTAACAGTTGGAGTCGGGAGTGGGAGTAGGACGGAGCTCCCAGGAGAAGAATAGAGGTGGCTAAGGACTGAGGAACAGAAGGTTTATTGGGGAGATTTAATTGTTGTGTACATTGTGTTGTGTTTGGGACTGTATTCCTGTATTTGGAGGTGTATAATAAACATGTGACTTTTATAAAGATGTGGTTTCCAACTGGTGGTGTCCGGGCAAGTCTCACAATGGCACCTAACGTGGGGCGTTCCGCTTGCTACAAAGCGGGGGACCCTGCAAATAAACTTTTTCTGAGCTGCCCGGGACCTCAGTCGGGGGTGTGGAATGCCAGCCAAGCCAAGAGACAGGTGGATGCTCCAATGTTATTAGTCACCGGGAAAGCAGCGGTAGGCACAACAGTTGATGCGGCCAGAGGAACCTACCTGGCACCGCGTCACTGGTTGGAGTGTGCTAAACCTGACTGTGAAGCCGGGACGGCCTCGCTTGAGGAAAGGGAGGATCCGCCATGCCTGCAGAGGCCAAGGCAGAAGGATGGCAGCAAGTTTCGCAGTCCTCTCAGGAGGAGAAGCAAGATGGCCACGAACCAGAAGTCACTCCCCGTGACAAGAAAGGGATTGGACGGTGTGTGTTGTGTTCCCGTCGGTGATTGGTTGACTGCGGGACAGGCGAACGTCCATCTCGAGTGAGGGGATGGTCCGCGGAATCCCGGAAGAAAGCTCCAAGATGCAAAGCTGGTGAGTTGCACCAAGTTTAACGTAAGTCCTCCACTGGCTAATGCCATATTTCTACCTGCAGATCCAGAAGAATCTGAGAGGATGATTCAGTTAATGCAGAGGATCAAGTAGGTAGAACACGACTTCCAAGTCCGCATGGATGAGTTGAAGATGAAGGCGGTCGCGTCACGTCAGACATTACATCACGAGGCAGAGAGGCGCGATGCTGGAATCTTTGGCCAGAGGATTGCGGCGGTAAAGGTAAATAAAGCTGATACTGTAAAGCAAAGAGGAGAAGCGAGTGAATGTTTCTCGGTATCATGCAGTTCCGGAGAACGAGTAGCCGCGTCTCCGACAGTGGAAGCGACACGAAGAGCTGATCGCTTGGAAGGGGTGGAGCCAAGACACCTGCTGACAAGTGCCATGGGTCCTAGTGCTCTACCGCTGGAGCCAGCATCAGTCTTGCATCATTCTGCAGGGGTGCAGATGGCAAGGGGTCTTTTCCTTTCCCGTAGGAAGACCCAAGCCGTCAGAAGGTCACAGAGGAAAAGGAAGAATCGGAGGAGGAAAGCCGGTTCTTCCCACAGAGTGAGACGTGAGCCCGTGAGTTCACATAGGGTGACAGGCCACTCCCTGCAAGGGCAGAGGGGAGCTTTAAAGTCAGCGAGGGCGGTTCCAATAAGTAACCCAATGAAGAAGATTGAACAGTTTTGGAGCGGTTGCCGAGATTTTGGACACCAGGGTGCTGGTCAGAGGGGGAAGCATTGGCCCTGCTTCAGAGAGAAAAACGCCAGACAGTGGCGTCAGGGCAACGGCTCCGCCCAGTGTCTCTTTTGTTTTTTATAGGTCCAGGCCCTGGGAGACAAACCATTATGCCTGCTTCGTCTAGATTATACACTCGCGGGACAGGCCGCTATGAAGGACGGTTCTTCTCTGGAGATGGGGCACTGTCACAGATGTCTGGGGTTCTTACCTGGCCGGGATGCCAGGAGAGACCGGAAAGAGTCATTAAGAGCTTCTGGGTTCATGAGGGGGCAACCGCCCTGGAGCAGGAGAGGACCACGGGAGAGGAGGAGAGACTTTCCAACTCATTGGGATCCATGGCCACAGACAGGGAGTGCTGCCGGAAGATCTTCACCAGCCACCTGTAGCACATCAGGGCGGGAATAAAAGGTGCCGCTTCCTAACAGTTGGGGAGCTTGAGTCAGGAGTGGGAGTAGGACAGAGAACCCAGGAGAAGAATAGAGACGGCTAAGGACTGAGGAACAGAAGGTTTATTGGGGAGATTTAATTGCAATGTGCATTGTGTGGTGTTTGGGACTGTATTCCTGTATTTGGAGGTGTATAATAAACGTGTGACTTTTATAAAGATGTGGTTTCCGACTGGTGGTGTCCGGGCAAGTCTCACACTTGAAAAAAGGACATCCTTGTAGGTGGTTCTTAAGTGGATGCCCTGGTGGAAGATGTGACTAATTATATCACTAAGAAGCTTATCCAAAATGCCATTTTGATTTTAAAGTGACCAAGCTGTAATGTTTTATCAATTATCTGTCATTATGGTAGAGTCTTTTGTCTTCAGCCAAAGCCTAAGCCATATTTGTTTAAAGAAAATAATTTGTACATGGGGATGAAAGTGCACTGAGAATGGGATGCCAGAGGTCATGTCAGCACATGGGTAAAATATTAAAGCTATCAGAACAGATATGAAAAAGAGAAGCTGTAGATCTGTAAGAAAAGCTTTGGTTTCTCTCAGTGGAAAGTCTCATTTTTGGTGATCAACATATTATGTATATTTTTTTGCACTTAAAATCATTTGCCTCAAATTTTAAATGTAAATGTCCACAAAAACTGGAGTTCCGTGGTATTCAGCATGTTCAGCACGTTTGAGAAACTGCTTTGACTTAGAGCCTTCTGTCTGAAGCTGGTATCATTTAAGCATATACTAAACACTCCAATAGGAGATTTGACTGTTTTACTGATTGTCCACTACATTAAAGAATTTGAGCCAGTGATCAAACAAACACAGACTATATTTGCTTCTACAGTATGTGAACTATTATGACAACACTGAAGATAGTAGGGCAAGCAATGAATTAAAAGGAAGAACAGCAGAAAGGAGAGTTCCATTTGTATGGTTACCTTAATGTGAGCTGATGATGAACTTAGGAAGTGTTAATCTAATACATGAACGAGAAGAGGAGAAAACTCTGTAGTCTGTAATCTTTTAGAAGAAGCAAATGAGTCTGGCTTGGTCAAGTCAACTGGCCACCCTCCCACACCCAGGTATCATATAATGTGATTTGGCACGTGATAGTGTTAATAATTGTCGTATAATCATATGAGGGTCTGGATCTGCATCTGCTACAACTGATGCCAAGGAAGCTCAGTCATTTCCTTGTCTCATTCTATGGTCAAAATGAGCAGCAGGGTACAAAAAGAATTACACAATAGAAAAGTATTACTTATTACTTTATACAAATAACTAACAGTTGTTGGAGTTTTACCAGCCTACTCAACAACTCTATGATTCACTAAATTAGTGGTTGTTCATATGGGATTTTAATTCACTACCCAAATCAACATCACCTATACTAGCTGAGAGGTTATGGCCCCAGTAACTAAAGGCTCTACTCTTTCCCCAGCTGTCATATGCATCTTTGAAAATGTAAGAAGGCCTATGTGTTCTTAAGATTTCCAGACATGTGGCTCAAGAAGGGAGTGATAAATATTACTCATAAACCAGACAGGCAGCCACAATGCAAAATAACACTTCCTTAATTCCCTTTAATATCCGAGGGTAATAAACCACTATAAAATCCAGATTGGCTCCATAATCATCTCACACTTAGGCTAAGCTCTTGAGTGAAATGTTTAAATTAAGTTTCAAGTGACAAAAGAACTGTTAGAGAGAAAATGCCACTCCATTCAAATTACACTGCAATCAATTGCGGTGTTATTGGTTGTGGCATTTTTCTTCTTTCTCTCCAGTGAACCTCACTAATCCTTAAGCCACGCCGCTGTCAGTTACATGAAGAGCAGTGACATTAGATTGGTCAATGAAATGAACTGAGTAGTGACCACTGCAATGATGGAGTAAAAGCAACCTTTTCCACCAATTTTGTATTGTTGTTTTATAATTTTTTATGATTGTTTTTAAACTACCCAAATTATGCTTCTCAGTTTCTCATTAATGTTTTCTGTTGAGACATTCCATTGCATATTCACAGTCTGATTAGCAAAATTTTATAAATCTCAGTGGCTGAATGTTTTGCCTAAATTAAATAAAGCCATCTCAAACTGATAAACGACTACTAAACAAATTGCATACTTTTTTCATGGCAATGTAAAGGAAACATACATTTTTATTTATAACATAGATATTTCCGAAACATGTATCTGTGCCAGTATAGTCTTAGCACAAAGTGGCCAAAACATCTAAATCTAACACTGTCTGGTTCTTTTCCTGTAGGTATGAAAAAAAGATCATCAATGCTGAAAACATTTGTGAAACAAGCCATCACTGGGAAATAATCAGTTGTAGCAGTCATTTTGCCATTAGAGAGGAAAGGAAGAAAAAAAAGAACACTCAATTTAATGTTCACTAAGCTGTGGAAGAAAAAAGGATTTTTTTTCTCTTAGATATCATGTACAAACTATTTCTTTCAGTCTACCATTTTGGGGGGTGTGTTGTTCTGAAACTTTTCCATTCTTTTTTTAAGGTCCTAAAATTACACATACAGTACACAGTGGTGGCAGACTGATTAGCTTTTGCAACTATAATGGCCTAAAAGCTAAATGCTTAGCCTGATCATTTTCTGAATGGATGTTGCAAGTTTTCTTCATGATGACATTTGTTTCCAGGTACTTTAGTTTTCTTCCAGCTTCCAAAAATGTGTGTTAGGTCAATTGGTGACTCGGAACTAACAGGAGGAAGTGGGTTGGTGCTTTATTGTGTCTTTTGATGGAGTAGGTCTAGGTGAGGATCCTGCCTCAATCCCTCTACCAAAGGGGCAGGCAATGAATCCCCTCTACCGTTATGTGGAGTATGTTCAGAAAAGACACGTAGCTCCATATCTATGCAGTATGACATAGTGGCTAAGGCATTGAAGCTTAAAGCACAAGACTGAAGATTCAATCCCCACTTGCGCCTCTAGCTTCTAAGTGCTCCATCTTATAAAGATGTCTGTAAACTGTTGTAAAATATTCTGACCTTGTAAGTCAACATGGATAAAGGTGTCAGCTTAATATGGAATAACTCATAAAAACAAATTATGGTACAGTGAGGAACATTGCTTTAAAAGGATGAATATTTTCCAGAACTCACCAGAAGGAGCTCTTCCTAGCTTTTCTTTAAAAATACAATGAACTCACACACCTCAAGGCTGCAGGAGGGAACTAGCAGAGCGGTGGGCATTTTGTGTGTTTTTGGCAAGAAACTGTTACTTCAGACTGGCCAATGCTTAATGTTTTAATTGTTTTTTTCATATAGGTAATGCTTTTAGATGCCTCTACAAGTTTTAAGAAAATATACACTCACTTAAGTATTCAGGCAAATTTAAGTAAAGGAAATCTATTCACACCTTTATGGTAAAACAAAAAAAAGGTTTACATTAATAGGGCAATATTAGTGTATTAAAAAATTACTGTTTTTCTTTCACACAACACTGAAAGTATTTCCTGCGCTAATGCAAGATACCAAACTGAAACACTGTGTCATTTATATTTTTTTTTCAGTGTGAGAATTAACAGAGAGATTAAAACTTTTAATGCTAAAATGATGTCATTTCAGGTTGTCGCACTTGTAGAGTACAGATGTAAAGAGTACATCAGGTAAGTTAATTTTAGGTTGTCTGTTTTGTAAAGTGGAGTCCTGTACGTTTAATACATTCTTGTTCATCACGGCACAATGGAGTGCATGATTTTCAGACATGCAAGAATTTCACTATACTCTGTGCATGTGACACTATTACTGCTACAACTACTACTACTTCTACTTTTATGTATATATGTATATCTATATCAATATCTATCTATATATCTATATATATACATATATATTTATATATATGTGTGTGTGTATATATCTACTGTATACTACTTCTGTTACTATACTAGTGTTTTTCTCTGCAGCATGGATAATTTTTTTAAATTGCTGTCACTAATAATTATCGAGAATTGAGGGTTGAAATGCTATAGGATGGCTCCTGCAGCTGCACGTCTACTTCTCTCCCCGTCTCTCTCTGTGTCTTTCTCAGCTTGTTAATTTTCTTGTGCGCCACCATGCTACTGTATGTCGCCTGTCGCCAGCACCCTGTCTGCTCAGGCTCCCAGTCTAGCTGGCTCCACATTTCTACACGCTTCACTTTCTTTAGCTGCCCAGAACTGGCGTCATCCTTGCAGTCAGAGCTCCTTAGGCTTGCCATGTGCATTGACCCTGCACTGACCTTGAGCCATGATACAAACTACAGGATTGTAATTAATCTCTAATTAACCACAAAGCCCATTCTGGTTGGCCTGCTGGTGCAAATGTTTCTGTAATCAATTTAGACACCATAAAGATGTTCAAGAGCATAGGTAATGAGGTACAATTTATTTCTTTAAAGTGTTTCAGGAAGAGTTCTTTTACTTTGCAGTAAAATGGAGTTGACAAGACAGTACAGAGGTCCTGTGGTGAGTGATGTAGACATGAGTGACATTGGAAGAAAACACATTTTATACTCATTTTATTTTCATCCTCAAAACATAGGAGGTAAATGTATTAATTCAAAGGTAGATTTGAATTCTTGATATATTATAAGGTGGCTAAGTTAAGATAGGCTGTAGTTGCCCATGACCCTAAAATTAATTGTTAAAAAATTAATTATTAAGATTAATAAGTCCAGTAAATAAATGGGTAGTTGTGGAATGTTTCAGGTAAGCATTGGAGTGCAGTACATATTTGCTGTTGCCTGACGGTTATGGAATTAAGAGTCCGAAATTTAGTATAGCCTCTGTGTTTATTGAGTTTCCCCCATGCTTGTTTGCGTCTTTCCCAGTTACTCAAACTTTTGTCGCATATTCAAATGTTAAGTGTTTTATATTGAATGTGACTCCAGATTAGCTTCTTCAAATAAGAATGCCCAATGACAGACATTGTCCAATGATGCCATTTCAGGTTAACAAAATGTATTTTGCCAGTGATACAGTACAATCAAAAAAAGTATTTTTCCTGTTTTCTAATACTTGAATGAAAAATACTGAAGGCCAGTTGCATTCATTTTTTTGTTTAACATTGTTTTTGATGTAAAGTATCAATACAATGCATCCGATGTAAGCCAATACACCACTGTAATGTTTCTTACTGTAGTGAGAAATAGTCATAAATGCTAAAATGATGGCTAACCAGTGGAACTTAAACACAAATAAATTCACTCCATTATTATTAAACTACATTTATAGAAGCTAAAGAATATAAAAGTATACCTCAAAATTTCTGCCAAACATCAATTACCGTTCTTTCAAAGAAAAGAAGGTCCTTACTACAATGTGCATCATACAGACTAATTTCACTTCTGAATAATGATGTTAAGATACTCTCTAAATCTTTAGCTGGAAGGATTGAGAAAGTGCTTCCTTCTGTAATATCACAAGACCAAACCAAATTTGTAAAAGGCAGACATTTAGCCTCAAACCTTAGGCATCTGTCTAATGTAATATACTTACTCACATAATCTAACTCACCAGAAATCTTCACAAACTAATGAATTTACACCATTCTGGTCAGCAATGAAAATCCACACTTTCTCTGCTTTTACTTTATATATCCTGCTTTGTGCACTAGTAAAAACAAATTTTCATCAATATAGTAATAATTCACTTGTCCGGCAATCATTTAGAATATGGAAACAATGCAGGACACACTTTCAGGCAGAGAATCTTTTATCTGTTGCTGGTCTACAGTACATCATAATTATATTTTTCAACTTTATTGAACCTACTCTGTATTAAATCTATGGATATTAAGAGAGAGAGAGAGATAACATGTTTGTATCTTATGAATGCTTACGCTTCAAATTTTCAAATTAGGTAATTTGTTAAAAGAAACTGACCCAACTTTCCAGACCTCCCACCAATTTCTGTTCCAATGTTCAGTCTTGAAGACTCAGACAGCATCTCAACAATATATAAAAGCATTTCAAAAAATTTTCCATAGAATATGGTTCGGTGGAAAAAGAACCTTTCAATTAACATCTCAGAAAAAGAGAAGAAGTCAGCAAACATAGAATACACTCCAGGTCTATATGCACCAAGAACTAAATAAAACTTAAAATCTTT
The DNA here is from genome assembly GCF_016835505.1 of Polypterus senegalus. Lineage (NCBI taxonomy): Eukaryota > Metazoa > Chordata > Cladistia > Polypteriformes > Polypteridae > Polypterus > Polypterus senegalus. Next base: position 141,366,523 of record NC_053154.1, on the reverse strand, counting down.
CATTGATCACACTTAACTCATTTGAAATTTAAATTTTACAATTACGTGTTTTACTGCGTTGGGCTGGTGCTCTGCCCGGAATTTGTTTCCTGTCTTGCTCCCTGTGTTGGCTGGGATTGGCTCCAGCTGACCCCCGTGACCCTGTAGTTAGGATATAGCAGGTTGGATAATGGATGAATTGCGTGTTTTAGTGTTAGATGCAATTAATTACAAAATAATTAGATACATTTATGCATTTGATCAGTACATTTTTTTAATCGATTCCCAACCCTAAGTGAATAAGAACAAGTTGATTGTAATATCTGATACCACAGTACCAGCATGCAGACTTACCTTGCTTAACTGAAAAAATCCCAGGCCACCTTTTATAACGCGGTAAGAAACTGATATTCTATATTATATGAAATTTGAAAAAAATCTAATTCTTCTTCAAATAAAATTACCTTTACAAAAAGGTAAAAAATAAAAAGAAATGCCAAAATGCCTAGCAGTTTAGCAATGCTGAAGGGATGCCACATGCTAAAAGATTTACATATTGTTGCAGAATAAATTTAATTATTATAAATTAACTTTAAGATGAGCAAAATGAGGAGATACGTAATGTAGTATGGTTTATCATGATAGGGTGCACATTAAGCAGTTGTGCTCCATCTTGTTTAACCCGGGATGGGATAGGATGAGGATTTGTGCTGATCCCAAGATACGTGAAAGGTGTAAGCAAAGGACACTCTAAACTACTTTGTATCCTATCACTGCTAAAAAACAATTATGCTAATAAAATGATGTAAAGAACACTGTTAGTGGCCTATTAAGCATTGGACAAATTCTATATGGTAATAATTACTAATTAATTTTATGATCTTTGATGTTTATTCAAGCAAGGAATTGTGAAGTAATCAAACAATTTAATCAGTCTGATATTATGTAATTACAGCAGTCACTCAGGATAGATGCTCTTCAAGAGTTTTCAGATTATGAAGTCACTGTACAATTTGCAATATTTCAAAGTTGAGAAATCTGTTTTCCATATGTAACGACTTAAGATTCCATTTCTGTGAAGCAAAAGTTTAAATTTTGTCTGAATTTGGTCATGCAAACATTAACAGTTGGCAGTATTGTCTTGATCTTGGTAGTATACATACTGTATTCACTTCTAGAATTCTGGTTTTATAATGTAAAGACAGATGATTAAATAGTGAGTCACACACTGAGGACATCGGAGAAGGAAATTAAGAAAACTGCATTTAAGAGAGAAACTAGAAAGTACTTTTTTACACAGATGGTAATGGAAAATATGGGGCAAACGGTGGTGCCATGGAATGAGTAAGCAACAGTACTAAGAACTGGTACAGATGAGGAGAATAAAGTCAAAAGAAGTAGCAGGGTCAAAACTTTGGGGACAAGCTAATGTTTAACAAAGCCGAATATGTGATCAAAAGGTCAAAGTCTAGAATCTAAGCAAAATGGCTGAATAATGACTATTCAAAACATTGGACACAGAAGAATACAGTGTTGGTTTTAATAAAGTTACACTGATAACACTATATGACATGACTTCTGAAACTACATGCCCTAACTATGTGACCTGACAGCAAATACACACAATAATGACACCCAGTAAAAAAGCAAGCTGGTGTCACCAAAATGAAGCTAAATCCTCAGAAAAAAAATCAAGAAGTCAACAAGAAAAATTTACTGTATTAAGCCATAGAAAATTTCACAAAGGGCTGCATTCCATGGCACAAACTACTAAATATGGTAGCTAAAATGGAAAACTTGACAACATTTAAAAAATTATCTGGAGAAGATATTGAGATAGCTTTCACTGATTCACATCAGTGTTTCACATCACCAATGGTGTTGAATGATGTCATAAGTATAATTTTATTCCTATTTTTACTGATACTTTATATGCTATTGTGTGCCATCAGCTCATAAATTGGTGGCAGCATAAAACAATGGGAACATCATATTTAACTGATGACTCCAATGAGGGTTTGCTCTCAACAATATTGGAAATATGAAGCATAGAATCAAATAACAGTCAATGGTAGTCAAATGAAATTCTCAGGCCGGATCAGTAGTGAGAAAACCTTTGCTTAAACATAAAAGAATAATGGTGGTGATATTATAATGTGAGCATTTTATTCATCTAAAAATATTATCATATCACAATACAAGTTAAGTCTTTTCTGTACTGCGACTTTAATGATGGTCAGACCAATACTTATCACAAAGACTGCATTTTTTAAAAATTAGATCCCACTTGTAAAATTATAGTTTTGTCTTAAACTTTTAATAGAAATGGGAATTTTGAATCTACATTCTAAACAGCTCCAGTTTAAATGTTTCCTTTAGTAAAATTCTAGCAATGGATAGTTTTATAAAATGAAACTCATGTACAAGACAGCAAATCTCCTCTAACAGGGACAAAAATATGTGGTGTCATGAAAGTAAGTGATGACACATTAGTCTCCAGGATAGCTCATCCACAGGCATCCTAAGATCCTATAGCTTGGAAGTTATCCATCTCATCCATCTTGACTGCCCACTCTGTCAAGGGACAGGAGCCAAAATGTACATAAAATAACATAGGAAGATGAAGATATACACCTGGGTAATGCAAAACCAAAACCAGAGGAAACTCTGGGGAAGTTCAATGCTTCCGTAACATGCCACCTACTGCCTCCTGCTTGCTGACTATATACAAATTAAGGCTATGACTGAAAGTCACTGGAAAAGTCATCTATCTAATGTGACATAGCCTTTAAGGGTCTTGTTGGTTTCAGAGTGGTCATGTCAATTGTTGAAAAGTATCAATAGTATCTTAGGAGCACTGGTACCAGAATTGTTTGCAATGCCTGTATAAAATAGCCAAAGCACTGGCACCCACACCAAATTCAACCTTTGCACCTATGCCTAGAGCTGACACTCAAGCTAAAACATGTCTTTGGACTCTGTGATGAGGTGTTCCACTCTATACAGTCCAAGGCTTACTTACTTGTAAATACTGTTTCACATTTAATAATTGTAATGCATCTGTGATATAGTTATGTTTATTTAATAGCAAATTTCTTTGGGGTGTATGTAACATTTAAAATTAAAATGTATTTTTTTACCCTAGGCTTTTATTCAAAAGTAACTTACAGATCATAAGCTTATGGTACATTTGTGCCCATAATTTAACAATTAGAATTAAATTATTTGCCTTGGGTAACATAGTGAGTCTGTGATGTAGAATAAATTGGAAATCTTTTCTTTTATAGACCACTATTTTAGCTGCTAAACTATGACTCCTATATTTATGCAGCATTTATGTAAAATACTTTCCTTGACAGTTTCAAAGCACAGTTAATTAACCTTTTTTATTTACTATCTCCCAAAGAAAGGACAAAGAAGTCTAGATAAAAACATGAGCTTCTAACCTAAGATACTGTATATATTAATGATTTTTTCTGGTAAAGCCTGCAATAGTGTGGGATCAGATCAGAATTTAAATACATGTACATAAAAGTTAATTGATAGCAAGAGATAAATAGATATAATGGAACTAATACCTATATGATGGGATTCTAAAGGATATTTGTAAGAAAATTAAAACTTTTACATATGACTGGACCCCATTTATTGACATATGGGATAGAGTACCACAGAGCATAAGGTATAAATTGAAATGATCTATTTAATACGCACTTGCTTTATGACTATCAATGCATTATACAACAGGTAGCGGTTTTGGTGTTCTAACCCAGCAAGTTTTTTAGACTACTTCTAATAAGACATTATCTAAAATTTTCTTTTTCATGTTTAGCAAAAGATGAGGGATGCTATTGTCTATACGTTGACATTTTTTTAATATTTTAAATGACACCATGGAAAAAAAAACTGTTTTATTGCTAAGCTGAGTAGCATTTACACTGTTGATGCCTCACTAAAGCAAACATGAGAGCGACATTATTGTCAAACACTGGAAAAGCACACTGGGTAGGGGAGACCCTGTGTAATTGCCTTCACCATAAAATACTAGGATACTAGATGGTCGTAACAATAATGATTATTCTCAGTTTGAGCTCTCAATTAATTCCATCCATAAGTGCAAAACTGAAAGGGCGGCTCTGAGGATACACAGCATGCATTGTGTTAAGGAGCTTAAAATTAGTATAGATACCATTATATGATAAAAATGTAATATCAATATACTTCACATTGAACAAAATGCGTTCCAGCATGCTGTTGTAGTGGAACAAAATGAATGTTTATCTTTTCAAAGATGAATCCATCCTGCTGTTCATTCCAAAGTATGAAAGCATGGTCTGCTTTGATTCAATTACTTTTTACTTTGGATGGAATCGCCTGTTGTGACCAGTCCTCAACTAAAGCCAACACTCTCCATATCAAGAAATATTAAGTCATATGAGGAGAGTTTGGTACACAAGTCACTGGGTTTAGTACACAGAGAGATCTGTTGGTGCACAGACACGCGGCACATTTACAAGAGTAATCTTTTTCTTCAGTATTTACACCTCATATTTGCTATGTTCTTGTTACATATGTCAAAGAGATAGGTAGGTAATGCCTGCACTTAAAAATATTCAAAACCTTGCATGCGATGTTGCTGGGATAGGCTGTGTAGCACCATAACCCTGAACTGGATTAAGTGGGTTTGAAAATGAATCGATGAAAAAATCCTGCATATAATGATTTAAGGAACAATAAAATAAAATCACATCGAAAAACAACAAATTTCGTTTACCTGAACATGCTTAACCAGAAAGTGCATTGTCAATTATTACTCGGGGCTTCTTCTACTGCTCTACAGTACCTAAGGACCCAAAGGAGAGACCGTTCAGCAACACTTTAGTTTAGGTACTGTAAAAATGCATATATTACTAATTTACTATTATGTAACAAGCCCTTAATATACACTTCATTGGGTCTTCATAACACTTACAAAGCTTGTAGTAACGTGTTTATTCATCTCTGGCCTACTAAGAAAAGTACACTTTGAAGTGGTCTGAGGTGGCTTAACTGAAACACACTTTGCTTGATGTTCTAAATTAAGTGAATCCTTCATATTAACAAGTAATCTTCCCATCATGTCAATAGGCCACATTGCACAGAGGTACATAACGATCTACTGATGTTTAACTAGCTTTCTGAAGGCCAAAATAAGTCTTTATTAAAGTCTAGTTACATAAGAGTAAATGAGTAATAGAAGCATTTTGTTGTACCTAAACTAAAGTATTACCAGCAATTCAGTTTAAACTTGGTAGTTTGTTTCTGAGGTAGTATGATGGCGCAAAGGTCATTGATGGTGCCTCACAGTTTGAGAGATTTCAGTTGCATTCACAGTTATTTTGTGTAGTTTACTACTTCAATTCATGTCTAAACCCAACACTCCATTTTTATTCCGTATCCCGGAGATATGCATGCTGGGTGAATTGGAGCAGTATATATGTGTTTGAGTATTCTGTGTAGGACTGGCATGTCAAGAACTTTTACTCTTGCCTTACACTTGACATGCCCAAGATAGATTGTAGTTAATCTCGAAAGTGCAATGGATATATTCTACTCAGAAAATTGGTGGATTTTTATTTTGATCTTCCTTACACAAAACAAACCTGATTTATGAAACATGTTTAAATTGAATGGATAGTCCCACTTAAGCTAGCTAAATCAGGCTGTAAATGGAGCTGCATGGTGTCTAAATATGTAACATTCCTATATCACAGTACTTGCCTAACAATTCCCTTTCCAGTTGAGATTGCTTTTACATATTCTTTGTTTAAGATGTCTTCGTCCAAGGACATACTTTAATGTTCATTCATTGTCCAAAGACATACAAACAGGTCAACTGGGCTGAATGATTTCTATGTTCTGTGTAATGAGCTGCAGTTCATAGCTTGACCATATTGATGCTGGAATAGATCAGCATTAGAGAAAGACTGGACAAACTATGTACAATAGATTAGCTACAAGAAAGTATCACATGGAAGAGTTAACTAAAACTGATGTTCTTTCCAGAAGACCTCTCAAGCATCAAAACAGATCCATCCAGAGTGCTTATGTACTGTATATATTGTATAGTGGAACAGCTAGGTACACTAAAGGTAGATATCTTTGTCATCTAAACATCCGAATATTCTTCTCAGTGAATATGTGAATATTCAGTTTTCTTTCAACACACATGGATGCAATGTAATAAAGATTGTCAAGCCATACAGATGAATAGTTTTTGATGTCTGCCTGCCAAGCCAATTGCCTTGGGCTAAATGGCCATTGGTCTACAAATAATATTCTAACTTTATGTTTCAAAAAATAACAACTCATCAAGACATTAATGTTCTAGTCTATCAATTTCTCACTAAAGTTTTCTGAAAATATAATGATCATTTATAATGATCAACAGGAAGTTGATTTTAAGCTTTACAAAGATACAAGTTTTTATTCTTATCTTAAAATTGACTTTCTTGATCTGGATGAGAGAAAGAGAGATGAAGTGGAGGTGAGGTTCAGATTAAGGAGCCAAACTAGAAATATACGTAATTAATTATCATATGTGCTACTACTGTGTTTCACTGAAAGCCAATTCAGTTATAAGGGGATGTTTCTCTAACAGAAGCGTCTCCATACACTGAGTAGATTTGTTTAAACCGCAAAAGATCTATCATGTCATTTTCTAACCCAGACCAGAGTTACGCTTAGGGGATGGAGTCTAATCCAGATAGCATAGGGCTCAAGGCAAGAACAAACCCTGGACAGAGTGCCAGACTGTTGCAGGGCAAACAAACACAAGCTGGGGCCAATATAGCGTCATCAGTTCACCTAACCTGCATGTCTTTGAACAGTGGGGGGAAACTGGAGTACTTGGAGGAAACCCAAAAAAAAACCAGGGAGAACATGCTACCACTGCACAATCATGAAAGATACTATAAAGAAATACAATTAGATTAAATGTAGATGTTGTTCTCTTTTAAATAGAACACTGAAAAAAGAGTTAATATAGTGCATGTAGTAGCTGATACAAGCACACCACAAAGTGAAATTTCTGGTCCATCCAAAGTTAAGTACAAATTAGCAGAGCATTTATCAGCAACATAAGGATTTTTTAAGTACATTTCCTGTATGCATGCTTTACATAGGGGCATCATTTACTGCAAGTACAACTATATCACCCTTTGAGCAAAATGTCACCTTCTACAGATCTGTTGATTCAAAAATAAGAGGTGTGTAGCCGTTGCTATGACAACAGAGTCTCATTTTACCCCAGAGCCCATTTCCAACCTGTTACCAAATTACTAAGTGCTGGGACGCAGCATCAAAGAGGAGAGACAAATGCTGATAAAGTAATGAAACAGAACACTTGTCTGTTTAAAACACAGAGTGTCAGCTTGGAAATAAGACTACCATTTATTTTCGTTGCTGGCAATACATCAACAATGCCAAGCTTTAAAGTTATGCTCTCATGATGTGAGGCTTAATTTAGGTAGTTTGACATTATTAGCTAAAATCAAAATAAAAAAGTGTTTTGTTTGTTTTTAACAAGCTGTAAAATATGTAGTGGTTTTACATTTATTTAATTTGCTGCATAGAGCTATGGAATTTATTTAATAAGATCTTACTGAATATCTGACAAGACAGTAACTATGTGATGTGGTTTAAATGGCAAAGAGCCTCATTTTTATTATCATTTCCTTTTCCTTAACTGCTCTTCCTTTAACCTGAGTCCTTTTAGTTTATTGACGCATGAGTTTGATTTTCATAGTCAACACAGACTAATGACATACTGTGGCTTTTTTGATCTACTGATAGGACTTTAATTAGAAATGTGTTTTTTTGTTAGCCAAACATTTTAAAGCTTAATATGTAGGATGTACAAATAGATTTCTAAGTAAAGGGTGCTACATCTAGTGAGCCGTAGCAAGTGAAGTTTGGATTATTTGCTCATTTATCAGGATAGTCTTTAGAGTGACATTGTTATCAGTTCATTACAATATACACAGTTAAAAAATAATAATAATATGCCTGTGACGGTCACCAATCTTTGAGAATATATGAAGTAAAAGACAGATTGATGTAATATTCCTGTCACATGGTGATCACACAAAAACAGATGGGCTCAAAACGTTAATGGAAGTAGAAAATGATGGCTAAAAGTGTTGATCTAGGCAAATGCAACTTTTCCCACCAATACTGTGAAAAACAGAGAAACAATATCTTTAACCATACCAAATTTGCAAGTTACAGTATACCTGTAGTTATTTATGATAACTTTTATTAGTAAACCTTTACAAACCATACAATGGATGAACATTTTCAACTTTAGATTAGGTATTGCAAGAAAATCTATAGCTAATGATTAATTAATATCATAAGTGCCCCCTGCTGGCTTCACCAACACCTCTTCCAGCAGCAACCAAAGCCTCCCTTCCAAGTAATGGCCTGGCCCGAATATGCTTAACGTCAGGTGGATGACATGTTCTGAAGAGCATGTGGTATTGCTGCTGACTTTGAAACTACTTGAACAATATATTCTGTTAAGCTTTGTTTGTAAATGATTTATTACAGTTTTTGTAATGGGTTACCAACATCTATGACTGTGCAGGACTGATTCCTGTTTGTGCCCAGTGTTGCCAGAATTCAACTCCATGATCCTGATTTTAATTAAGGGAGTTTCCAAATATTATGGAATATTTTTTAATGTTTAATAAAAAAAATTAAAGAAATGATCAAAACATCTTGGGTGTCTTGGCTCCAATGAATCCAAACATACAAAAGGTAATAAAGGATTGAGTATTTTTTTCTAGAAGAATAATCCCTTGTAAACATTTTGTGTAATTTCAAAACTTCATATACACAGTTTTTATCAGATATAAGTGCTATATATTACTAGTGTGTGTTATATAGAAGATATATTTTTTTATAAAGAAATATCTTAAAAAATCAGGACCAGTATAAAATGAAACCTACATTTGAGTTATTGAGGGGATGATGCAAAATTAAAAATTACATGAACAGCAATTTTTGGTGAAGTGCAGGAGGTCTAGCAACACAACCATTACCAAGCCTCAATGGTAAAGATCTACAATGGTCGCTTTGCCAATGAGGGAACAACAGGAAGAAAAGGGTGGCACAGGGGAGAGTCTGGACTCCAAAAGATCTTAGGTAAGAGAGGAAAGCATGTGCTGGTAGGGAGGATGTACACTATATCGCACTGTATCTTGGTGTCATATGGCAATTGTTAAGTCTCTGATCTAAAGACTCTCCAACAGGTGATGAAAACCACCCAATACATCACCATTGTCCAGTTACCCACTTTCAAGGACATTAGACACAAATGCTCTCTGTGGGATGTGAAACATTTTATCAAGGACACCTCATATCCTAAGCATAGACTGCTAACTCTTCTTTCATCTAGGAAGTGCAATAAGAGCCTCATGAGTCATGCCAGAAGGTTCCTTGAATGTCAATTTGCTGAACCCTACATAGCAGCGTTAATGTCAATCAATCACATGTTTACTCATATTTCAGGTCTATGCACTGTAATGATCATTTGCACTTTATTTCTTTAATACAATGTTATTTACACCTTCTAGTTAGATGCTAACTGTATTTCATTGGCTCTGTTCATGTGCACAATGACAATAAAAATGAATCTGAATCTGAATATCATCATGGCAGTCCATGATTCATTATGCCCCGTATGTGAGCTTGATGCTTCAGAAGGGCCGTTTATAAGACAGGATTAGTCAGGAGCAAGAGAGTAGGAAGCAATCTGGATAGACGAATGTAATTTTCCTATGTATCCAAAAAATGCCAGGAATACCTGACATTCTTTAAAGGGAGATGGCAAAGTCATGCAAGGCAGTGAGAAAGTCAAAAAACCTTAAGGTTGAAAGAGGCCAACACACACTTACAGGTTATGAAAGCTAGAAGCAGATTATCATTTTAAATGTTTGGACAGTGAGAAGGTTTCTGTGAAGACATTGCCCGCAGAAGATAATTGACAGATCTAAGGTGTAGTGGTATCAGAGGCCACTAGAGGAACTTATTATCATGTCGCTGTTCCAAACATAGGGCTGCCACTCACTGCTTTGAATATCAAACTTTTAAAATTTGATTTGCAGATGAAATCATCGCATTGCCTTCTTATTTTCATTGTGGACACCAATATTTTATGCTCCTGTTGCCACAACACCATGTGCAATTTTTGTGGACATGGGTTATGGAGATTGCATTTGGTGACTATCTATATACTGTCCCAGATTTGACCCTCAAAATAATTTTTATAAACATTACAGGTTCTTCAATTTGAGGTTTTTGATTTTACAACTGTTTTTTGGACAGCCATTTTAGTTTTGTGTTCTAGTTTTGATGAAAGATAGGACTGATTTTGACCCTATTACATTTAATTTCATGTTTTCATCTTCTAATCAGAATTACCTACCACCCTTTTTGCATTATGTCACTGTAATACTCAATCTAAATCTGATTTTGGATCTGGATGTGACCCTGTGACAAGATGTGGTATCGGATAACATCTTTGTTTTATAAGCTTCTTTATGCCTATAGGCTTATTGAGAACAGAATCGGAAGGTGCGTCAAAGCAAAGGAAATGTGGCCACATTATAGACAGAAGGATGATATGTGAGTTTGTAAGCATGTGGAGGAACTTTGAGGAAGGAAAGTGAACAAGCCACCTGATCTAATAAACAAAGTTTCAAGACCTGTTAGTTAGGTGGAGTTTATGAGTTTGGTTGTTTTATTTTTATTGATGATTTCCTTGTGTTTGGTTGTTTAAAAAATTGATGTATTGTGTTTATTTTGGCATCCATAGTTTTATTTTAGGTATGAAGGTCAATACAACAGCACATCCTCTTTGTAAGAGGATGTCCGATTTTGATTTGATTTCTGACCTTGCTTTATCCTAATAGTTTTAATGTCAAATGAAGCAGGGCTTGAAGGTATGTAGACTACATTGACAAATGAGCACCTCTTTCAAGGAAAAGGATGTCACTGAAAGTGTTATTTCTTTTAAAGTCCAAGTTTGTAGAGGTTTAAGTAAAATCACTTGGGAAGGTAAACATACATAGGTTGGGCAAATGTTCGTAAAGGGGAAACCAGAAAACAGAGAGCTGGATTATAACTTGTAATTCTTTAAGAAAAAACATAGTTTATTTGTTCTCAAACATTTCTTTTTATTTTGTTAAGTAAATTTCACAACAAATAAATAATGTTACTATCCTGTCTTAAATGATGTTACATTTGGCATGTCATCAGTTGACACAGGCACAATAGCATCATATCCCTGGCAAAGTGTGCAATAACAATACAAATGACATCATCAAAGCAGCTACCTAAAGATTAAAAACATTAAATAGCAATATCATTAACAAGGGAAAAAAGCTTAAAATACTTAAAAAATCCAAGCATTGTGTAAAATTATTGGAGACTGTGCCAACTGTGAGCATTTCCTATCAAAGGGGGAAGTTCATTCTATAGCCTAGAAGCAAGAACTCATGGTGAACAATGCTTTTCAGCACGTCATGGAAAGAGGAGCTAAATTAAAACTGAAAAGTCCTGCAAGTGTACTAAATAACAAACCTCTTAATTTATCTTAATCTATTCATTAGCCTTCTGAATAAGTTAGAAAGGTTGTCTAGATGATTTTTGCAGTAGAGTAATTGGACTAAATGCAGTGGGTGATTAGTGGTATAGTTAGTGAAGAAGGAACAAAATGTTATCGATGCTCCAGGAAGAAGATGCTGTGTGCTGGGACTGGTGAAGACTTTTAAACAAAAAAACCAGAGTGATACTCAACAAAAGATGACAAAGAAACATAGGGTAGGTACAGTATGTTACACTTGGAGAGGTAGCCACAAGGCTGTTAGGTTTGGTCTAAAATCTGTGATTGAAAGAATAAATTGAAATGAAGATTTAAGGACATAAGAATACCAGGTAAATATATGTAAAGAAAATATTCAAAAGGCTATTTCACTGAACCATGTCTGTGCAGTGTAAAATGACAAAGAAATAGGCCATGAAACATGAACAACACAATTCAAAAAGTAGGACTTGAAGCTGGCATATCAAGTTCACAAACAGAATAGAAAAACATGCAGTTCTTTACCATATGAAAATCCCATGAGACATAAAGAAGAATTTACTGTAATAATGAATGTTTCATTATTTTTTAGCTTCCTTTTTAATCCTGAACTTCTGTGCCCCGAAATATGTGACATCAATGCCCATTTATAAGTTGGAGCAAAACACAAAAATGAATCAACAACATTACATTTTTTTAAATTCTTGTGTATTAGCTTTATTGGAAAAATGTGCGAATAGAAAGACAGAATTTGCCAGTAATTACTTTTCTGGTTCTTAGCTTTTTACAATTTAACCAACCTTGCCGAAATGACCAGTTCTAAACTTGGTGAATGGGGTTCCCACACAGAATGGTTAGTCTTCTCTTTTCAGGTCAGCTTCTTCCTAGGGCAGCCTGGGAATTATAGTCCTGATGGATAGCATTACTAGGGTTCTTTAGGTGCCACCAGGGGGAGCTAATGATAGAGGACTTTTCCAATTTCAGGAGGTTCTACCTGACTCGGAGTGCTTCGTGGGTGCAGTATTGTCCCACGTCGTATACCTATTGTACAGTTAAATAGGCTATTAGCATATAGCTACTTTAAACTTTGCTCCAGTGTTACTTCCAGTCAAGCTTTCAGGATCAAGTAGCTGTAGGAAGACCAGGTTGGAATTACATTTACTGTACAACACATGATGTTCCAGTACTCTCTGAACAATAGGCCCAGTCTCTAACTCGGATCTCCCTGTCTGTCCCTTCAAATGGACAACATGGTCCCCATTTTTCTAGAATAAGACCATGCGCTAGCCCATAATAAGCTGAAGAATAATGAGTGGTCTCTTACCAGATCCCCCAGACCACATCCCACATCTTGAAATAATGCTTAGGTCCAGTAGTCATGGTCTACTCGGGGCTTTTCAAGACTCTTTGACCTTACTTTCTTTATTGGGAAGAGAACAGGGCAGGCCTGGCCCATTCTTAGACATTTTTCCTGCACCTTCTTGGACTATTTTCTTATTTTCCTTTCAGGCATTCATTTTCTCTTACTCTGATGCACTTCCAGTGTATTTACCTCTGGAACACTCAGTATATGTTCTACCGCTATCTCTCTTTTCTTCCTTTCTGGAATTGACCTATCATTTTTCTGTGATATGAGTGCCCCCATTTTCTTCCAGACATTGTACTGCACCCCTGGCTGTGAATTGTTTTTTACACCCCATTTCCTAGTTACATCAAGCCAAGCACCAGAATCACTTCTAGAATTTAGAATCTATTTGCTCCTTGAAGACTAGATGAGAACTTTATCTAGGGGTTTCTTGTGTAGCTGCAATCCAGAGCCTCCAGATACCCTTAAATGACCTGGTTACAAAAGGTCCCTTGCATTACCTCTTGGGGTTATGTTCATACTAGTAATCAAAAGGTGTTAGCATCTCCTTTAAGGCCTCAATCCTTTTTTTATTCTGTAGAACACTCACCCAACAGTGAAGTTGCCCTTACCCTGAAATCTTGAAGAAGCATACTAAGTTTTCAAGCAGGCTGTACCCACTCTTTAACCCAAGCTGATGCCCTTGCTTGTTGCCCATCCTGATCATACAGCAAACATAGCAGCCTGGTGGCCAACATTGTAATATACATCGTTTTGTTTGTGTTCTTTTTTTTTTTTTTGCCTTTGCCAGCCTCTTTTACTCTCCGTCTTTCTTACTATGTGTCTTAGTGTTGTACATTTCTAATTATAACTGACTGGGCTTCTCTAATAGTGCCCTTACCTTTGTAAACCTCTTACCAGAGTGGAACACCTTCACAATATTTGCAGGAGTGAATTTTTTGCCTTGACGATTTTTTCTGAGATAGGCAGTACATACACAGTAAATGCCCTTTTATTAAGGGATATCCAGCCAGCTAACTACTGGCAAATCTTAGTTTCCATTGGCGTGATCTTAATGGATTTAGTTTACCTAAGACAGAAAGCTTTTCTAGTCAATAATAGACAATTAAGAGCACTGATCTAGGAGATTTTTTTGTCAGTGAAGCACTCACAGCTAAAGTAGGTAATGAAGAGATTGAAGAGATTAGTTTAATTGTACCATGACTAGCTATCCTCTAAATGAGTTTTCCTTTTAATTAATTCTAGTTTGAAATGTTTAGCAAAAGATATGTCAAATATTCAGCAGTACCCATATCAATAAAGAACATTATTTCTTCAACTGGACAACACCTTCTATCAAATTCAAACTGAACAGCTGAGAATAGCAAGTTTAGCTCTAAATTAAAAATAGTTGAATACTGAAACAAACATCTAAGAAAAAATGATACAGCTAACTTCAGCAGTCAAATTTCTTGGCTACTGCAAAGGCAGCCTAAAGGGTAAGCTAAGTTTCTCTTAAAGAATTGAAAAGTAGGTTGAGCTCTTAAATCAATCACTGAAACATTCAGGCACTAAAAGGTATTCAGGTAAATCATGAACAGGACTGCTGTTCATTCAAATATGTTCCCTGAGTAGCAATGACAGCTTGTTGTCTCTCAATCTGTTCTTCATTGGCTTTGACATACAGTAATGTCATAACGGTCGATGATGGTTCATAAAATGTCTATGTAATATGCTGAAATGGAAGTAAGCATTGCTACAAGTTGACTTCTCTGTTTCCACTTTCTTATTCACATGGTGCAAACTGAAGTAATCACTGGCCTACAGGGATAAATTTGGATTGAAATTCAGAGGACATATGGAAAGTAATATAAACAGGTAAGCACACAGCAGGTCAAAACAGCAACAGCCTGAATGATCCATAGCCAAGATAAAAAAAAAGATTACGAAATACCAGAATATAAGAAAAAAAGAGCATGCTAATAAAACCTCAAATTGGTACGATATAAGAATATGACCTTCTCCTTTTAATACTGTGAAATTAGAACAGTGGTGTTGTCTCGCATGCATAAAATCATTGATGCTGCAACTAAATGCTCTTACGTGGATGTGATGAAGAAACAGAAAGATCAAGGATCCTAAAATTAGGCAGCGTTGCTGAAGCTTTCACTGCCCTGGATTTGTCTCTAATGAACATCTTATTTTGATTCATGTTAATTGGCTGCGCTAAATTGGCACATTATAATTGATTGTGTTTGTGTGTGTGTATACCCTGCAATAGACTGGCATAACATCCATTACTGGTTCCTACTTTATACCTAATCCTGTTAGGATCAACTGTACCACTAAAACACAAATGTGTGGAAAATAGATGACTATATGTAAAAATAAATAGGTCAACCATCATGCACAATTTATATCAGTTATTATTTTTAAGTAGAAATGTAGTGTTTCATAGATGAATGTGAATGCACAGTGTGGCAAAAGTGCAAAAATTTTTCTGTCCATGACCGAGGTTTCTAGGTCATATGGGGACCAGTAGCATAGCATCAGGCAAGAAGCACGTACTGCAGTTCTCTTATTGCTCGCCTGAAACGTGGAGAAACATAAAAATGGATTAAAAGAGAGGTGATATTGCTATGGTTTCACAGTATTTGAATTGCATTTTCAATTCCATTTCTGCATTTGGGTTTTTATCTAGTGAGCCCATCATGCATTCAGAAAGCATGCAGTATTCCTCCCAGCACAGTGCAAACACATGTGGACAGGTCAGAATGTTAAACTGCCTCAGTATGAGTGCAATTGAGGGATGCAAGGTATGGCATCGTGTGCCATGACGATTGCACATGTAGATCAGAAAATGAAAATGGATGACTAGTATTACTAGTAGCACAAATTACAATTAATTGTACATTAATTTCATGAAAACTACAAGAATATCCCTACTCAACATGTTTGAAATCAAAAAGAGGTCCTCAACATAACTTATATTTCATTCATAATTTATGTTACATGAAGCAAAAACTTATACAAGAAAAATCAACTAATTTGAATGCATAAGTTGAAAGAAAGGCTTTTTCATTGTTGCATGGCAGGCTAAAAGCTTATAAAATATGAGTCACTAATTGATTTAAATCAAGAAGGAGGCCAAGTTTCAATCAGCACGATAAATCAAAATGTGTTGTTCTTTCTCCCGTCTGATGTAACCACCTGGGATCTTCAACAACAAAAAAGGCACTGAAAGCTTTTTTTTTTTTTTTTGAAAAAACAAGTCTGTCCATCAGTACATATTTTCCAGGTAAACTGGCAGAATTCCAAACAGATGGAGGTGCACCAAGTTAGGCTGGCATGCTGTATGGCCGCCACATGATTTTTCTCTTTCAAGTTACGCAACTAGTAAACATTAAAAGTAGATAGTTGGATGAATCCACACTTTTCTGGAAAAAAAGTTAATTAATAAATATGCTGATTTTTTTAATCACCTTGACTTTGGCCATTTCATATGAGCTTCACATAATAAATTCTTCCAAGCTGATGCAATGAAAATGGTTTGGCCTCGAACTGAAAATTAATAATCAAGTGAAACAAGAATAAGAAAACTCCTTACAAAGTCAAAGCAAACAGAGCAGGGTTGTGTGCAGTGGCCTCAGTTGAATATATTGGGCTTTACTGTGAGCTAAACAAACTAGCTTTGTTTTATAACAATGTAGCGGGGCCACATAGGTATTGTTGAGGCCACAGGTCCTGGTAGTGTGGCTGCTGGCTGGGTAAGGGGTTGGCCGTTACATAAGTGGTGCCCTCTCTGAGGACCGAACTCAGGACCTTCAGATTATGAGACTTTCCACTTAAGAAAGAAGGATGTCCCATGGGAATGGACTAAAGAATGCCAGGACTCCGTCAAGCAACTGAAAGAACATCTACAAAAGCCACCCATCCTGGTCCAGCCTGATCCACAGCTCACTTTTCAAGTACAAACTGACGGCAGCAACCTGGGGCTTGGTGCCGTGCTCATCCAAAAGAAGGACATGGAAGTGTGCGTTATCGCATATGCTTCGCAAGCGATGCATGGTGCTGAGCTTGATTATTCAACAGCAGAAAAGGAGTGCCTGGCGGTAGTCTGGGCCGTGGAAAAATGTAAGCATTTTCTTGAAGGGGTTGATTTTGAAGTGTACACAGACCATCATGCTCTGACCTGGGTGTTCAATCACCCGAAGATATCCTCCAAGTGAGATGCTGTGCCTCCAGAATTTCACCTTCAAGGTGACGTACCGGAAAGGCTGTAGCAACATTGTGCCTGACACTCTGTCTAGGGCATCAGAGCCCTAGGGAATAGTGTGCTTGGAAGAAGCAAAAAAGATAATTCCATCTCTACCTAGTAATCTCTACAATCTTGCCCAAGCACAAGCTGCCAGCCCTTTCTGCCAAAATATTCAGCAGGAACTGGATAACCAGCACACCTGCCAGGTACACTTTGCGGACCACCAAGGAGTTCTTTATAGATCAATCCCATCGTCCCTTGGAGGCCTGCAGCAACAACTTGTGGTCCCGGAGGTGCTGATCCCTGTGTTTTTGAACTTTTTTCACGACAGCATTTTAGGTGGTCATCTTGGTCGGATGAAAACCCTTCTGAAGATTCTGGGGGTGGCGTGGTGGCGTGAAGAACTGCCACACTTGCCAACAGCTGAAGAACTCAACTGGTAAACCATTAGGGATGTTACAATCGATGATCACAGATGGACCGGGGGAGACTTTGGGTGTCGATCTGATGGGGCCATTTCCAATGACCAGCTCATGAAAGACTGTCCTGATGGTGGTAGTGGATTATTTCTCTAAGGAGGTGGAGCTATTTGCACTGATAGATGTCCAAGCCAGCAAGGTTAACTCCACCCTGAAGAATGAGATATTCACTCGCTGGGGGGGTCCCAAAGAACATAATTTCAGACAGGGGTCCCCAGTTCACGAGTTCAGTCCTTGATGAACTCCGGTTAACTTTCTAATTCAAAGGAGCAGCGGCACTGACACCAGGACAAGCATCCTACACGTGGCCAATATCAAGCCGTACTTCGGACCTCTCTTGTCCAATTTTGGGGAGAGGAGATGTAGCGGGTCCACATGGGTATTGTTACTGTGATGTACCTCTCATCACAGCACCCTGTTAAAACTAATATATGTTTGTTTAAATGTCGTCCCCTGCTGAGAAACAGGGAAGGATGTTGTGGGGAGGCAGCAACCCCTAGAAACGTTAGAACCGGAGTTTTGCCAGTTACATCCAGTTCGTTATTATTTAAACGGTAAAGAGGGACAGAAGAGGAGGAAGGAGAGAGACAGAGATTTCATCTAACAACAACCGATCATCATTTTTCTGCCTTTATTTTCATTCTGCGTTTTTCCCAGTTTGTTTCTCATTCAGCCGGAATTACTACAACACAGTCATCACTAGAAACCCCAGGGTTGGACATTATTTTCCACCATCGCCGAGGAAGCACAGTGAGATTGTTCTGTTTTACTTGGGAGAATCAAACACAATCATTTTAAACAGCCATCAGTATTTTGGACTTTTATTTACCAGGACTCATTTCAAGTTCATTAACATTTCAGTAATCATACATTGGCATTATTTGTACTGTGTGTTTGTTATACATGTGCAGGGGCAAGGGAGGTTTTGTTATTGTATATGTGGTGTTTTCACTTTGGTGGTATGGTGGAGGAATATATATTATAATTTGAGGATCTGTATTATTTTATTTGTCATTTGTGTTTTACTTAATATATTACTGCACTTGTTTTACATATCTGATTTTGTTTGCTTGTGTTTAACTGTCGATTGGGGGGGATATTATTTGTCAGAGGTACGGCTTGGTATAAGTAGGTTCTCCTCA
Source organism: Polypterus senegalus (assembly GCF_016835505.1). Lineage (NCBI taxonomy): Eukaryota > Metazoa > Chordata > Cladistia > Polypteriformes > Polypteridae > Polypterus > Polypterus senegalus. The sequence continues at coordinate 141,347,694 of NC_053154.1, read as the reverse complement.
GTAATTCATCCAGGCCACAGGTCCTGGTGGTGTGGCTGCATGCTGGTAAGGGTTCGGCCTTTACAACAACTTTGTGAACAACTTTCCAAGTCACTTAACAAGGGCAGTGCTTGAAAACCCTAATATTGTTTTACAAGGTCACTTGAATAAACTCTGATCATATGTGTGTTAGAGGATGCTCTATGTCGCAAATAAAATATTAGAACATTAGAAAAATAGCAATGAGAACAGGTCATTCTGCTCAACAAATCCTGCCAATTCTCCCCACCTTGTTTCTCCAAAATAACATCACGACAAGCTTTAACGGACTCCACCACTACATTCCACCACACTACTGGATCATTTATTCCATGTGTCTATGAATGTCTGTGTGAAGAAAACCTTTGTCATGTTTGTATGGAATTTAACCTTAATAAGCTTTTTACTCAAAAAGGTTTCTGAAAGGAGCCACCTAAATGGAGGTCTTAGGCACCTTGGTGCTGCCATTAAAAAATTAGTCTTTACAGTTTCTCTGGATTTAACCTTCCTAACACTTATAATATTGTACATTTGTACATTAAGAAAATCATATTTGCTTTATTTGTGAAACATGCTGCTGAAAGCCACTTACAGTATCAGCTACATATTAAAACACTAAGGTCTGTGTATCCAGTTCCTTTGAGCAATCTGATTTGTCCCTGTGGCTTTGGTGATGCAATCGAAATGTGAATGTGAGACACACAAAGAGGAGTAAAGCATGCAATGCACACTGAGAGTGTTGCTGTCAAAGACTACAAGTATAAAACCAGACAAGAGGTGAGAAGGGTACATAGAAAGTAATGACAGAGTTTGATAAGCAGGCTTTAAGGGAACGCATTTGAGAGAAGGAGCAGCAGTAAAGAGAGTTTTGTAAAGGTGGAAGATGCATACAGGCAGAGTTGCCTTCAAAGACTGAATATAAAACCAAATAGTAGGTGAGAAGGATGTTTCAAAAATAATGAGAGTCTGAGAAGCAGACTTTATGAGAACACGCTTGAGTGAGTGAGCGCTGGTGAAGAGATGTTCAGACACACGTGAATACAGAGGAAAGGCAGTGAAGGTACACGTAGAACAAGAAATAGCAAATATTTTTTTAAATTATCGCACTGAAGGTACGCATAGAACAAGAGATAGCAAATATTTTGTAATTATTCTGTTACCTGTCTTTATGAAGTACTATAGCTACTAGTATAATTTAAGCCCAAGACCTGCAGTTTTAAATTGTTTGACAAATAATTAAATGTAAATGTAAAATTTTACAGTGAGAGATTCATTAAACGTTGCACAAAATGTAAATAATGTGCAATTTGAGAAGGAAATTAAAGTTAATAAATCAATGTATCAGAAAGGTAAGAAAAACAGAACAAGTCACTGGCTTTAAAATGTCAGATTTGTGTAAGAAGTGGCTCAGTTGTTAGAACTTCTGACTCACATCTCCGGGCGAGAGTATACTCTGGGTGGATTTTAAGCATTTTCTTTCTCTGAACAGAACGTCTTCCTCCAGTTTTCCGTATTAAGTGATGACTCTAAATTGGCCTCTTATGGGAGTTTACATCATTAAGAGATAGGCTATGCGTCTGTAACCCTGCACTGAATTAAGTGAAATTTAAAAATGAATGGATTGATCGAGAAAGTTTGTGTAATCCAGAGGGTATGAGCCAACAGCCTGGAATTAATACAGGTCCACACAGAGGTGATTTCAGCATCCTCATTCCACACCTTAATGCCAAATTAAAAAGGACGGTTGACTTCTGCAGTATGTTGAATTAATCATGAACTCCTCCCTGCACCTGCTGTTCAGGGTCTAATGCACAAACAGTAATCATAGTAGCAGCAGCATATATTGCATACTCCTTGGATTCTGAGCGTGGCTTTTTAAGTTTAATTTTAATTTGTGCAATTTTCTCACTTTGTCCCTCTATGATATTAAATGCAACATTTATATTGTTAGCAACTTTGTTTTGTGCTGTTCTTCGTGTCATTGTATGGTTTTGTAATCAGATTTGAAGAGGACAATTTCACAGTCCTCATGACAACAGGAATTATATATACTGTCAAATAAAGAATGACTAAATGATACATTAGTTTCAAAACCTAATCTTGTGCAAAACAAGTCCTTTCTGAGCTCCTGATCATCTTCTCTTTGTCAAAATATTTTTTGTTTATTTGGGAAATTAATCAAGTAATCAAACTTTTTTTAGATATTCTGTAGCATTTTCATTGAAAAGGCATTCCCAGTTAAGCCATGTTTGACACAAATCATCCAAACTATTGTAAATACCTACAGGAGGACTATTAGAGAACACCTAAAGAATACAAGCTACATGCCAGGGTGTGTGAATGAAAAGAAAGCATCCACTCTTTATGAATGCAATACACAAAATGCTTTTGAAAGGTTGTTTGCAAAAGAAGATATTCAATTTAAAGCCAAGGTGAAACTGAAAAATAAAGAAGACACAACCACTAAGGCTGTGGGATTTGTAAGCGGAATTAGACAAGCAAAGTTCATTTGCCGAGCAAAGGGTGAATAGTTTAATTTCTAGGTGCCATGTCATGCCAAAAGGTCATTTGCTGGGTGTAAATACAGGTGAAAAGGGCAGGTAGGAACTGAAAGCAACACGCTTTAGATGTATCCTGCCCTTCCCAGCCAGCAGTTCACCTGTTGTTTGTTTCCTTAATAGGAGAGGAAGTGGTTTCAATGACAATGGAGCCTTCATTACAGAAAGCAGCTCACCTTATTATGAACTGATAATCATGCCTGCATAGCCTGCACGACAAGTTGCAGAGTGAGAACAGGACAGGTTTGACATACTGTAAGCCTTACTTCAAAACAACTCATAGCTTGGTAAAGTCTGCCATAATGATAGGGAAATCATTTCTAACCCTGGCAGCCCCTGTAAGTGCAAAAAGAAAATCCATACTCTCACAGTGAAACATGAAGGATTTTATGACGGGGCGTGTTCTTTGTCTGGTATGGACTGGCAGGTGACATTGGGATTGCAATATTGTTCCTTATATTGAGGATTATGGGGAAAGGCACTATAAAAACCAGAGACTTTTAAGCCTGCAAATAATTCATAATTTTAATGTCTCATAGAGTATATTGTTCCTAAAACTGTCCATTCATCCAACAGTTGAATCAATTTAATCATAGCAAGCTGGAGTTAGTAAAATAATTTAATGATAACTTCTATGTAAGCACAATTAAAATCATTTTTTGAATCACTGTTATGAAAGGGAGTAGGGCAGTGGACTGCAGGATGATTCTTCCTCCCTGGTCCCTGTTTATGTAGAGGACTTTTCATTTCTACATGGGTTTTTCTCAATTTCCACCATTTTTTCTCCAATAACCAAAAATGTGAAGTTTAGGTGGTGCAGTGGTAGCACTGCTGCCTTGCAGTTAGGAGACCCAGGTTCGCTTCCCGGATCCTCCCTGCGTGGAGTTTGCATGTTCTCCCCGTGTCTGCGTGGGTTTCCTCCAGGTACTCCGGTTTCATCCCACAGTCCAAAGACATGCAGGTTAGGTGGATTGGCGATTCTAAATTGTCTCTAGTGTGTGGGTGAGGATGGGTGTGTCCTGCGGTGGGTTGGCGCCCTGCCCAGGATCGGTTCCTGCCTTGCACCCTGTGTTGGCTGGGATTGGCTCCAGCAGACCCCCGTGACCCTGTGTTCGGATTCAACGGGTTGGAAAATGGATGGATGGATGGATGGATGGAGGTTAACCGGTGACTCTAAACTCACCCATTGTGAGTAAGTGTGCCCTGGGATGGACTGGCATAGAGTTTAAAATTGATTGATAATCCCAATTTGTCTCATTGCAACTGTAGTTGTCTTCCATCTGCTAGTGTTACCAGGAAAGCTCAAGCTCTATATTAACACCAAAAAGTTTGGAATCTGCATCAGAACCAGAACTGTAATGCAATCTGCTTTATACCTTATGGTTTAACTAAAGCTAAAGAAGTATTTAAACATATGACATAAGTTTCAAGATATCTTCAAATCCGGTTTGAGATATGTTTAAATGTTAATTTGATTTGTCACAGAAAAGTTTCTAAACCATGTAATGCCATGGATAGGAGCTAACAACAAATTAGTTGCCCTTTTAAAATTCTTTCTAGCTTGTGCTTGCTATGAAAGTGTGAGCCTCTGCATGAATGCTCCCAGTTCATGGTTGGGTCCTACATTGTGTTTAATTGTGCTAAGATAGAGAGATGTTCCCTGACACCCTGAACTGGATAAATAAATTAAAAAATAGGGTAACAATTTAGTTTAGGCTCTGCATTCATTATTACTCATTTACTCTTTTGTAACAAGACCTTACCAAAGGCTTCTTTTAGTCTTTCTAACACTTACAAAGCATCAGTAAAGTGATTATTCAACAATGCAATGCAACCTGCTAAAATAATCCATCCATCCATTTTCCAACCCGTTGAATCCGAATACAGGGTCACGGGGGTCTACTGGAGCCAATCCCAGCCAACACAGGGCACAAGGCAGGAACCAATCCCGGGCAGGGCGCCAACCCACAGCTGTCTAAAATAATCTAACTGGTTAAAGGTCAAAGGTAGTTTAATTTTGCATACTTAAGTATCAGATCAGTGAATCCTTCATATTCATAAGTAACTTTACCAGTATATCAAATGCCCTGCTGCAAAGAGATGAATAACTTATTTACTGATGCCTTATAATCTTAATCAAGACCTAAAGAAGCCTTTGTTAAGGTCTTGTTACATTAAGAGTAAATGAGTAATAGATGCATTTTCTGTACCTAAACTAAATTGATACCAAAAATAGGTAACTGGATATGGACAGCACAGCAGTTAGGACTTCTTTCTCACATTCAAAACACATGACACCATTAATTGGTGACTCTGAACTGTTAGGGAACATCCTGCGTACTGAAGTCGTACCTCATCCAGCATTAGTTTCTTCCTTGCAGCTAGTTTAATGAGCTGATATTGGAATTTTTTTAATTACAACATGGATGGCTAGATGTATATTAAAGGAATGCTCAATACAAAAATTACATTTTTTATACGTCATTTACCCCATGAGGTTTGTTGTGATGGTTGTGAAAACTTTTAAATGTCATGTTTTCATTGGGATCAGAGATAACAACATTTTTGTTATTGGACAAGAGTCCTGTCTTCATTTCAAAAACGTAATCCTGTGTGAATGGGTTTCCTCTTCAATTCTCTGGAGGTTATTATTTAGCAATATTTTAGCAAAACATGTATGCATTTTGCACATTATGAGCATATAACTGAATTACTTAACATGTGGATAATGCAACACAAGTAACAGATTTATTTCATGAGTATTTTTGATAGTGTTTGCTGTCGTCTAGCGTTGGTCACCATAAACTCCCATTCAATCAGAAAAATCGTTATGCCTTTTCTGCATGAAAACATGAAATTAAAAAAATTTCTTGCCCATCAAAATAAAAAAAAACATGATTTTTGGGTGGAGTATCCCTTTAAGCTTGTAAAAGTTTAAGCACACATTTCAAGTGGTGTGATTTAGTCTCCCTTGATTAAAAATAGTGCAATAATAAACAGTTTCATAGACTTCTTGTGAAAAGTACCAAATGTTTTCTGGGTGGATTGATTTGACTGACTTATTGATAAAAAATGATTTCTAGAAACTACATTAAGACCTCATCGAAAGGCACAATGAGTAACCCTTAGGAGTACAGCAGCGATATCTACTTTAATCCAAAACACAACAGCCCATTGTGCAAATTAAAAGTAGTGCCAATACATATAAAAAGGATAATTAAAGAAAATGAAAAGACGGGGCAAGTTCACTAATGTATTTTAGATCCACATAAGAAAAAGATAGCTGTAAAAGAAATAAAACTAAAAGAACTGGACTTCAAATTAATTAAACTTCCCAATGTATATATTTTCTATTTCACTGTAACATCACTTAACATAATCTTACACCTTATTATCTTCACCATGGAGCTTTAATTCCTTTAACCACTATGCTTTGAAATCTTTCCTCAGATAATCTTGCACAGGATTTAAAAACCTTTTATTTAAGGCTTAACCAAATTAAGGGCAATTGAAAATCATGAGCACTTACTTCAGGTGAAATGTATTTTTGCATAGAAAAGGTGAGGAAAAAACGAAAAAGCAAAGAAAACAGCGTGACGTGCCTGCAAAAAAGCAAACAGGATGACTCGATCCAGAGGCTTCATCTGCCAATTATGAAGGCATCACCCTAGGTAATGAGATGTCACTGAACAAATAGCAGGTCTTTAGTAAGTCGTGTATTTCACCCTGCTCACTCCTCACTCCTCAGATGATCAGTTGAGGATGAGCCCTCAAACTAATTAGCTAACAGATGCCATATGGATAATGTAGTAGTTTGCAAAAGAGCTTTCAATTTAGCTTTCCACTTTCTTATTCTCTGCAGCCAATTTTAGGCTGCAGCAGCCTGCCTAGCAGTAACAGGTGCAAGACATCCAATTCTGCTGCTCTGAGCAAGGCACCAGTCCGTCTCAGTGTGCACATGTGCACATTTACTGCCACACTGAGGCAATTTACTGCAGCATCAACAGTTGGAACACTTGAGATTGGACAGGGCATGAAATTGCGGTCCTATGATGGTACCCTGAGTGAGTCGAGGAAAGAATCTGTGCAAGAACGTGCAGCTTCTGGTTCTTGTGTTATTATTAAAGTGAGGAAGCAAATTAGACCCCTCAACAAAAACAGAGGGTGCTTCACCAGCATGGGTCCTAGAAGTGAATACATGCTGTAAAAAGAAAACACATCAGAAATTACATTATCTGTTTCAAGGCTTCTTTGAAATAAATGGAATAATAAAAAAGTAGGAGAAGGTCCTGTACTTAGCTTGCTCTTTCATATATTGTAAATTCTAGTTTTGAGTTTCAGACCTTTTTTTCCGTTGCACTATTTAATAACAAAAAAAATGATTCTGACTATTACTCCTCTAGGAAACCTGCCTACCAAGTACATTTTCCAAAATGAACAAGCTTCTTTACGGGAATGTAGCTCTTCAGGCTGCAGACGTCCATGTATAGCTCATTCTATTAAGTCGCTTGCGTGTTCTGCTTAAGTCGAGGACAAGCCATGGCCCAGTTTCACATACAGAGTTGTTTGTTTGCTGAAAGATGTTTTTAAGGACATGTCAAAGTTAATTGTGTGGTACATGGCTGGCCGTTCATCCCGGCCAATACCCCCAGACCGCCAGATGAAGCACTCCTTGCAGCATGAAGATGCCCCGAATGCCAGCAGGGAATTATGGACAGTGGACTTTTAATGCACAGCCCTGCTGGATACCATGGGAGCCGCCAGGAGTCGCTGCAGGGAGGCCCAGGAACTATTTTCCCTACACCCCGGAAGTACATCCCAGTCACATGGACAGAAGAAAGGATGTGCTTCCGGGATAAAGAAAAGGAGTTTTTACCTGACCCGGAAGTGAAAGAAAGTCACATGGACTGAGGGACAAACACTCAGGGTCAAGGACTATAAAGGACTCTGGGAAATCCCAGATAGATGAGCTGAGTTGGGAAGCAGGGTGGCTAAGCGTCTGGGAGTGGAGGATTGGATTATTGGTTATTGTTATTGGAGTATTGTGGAGAGGAGGGTCCTTTGTGCACATTATTATTATAATAAATCAATTATATGGACTTTTATCTGGTGTCTGACGTAGTGTCTGAGGGTTCAAGGGAGCGAGAGAGCCCTAAACTGTCACAATTGATACTGTATATCCTGCCTGATATGGCAGTGTCATGAGTAAAACAAATTGCTTTCAGTTTGAGTAGCCCTATTGGCTGATAATATTTAAAGCAATTAAATATGTAAAATAATCACTGAATGAAGCAACTGTTTGAAAATGAATTTGGATTTTTTTTTAACTAATTACTTTTAGGGACTGTGGGAGACATGGTGGGGTTGACAGAACTATTTAAGTTTAGGTCAAGAAAGAAATGAGTACATTACTTTTAAGTTTTTACCCCATAATTAGCAAGAAGCTGATTTCTGAAGCAGTTGTTGCAGTGGGTTTATACTTATATAATGGTTGAACAGACACACCAGATAAGAAAGTGTAAGAAATAGTGTATGCATTAAAGTTTGACTACACTAGAGGGATTCCTTTGTTAGAGGAATGAAAACTAGTGTGAATAGACACTTATTTTGAGATTGTGAATGACTGTTCTTATGATTTGTCCAAAAGTATATATGCATAAAAGGCTGAAAAATGGAAGAAAATGACCAAGAGGTGAACCCGTAAAACAACTTGAGATCAAAAATCATTGTCAAGTAACAGGCTAAGTTCAAAATACCACAAGGAATACAAAAAACAAAAATTAGTCAAACATTATGATCAAAGTACAAGCCGTGGTATTCAGAAACATGATTTAATCTTAAAGTATTGAAAGCAATATACACACAGATTGTTTTTTAATTCAAAGCCAAACTAGGGTGTCTGGAAATCCAAATTGCCATATTAAATAATGATTGTGCAATGATGTTGAGATGTGACCCCTTGATACTGCTGTGATTAACAAAATGGCCGCAGCCACACAGAAAGCTGTGGTGATCATGGTAAAAGATCAAAAATGATGTTGCCGTAATAATGTTAAAATAAGTACCGGGTCAAAGTAAGAAAAACTTATGTCTAAATATATAGTTCCATATCTTGAAGAAAACTACAAGTTTTGGGGATGTGTGCAAGAGGATTGGAAAAGAGTCCAGTGGACATGCACGTACTATATCAAAAAGTTGCATTACATAAGTGACAGTGGTGAAATTTATGGGAAGGTTCATTTAAGACAAGGCAGGTGACAGTTATTTTAGTAGTGGAATTCTTGCAAATTGTTAAAAGGTGATATAATGAGATATTACATAAATAAAGGGCCATAACGAGGTGAATTGTCTCCTCCTGTTTGTCAGTTTTCTTTGTTCTTATGTTCTACATGACGCTTTGGTTTAGCAGTGCAATGTATGAAAAGTAGTAATTTGGTCTACACTCAAGAAAAGGGTATATATAACCATAGTGTTAAAATTCACTGTATGAGGGTTACATACAGCCGGAGCCTTCTACTTTGGCAGGAACAGACTTGAAACAATCAACAAGGAATGCATAATGTCAGCTTCCATAATGGCAGTAAACTTTTAATTTGGACATCCTTATCCCTGTTTAGCACAAGGCAGATCTGCACAGTCTTTCCCTGTACTCTGCAATTACCAACAAGCGTATCTTCCTTGTCTGTCATGATTTTAGAGTTTGAATATAGAGAATTAATGTGTTATTATATTGTAATTTATTTTGAACTTGTTTATTTTTCTCATTATGTTTTTACTTAGTGCAACATCATTTATTGTTCCCTGTCTTTGTAATGGGAATCATCACATGTCGTCCAAAAGCTGATGTATGTAATGTCAGGAGGATGCATGTATATGCTGCTTGTAATCCTCCGAGATTCAGCCATATTATTTATTAGTGTATATATCCTGGAGTTTGAACATTGCTTGACTCTAACTTCTGATTCTGCCTTATTTCAAGGTCCAAATACCATTCTATTCTCCAAAACATCTTTATTGTTACAACACTGTCCTTCTTATAGATGGTCCTGTTTGGGTTTGCAAGTTGTCACTGCCACGAACGTGTTAATACTTTTAATTAATGTGTGCTTATATTTTCTTCCTTTTTTTTTCGTGATTTCTCATTTCAGATTTGAATGTTTGTTTTTCTTGATCTCCTCTCCACCATTGTGGAGCTGTGATTCAACTGCACTACATGATGTGTAATATATGACAGGTATTCTGTAAAAGATGGTCATGTGCAATAAACAGTACTTGAACTTTAAGAAAATAAAGGATATACTTACGAGTTGAGAGAATTGTGTTAAAACCAGTAGTGTTTATGTATTAAGGGCCAATGGGGCAAAGTTACCCAAGAGGTTGGGTAAAATAATTTATAAGCTTCCGTCTGTATTTGAACTAACTGTAAGAATGTTTCTAAGAATCCTCAACTTTTTCTTCTTTTCTCCAATTTGCTATCATACTGTATGCTCATTGTACTGTATTTAGTTTTCTAGGAAAATATTTCTTCTTGTAGTATGTGAGTTTGTCTTTATGACCGGTGCTGCAAGTCTGTTTCCAACTGGCGGGGCTGGACCAATAGGCCCTGCAGTTTTCACTAAATCTTTGCGTGTATGCAAATGTGCTACCTGAACTTTATAATTTAGGGATGAGGTATGAAGGTCATTGTCCATATTAAAATGTGGACAGTTTGTTCTTTGTTTTTTTATTTTATTGATATTATTGTAATCATTCCATACAAATAGATCAATTTTTACAAAAAATAGGATTGAAAACAAATCAACCCCCACCCCTGAGAAAGAGAGCATGGCCAACGGAGTAAAATTTAAAGCAAGTAAAAATAAATAAATTGATGAGTTTAATAAGCGGATGAAGATAAATGGAGAAAAAAAAGAAATGGGAAGAGAATCTACTTCCTCATTGCTTTAAGAGCTTATTCTAAAATGTTATTGATTAGATCCTTAATTAGGTTTTGAAAAAGTTCTGCACAGATCCTCTAAGTGAGAATTTGATTTTTTCCAGTTTCAAATAATATAAAACATCAGTTACCCACTGACTTAAAAGAGGAGAGTTAAGATTCTTCCAGTTTAGCAAAATAAGTCTGCGTGCCAATAGTGTAGTAAAGGCAATCACAGTTTGTTTGTCCTTCTCCACTTTAAGTCCATCTGGAAGAACACCAAACACAGCTGTTAATGGGTTAGGAGGGACTGTGACACCAAGGCTGTCTGAAAAGCACTTAAAATTTTTTGTCCACAATGATGTTAATTTGATGCAGGCCCAAAACATGCGACCCAGTGAGGATGGAACTTGATTGCAACAATCTTGACCTGGAAACATTTTGGAAACTTTTAAGCGAGACAGATGTCCTCGATATATAATTTTGAGTTGAATAATTGTATGCTTTGCGCATATGGAGTTCGAGTGAATTCTCTGAATTGCTACCTTCCACTTCTTTTCTGATATGTTGAGTGAGAGATACTTTTCCCATTGTCCTCTTGGATCTTTGAAAAGGAGGGACTGTAAAATAATTGTATATATTGCAGAAATGTCTGAGTCCTCGAAACTGAGCAATATTTTTTCCAGCATAGAGGAAGGTGGGAGATGAGGAAAATTGGGCAGGTTCTATTTAACAAAGTTTCTAATTTGAACATAGTGAAAGAAATGTGTTGCTGGAAAGTAAAATTTGGAGTGTAATTGTTCATAGGATGCAAAGATGTTGTCTACACTCACCTAAAGGATTATTAGGAACACCATACTAATACGGTGTTTGACCCCCTTTCGCCTTCAGAACTGCCTTAATTCTACGTGGCATTGATTCAACAAGGTGCTGAAACCATTCTTTAGAAATGTTGGCCCATATTGATAGGATAGCATCTTGCAGTTGATGGAGATTTGTGGGATGCACATCCAGGGCATGAAGCTCCCATTCCACCACATCCCAAAGATGCTCTATTGGGTTGAGATCTGGTGACTGTGGGGGCCATTTTAGTACAGTGAACTCATTGTCATGTTCAAGAAACCAATTTGAAATGATTCGAGCTTTGTGACATGGTGCATTATCCTGCTGGAAGTAGCCATCAGAGGATGGGTACATGGTGGTCATGAAGGGATGGACATGGTTAGAAACAATGCTCTGGTAGCCCGTGGCATTTAAACGATGCCCAATTGGCACTAAGGGGCCTAAAGTGTGCCAAGAAAACATCCCCCACACCATTACACCACCACCACCAGCCTGTTTACGCCAAATTCTGACTCTACCATTTGAATGTCTCAACAGAAATCGAGACTCATCAGACCAGGCACCATTTTTCCAGTCTTCAACTGTCCAATTTTGGTGAGCTTGTGCAAATTGTAGCCTCTTTTTCCTATTTGTAGTGGAGATGAGTGGTACCTGGTGGGGTCTTCTGCTGTTGTAGCCCATCCGCCTTAAGGTTGTGTGTGTTGTGGCTTCACAAATGCTTTGCTGCATACCTCGGTTGTAACGAGTGGTTATGTCAGTCAAAGTTGCTCTTCTATCAGCTTGAATCAGTCGGCCCATTCTCCTCTGACCTCTAGCATCAACAAGGCATTTTCGCCCACAGGACTGCCGCATACTGGATGTTTTTCCCTTTTCACACCATTCTTTGTAAACCCTAGAAATGGTTGTGCGTGAAAATCCCAGTAACTGAGCAGATTGTGAAATACTCAGACCGGCCCGTCTGGCACCAACAACAATGCCATGCTCAAAATTGCTTAAATCACCTTTCTTTCCCATTCTAACATTCAGTTTGGAGTTCAGGAGATTGTCTTGACCAGGACCACACCCCTAAATGCATTGAAGCAACTGCCATGTGATTGGTTGATTAGATAATTGCATTAATGAGAAATTGAACAGGTGTTCCTAATAATCCTTTAGGTGAGTGTATATAAAAATCTCTAAGTAATTTAATCCCAAATGATTTCCTGATATTAAAAACTGCATATGTTTGCGAAGGTTGAAAAAGGTGGTTCTCATACAGAGGTGCCACAGATAAACGATTCTCTATCTTAAAATGCTTCCTACATTGGTTCCATATTCTAAGTGAGTGAAGCACATTTGGGTTATTAGTATATTGGTGATAACTTGCATTTATTGGGGCACAAAGCACAGAATATAAAGAAATACTGCAAGATATTATATTATTATAGATATTATTATATCTATTTGTGTCCAGGTTTTTATAGCTTGTGTGTGTTTTATTTTTTTTAACCTTCTATACATTTCCCACTTCACTAGCAACCCATGATGTCATATTTGCAGTGCTGATGAGGTCATGTATACAGTATGGATGCTGGTATACCCCATTCACTTCATGCACAACAATTTACTACCAAAATATGTGACAATAGCTTAAAATTATTTTATAATTATTGTTTATCCACATAAAATGTGTAGGGTCGCTAGCTAGCATTATCAGGAATGCATTGTTTTCACAACAGTTACACTGCATCTTGATTTTCATCCACAGCTGAAGAACACCACACTAAATTTGAAAAGGCCATTCAAGGAAGCGTACATGTGCTTGTTCCATCTCATGGAAATTAATCCTGCAGTATGACGCGACTCTTTTAAAGAAACTCAGAGTCCTGGTTCAGAAAGAATAGGTATGAATGTATTTTATCATTTTGTCAATTGTTTGCTAACCCCATGCTGACCAGCAAACACCTGTCGGCACCACAGGGTGCAGTTCGAGTCACGCAGTGTGTGGAGTCTGCATATTCTTTCCATGTTATTGTGGCTTGTCTTTACTCACCCCTGATTCATTCAGTTCTAAAGCCGGGATGAGTTGTTTCCATTTAGACAGTTCATTGCCAATATGTTTTTCTGAGTAGCTGGTGGTTGCAATTCTCTCACTTTTCTCAGTGTTTAAATCTATATAGTCGGATATGGTCAAATGTGTGTGTTGTTAGAGGAAATCACACTAATTTGATGCCAATCAAGAACCACCAGGCACCTGCTTCCTTTTGTTTGATTTTTTTTCTGAGGTGAAAGATATATGAGCATGCATGTTTCACTAGTCATTTGTATTATTAGCGAAGTAAGTTAATTACATAACAAACATCTGTACACATATTGGAAAATTTTAGAAAGACCACAGAAGAACATTCATGCCAAAAATATCCCTGGTTCAGGCATACTTAACATCAGATTTTGGTTTTGATTTAATCTTGTCCTTTGACTTGGAAGTTTAGTGTATCTCTTGGACTTTGGTTATCAACTTTAACTTTTGAGTACCAGACTTTACAAATAACCTGATTATGCTTTTGCTATCCCCCTAATGAAAGACATTCCTGATCTCTTTATAAACAAACCATCCGAGAGAACCGATTTAATAGTTCTATATTGTCCATTTGGCTACACTCTGGTTTGAGATCTCCTGCATATGTGAGGTCATTCTGTCTTATTTAATCTACATCATCATGGCAATGATCCAACCCCTCTTGACATCCAATAGCTACAGAAGCACTGCTCTTGTCTGTCCTCTAGGTACAAACTCTTCAGTAAAAAGATGTGCAATGTTCATTGTATATATTTAAATATTTATATACATCCATCCATCCATTATCCAACCTGCTATATTCTAACTACAGGGTCACGGGGGTCTGCTGGAGCCAATCCCAGCCAACACAGGGTGCAAGGCAGGAAACAAACTCTGGGCAGGGCGCCAGCCCACCACAGGACGCGCACACACACCCACACGGCAGGCACACACTAGGGACAATCTAGGATCGCTAATGCACCTAACCAGCATGTCTTTGGACAGTGGGAGGAAACCGGAGGAAACCCACGCAGACATGGGGAGAACATGCAAACTCCATGCAGGGAGGATCCGGGAAGCGAACCTGGGTCTCCTAACTGCGAGGCAGCAGCACTACCCCCCGGCGCCATTATTGTAGATATTGTAGATTGCCAGATATTGTGCAAACCTTTGATCATTTATGATTGTACCTAGAAGCATAATACTTGCCAAGTTGGAAATCTAATAATGCCTTCCTGGTCTGAGAAATGTGAGACCATGACAGTATCAACTGGTTACTACCTTAAAATATAAAGTAAATATTGCCTGAGCACTAAATATTCTCCATTTACACCACACAAAATAACAGTAAAGTTTTAAACTTATTGTATGAGTTAGATTGTGTGCCAAGTGGGAAGGTACTGTTTTACTGCAGGCAGACCAAAAATAAACTCATTTTAGTTTTCTTCTACATTCACCCTTCCCTAGGCTAGTAATAGAAAGAAAGAAATAAATTAAAGCCGAAAATGTTCTTCATATTATTAACAAGTCATTATTTGGAAATAATCCCATTTAAGATGCACTGGCTAAATGTGTAATACGGGGTGTCCCAAAAAGTACAGATATTTTAAATGATTATAAATAAAATGTTATTTAAATACATCAAAATGTTGTAATTCAAATTAAAGAAGACAAATGTAGAATCATTTTGAGTTATCAGAATCATTTGAACTGCTGGCTGTCCTGGTCCAGGGACTGCTGATAACACAGACCAAAGGATCTGCAAACATCATAGATTGATTTATTTGGTATTTGGGCACATTCTCTTTCAATGTCTGCTTTCATCTCATCGATTGTTGTCAGTTTTGTGTGTTGATCTTTGACGTGCCTCATAAAGCAAAGTCCAAAGGCACAAGGTCTGATATATGCAGGTTGAGGAGTATTCAATGTATACATTTTTTGGCGACATCCTGTATTTTTAAAGTGTAATTGCAAATTATAAAATTTTAATACCCAGTGGTTTGTTAAATAAAATCTATATTAAAAAAAGAGGGAATGTGGTACAAGCGCATGTGAAAACTGGCCCCATCTCAGTGCTATTTGGCTTTTGCCGAAGTAACTTTCTTTAAATATGAGACACAACTTAAACAATGAGGGTAAAAAATCCTTAATCTGAATGTAGAGTTGCCATATTGTTCTGCAGTGTTGAACGCTCACTTAGAAAGTCTTGTTTGTGTATTATATTTCTGTCTCGGCAGGAGTAAGTAAGTCAGCTTCTCAGCTAGACAATTAGTGCAAAGATTAAGGATTCTGGTGGTTTTCTGCTATGATTTTCCATGGTTTGCATACTTGAATTTTTGTGTATTTTTTGTTTAAAATTTTATCTGTGATAGTTTGTTTAGTGCAATGAATCATGTCACCACATGTTAAGTGTTGTGTTTAAAGACGACTACATAAAAATCAATAAATAATCTTGGGGTGACCTAGTGAGACAATAGCTAGTGCTGCTGCCTCACATTTAGGACTTGAGGTTTGATTCCTGTACTTGGTTTTAGCCTGTGTGGTGTGCATATTTCTACATGACTCATTGACTTTTCTCTCCATTTATTTGGTGAACACGCATATTTTTTTAACATTAAGTCACTATTTAAAATAATAATGGAACCCTGAAAGAATCTTATGTTCTCACTTGGCATGCTCACACATTAACTTAAGTCCCTGAGGCTGTGAGGCAACAGTGCTAACCAAGTTATGTCTGTGCCACCACAGAGAGCAATTTGTACAACTTTATTTAATATAACTAGCAGCCATACCACTTGCACTTTAGAACAGGTAACCCATCTGAAGCTTTTCATGTTTTGGCCTGGCTAGTATTTTACAGTATTTCTGAGACCATCTAGAAAAACTTGGGCTGTTGCTATAAGAGGTTTGGGTGAGGCCATCAGGGGGTGCTTACCCTGTAGTATCTGTGCATCTTTCAATGCCCCAGTACAGTAATGGGGAAACTGTGTTGTAAAAACACAGTGCCATCCTTCTAATGAGACATCAAACTGAAGTCCAAACTCTCTGGTTGTAAAAGATCCCTGGACATGTTTCAAAAATAGTAGGATGTATCCTGATGTTTTGACTAAATCGCCCACCGTGATCTTGTCATTCCGACCCCTAATCATCTCCTGTCCCTTATTTGGCTAACTATCCCTTTTATCCCTTCACCATCTAATAGTTCATGTTTGGTGAGCCTGCTGGCAGAAAAATGGATGCTTTTACATCATCCAGGAGGATTATGCTAATTAGTGGTGGTTGAAGAGCCTCCTCTCTATCTATGTAAAACACTTTGAATAGACAGAAAAGTACTATTTAAATGTAATTAATAATAATAATAATAGAATAGTAATTAATTTGTAGGTGCATTATCACAACTTGCTTAGGTGAGCAGTAGCAAAATTCTCATTCACAAGTGTTTAGACTGGATTTACTGAATATGTTAACAAAGTAAAGATTTTGCTGGTAGCTGTTGCAAATAAGTTTTGTATAAAACAGTATTCCTCATCATTTGTTCATATGCAGATATCTAATTAAAAGTCCAATAAGTTGGTTTCACACATAAAGAAGACTGTTATTATGAACCATTTTGGAACCCTGAAAGAATCTGCAATAAAAATCAACAGCTAACTGAAGTCTTATAAGGAATTGCTTTTATACCCTCCAAATAAAAGATCCCTTTGAATTATCTATTATAAAATGTATAGACACAGGTGTATTAGGCCAGTATGTTATAGGTGTTTTATATATATATATATATGTGTGTGTGTGTGTGTGTGTTTTCCTTTATTTTTATCTTAGGGGACTTACAGGCTCATCCTGAAGCAGTAGTGTTCTTGTGGTTACCAGCTCACAGCCTAACCCACCTGGCCACACTGCCTGCACGTGTAAGAAATTTGAGAGAGACTGGCAAGGTGGGGCAAGGTGGACCTGCTGGAGGGGTCTTGAAGCACTCATTGTCACTGAATCCAATTCAGTTGGCTCTCCTGGATCTTGTGGCTTGGCCAGAATTTAGTTCTCAGAGAGTCATGTTTAAGGGTATGGTGGACTCCACCCAGTAATGCAAACCAAAGGGTTTATTTTTTCATCTTAAACATTGTCAATGAATCCCCATGATAGCTGACACATTTTATAGCCATAAGACGCTCGGAAGAGCCACTTATACTTCTCACTGTCTCCAACCTGTCATCTTGCTAATTTAATACTTCCTGTAAGGCGGATACAATTTTTTCCCTACTGATCTAGTGGCCCAGGATTTGATTTCGTATAAATTAAATACTGTAAAGTGAGAAATCAATGCTCAAGGGTGAAATGTTGCAAGGAAAATTAATGGACATCCTTGTAAAATATATTCCCAGTGGTAGAAATTTGTTATATTAGAAGTGTCAGGTAGAACTCCCTTGGGTCATCCATAATATGGTGTGATGTTTCCTTAAAAAAATAAAAAGAAAAACACCCAGACACAATATTATCATTGTTTTCACTTCATTAACTGCTTGGTTGCTGTTTAAAATAAGTTAATTGAATTGGAAAAAAGGTCTGTCTGTAGGGAAAGCTAACTGCTTTCAAAGTCAAGTGTAGTGTTTACTCTGGAAGACATCATATTAGAAAATAAAAAAAAAAAAAAAAATCATAATTCAACTTTTAAAAATAATTAAGTAGTAGCTTTCAGATTTTGAAAAATGTTCAGCTGAAAAGTGGGTGATCTGCAAACCGTATCAAGGACATTTTGTGGAGGAATATGACTGCATTGGAAAGACGAGGGAACACAGAGCTACACTTTAGAGTGTAAGAATGTGAAGTTAGCTTTTAAGTGCATTGAAATTAATGTGCTGGTGCTAAAGGCAGGTACAATTAGAATTTACAAATCAATCAATTTTATAGCAAAATAAAATGCCATTAAAGGCAAGATATCTTTATTATATTACACTGATTGCAAAGGGATATTAATACCAATAATTTAATTTTTTCAATTTCTAATTCTGTTTTTGACTCCCTTGTGGTGGTCTTGTTCTAATTAATGATGCAGTATATGCAGTGCTGAGTACTCAGTCTTGAGTACGATTAATTAAGCTAGATGTATTTAATTATATGAGTCACATTTTGCTTATTTGATCAACTACATTTAATTAATTACAGCTAAATTGCTTCAAACTTATTTGGATTTAATTAATCTAATTAGAATTAGTCAATGTCTGTAGTGCCTTTTACAGTATAAACTCACTTGATTATTAGTCACTTTTGAGTGTTAAGACATTTTGCAATTTTCAGTGTTTGCATCCTTGCAAGAACTGATGAATACAAACAGATAAGATAGAAAGTGCGAGATTGTGTACTGTAATCGGCGACATTTACCAAATAATGATTTGTATGGAGATCTTGGAAGATGACAGACAGTTATAAAGAGACATTTATTTAAAATCTTACTTGTCTTTTAATCAAGGTATTATTATCTGAGGATAAATTTGGCCTTAAGTGATAAAGGGGCATCATATCATTTAATATCTATTGTATTTTTAGGAAGGGTGGAGATTATCCAAGTAAGCTTGACAACAAATCTAATTTTCTCTGTCCTACTTTATCATTTATCTTTTAGTCTGTGATATTTGCACATTAGATATAGCTAATCTTTAGAAGTTATTTACACAATTTTGTCCTACACCTGCATATATGTTCATGTTAATCCAAGAGAACAGGGTTGACGGATGTGCTTTGGAGTAAGATAACATCTGTCTGCTCTTTTCTTTACTCTTTGCATATCCTTCCCTGACAGGAGCTGGAAGTTAAGGAGTGGTACTGACATCTGCCATCAAAGAACTGTTGTTTAAATAGACCGAATGCTAAATCCAACACCTGTACAATTTTACCTCGGTCTGCGGGATCATTTATACCTGTTGTTTCAAGTGCATCATACAGTAATTTGGGTGGGAGCAGCAGCTTGAACTGACAAAGATAGACTTTGAGGCAGGTTCTTTCGCTCCAGATGTTTGTTTTGCCTTTTTTTAATAAATGCAGTACATCTGTCTTCATTTCAACTACTTGGCAGTATTTTATGCCGAGTAGCTATGAGGTCATTAAAATAAGATCTTTGTAAAACGCACCCTGACAAAGTATCAACCTGCAACTTTTTTCTAATTCAAATCCAGCCCTGTAAGCATGAAATGGATAAAGCAGGTTCAAAAATTAATTCCTGAATATAAGGGTAAAAAAAGTGGAAGCTCTTCATCCATTTATTTTTTAACCCAGGTAAAAGCATTTTTAGTGTAATGGGGTAGAACCTATCTTGGAAGCATCAGGTACAAGGGAGGAATAAAACCTGAAGAACACTGAAAGCATCCATTAACATAACACGCATTCTGAATTTTCTTGTAGTGATTAGAACATGCAACAGTTAAAAATGAAAGCTCAAAAAAGACAGCTCAGTGATTAACTAAATATATGTCCACAGTCTTTATTTAGCTCTGGTTTCACTGAATTGCTTAACTCATAATGTTTTTTTAAAAATAGATCATAAATTATGAAGACATTATACTTTATTTAGTGCTGGTATAATTAGGAAAGCACAGCAGTTGGGTGCTGCCTCATAGCATTTGAAGTAAGTTTAAAATCCAAGTCCAGTCATTATGTGAAATTTACACATTTGTACCATGTTTGAATCCTAATAGTATCCCACTCTCTTACATGTAACATTGATATACCAGTAATGGCGTACTGCATGATAACGTGCAGTGAATACACTTGACTTGAGCATTCCTACTTTTCATACTCTTGTTCTGTATGTTTAGCATTCGTTTGCTCAGAGGTTGATGTGCTTGCTGCTTCCTGAGCAGCTCTTCTTTTCTCCACCCTAGTGGCCCACTTCTTCTCTTCTTTCATTGGCATCTTTCCATGTTAAAACTAATTAAGTCAGTGTTTGTGTTGAAATGGCTTTGCAGGTTCCCCTTAATTTTTCACTTAAGCTGGCACTTAAGTCTTCAATCTGTCTCAAGAATGATTTAAAATATGAAGAGGTAGGGGAAATGAAGGCGGTAGGGATGAGAATGGCGCCTGTACACATACGCCGCATGACCGCCCTGTGTGCCACTGCCAAGAGTTGATTAACAATACAATAAAATAAAAATAAAAAGAAGAATAACCTTGGAGGTCAATCATCACCTCGAAAGTGGATAGCAGATGTCACGTATTATATGTGTACCAAATTTCAGGTCAATAGGTCAAACAGTTTGTGAACCACAGGTGATTTAAAATCCTGGACAGACTAACGAACAGCCACGGTAGCGTATTATATAAGAAGATATGTTAGATACACTGGCATCTCTAACCTGGCTCAGTATGCATTTGTGCTTTGTGACAGAGTGATGTACCATCCACAGTTAGCTTCTGTCCTGCCTTCAATGCTACCAGGATTGGCTTTGGCTCTATCAAAGTCTGCAGTGTAATAATTAGGCTCTGAAAACAAAAGGATGGTTGGATGTATGGATGAATGGATGGAGAAAACCCTGTGTTTCTGGAAACATTCCATGAGCTGGGATTCCAGGTTCTTATTGGTTAATAACCAAACGTAAACCAGTAGTGAATGAGAAATGTACACAAAGGCTTGGAAAAGGTAAAAATAGTACTATCCTTTATTACAAGAAAAATGGATGCAAAGTGAAAAAGAATAGCAAAACTTGGTGTCATGTAAAAATCATTAATGCACAGTGCTATATTGAGAGACACACCAAAAAAATACCTCTATGGAAAAAAAAGTTAACGGAAAATAAATGAATATTTACAAATATTTACAAGTCCTGCATTGTTTGTTCTGCAGTCAAATTTAAAAGTAGAAAGAAATAAATGTTTCTTCCATACACAAGTAATTCTGTCCATGAAGGTCCTTCTACAAGGAAAAAATATTAGAAAAAAAATTGCAAATTAGAGTGAACTGACTGCACTGAACCCTTCAGCTCACTGACCTCTCATTCCCAGATTCCCTCCACCTTGATTTAAATCGGAGATTCTCTCCAACACCTCTCTATCCATACTACACCCCTGAACGATCTGTAGCTTGCATCAGCCAAAAGATTCGGTATCATCTATGAATCTATGATTACCTTTTATATTGCCATCTGGATCTGGGAAACCAGTCCCTGTAGATAATACATATGCTCCAATCCCCATCCCGTGTAATGACGCTAGCCACACTACACCTTTCGTCCTATGGAAACTAACTTTATGTTTTCCAAAGTGCCAAGAGGATATTCTCACTGTATGTTCAAACAACTTCAAAATGCTTCTTTAAATCTGGAGAAGTAATGGTTTGTGGCGAGCGGCTGGAGGCTTTGGGGACCACGGGAAAGGAGCATGGAAGCTCAACCCTATAGGGGCCCATGGTCCCCGCCAGGGGGCACCCAGATGCCTGAGGAGCCCTGGCCCTCAGCACTTCCGCCACACTTGAAAGTGCTGGGGGGAAGAAGACCAGGGACACCCGGAGTGCTTCCGGGTGCACAACCGGCACTTCCACCACACTAGGGAGTGCTGGCAGAAGTTCATCGGGATGCATCTGGAGCATGGTGGGTTTAAAAGGGGCCGCTTCCCTGCATTCGGTAGCTGGAGTCGGGTGGAAGAGGACAAAGCCCGGAGGAGAGGAGTGGAGGCAGTGAAGGAAAGGCATTGTTGTTGAGGGCCTTGACTTGAAGGGTGATTGGTATGGGAGTACTGGGTTGTATATAGAATATTTAGAATTATGTATAATAAACGTGTGTTGGGTGATAAAACATCGGAGTCTGCCTGTCTGTGTCCCCACAGGTTCTACTCTAAGGTCTTACTGTGCTGCTGTGCTCCTCACCCTATTGGTAAAAGTGAATTCTGCAGCCCTGTGAAGAAACATCATTTTGGTCATTTGTATCTATTATCTCATTTTCTTTCTGTCACTACATGGAGCTCATGCTTATAGATTAGGAATTAACTCCAGCCTCGCCACCATGGACTAGTACTACTGTATATCTACAAAACGTTGACAATGAATACATTTTTTGTTTTTTTCTGATAATCACCTACTTTCTCAAACATAATGAACAGCTTTAGATGCTTAAAATAACCCACATGACACAGGTACTCAACCCTTACCTTAAGAGAACAAATGATTCTTCATGACTGAAGGTACTGATTCTCATCCCAGTATCTCCACACTCAGCTATGATCTCTACTGGAAATCACAGTTTGGTGAGTCAAAAAGAATAATATCATCTTTATACCACAGCATTGCAATACTTATGTTCCAAAACTGAATATTCAATAATGTTCAGCTGCACCAGTCAAAACACATTGAATGGACTCTACTTAATGTCAAATTTACAAGCACAGCCTTCACTTCACAAGCAGAGAGATGGATTAGTATGGAGCAATTATCCTAGAACTGGAGCTGTTCCTAGAAGTGTAGGTTAGTAAATTCTGATGACCTATCAAATATTTGTACAAGGGTAAAGCATTGGTCCACTGTTTTACTGACAGGACAAAATCCATACGGTTCCTCTTAGTCTCCTCCATTAATCCCATCAGAGACTTTTCTAAGTAGTTGTGGAGTGTAATTCTCTGTATTTCAAACACAACTCCTCCTGTCCCTCTTTATAAAAGTGATGACCAATATTTCAGTTTGCTAGTTCTGAGACTCTCTCACTTCCTTCCAAGCAACATCGGAGAGGCACATTAACCAAAACACCCTCACAAAATCTAGTGCTTTCAGTATTATCTGGTCCCATTTTATTCACAAATTTGGTCTTTATACTACAGAGCTTTTTAGTTACCACAGTGACAGAGGTACACATTACCCCAACCAATGATTCTGGCACTGCAACCACCAAGGATAGCATATCCACCAGTACCTTAATATGTTCTAATTCTGGGCAAGGGAGTCATTGTTTTCCATACTTTCTGAGAACACCCTAGGTGACACCCCATTAACCTTTCATTTTTCTAGTTTTATGTTGGATTTTCCAGAACCGTCTTGAGGATTTCTGAAAGACATTCACTATGGCTTTATCAATCTGCATCCCCACACCCTTTTTAGGGTTTCTGGTACCTTTTTCAGATCAGAAGATCTTCTTGTTAACACAGCATGATAAGCTACTTTGTTAAGTTTGATAGCTATGCTTACCACTAGTGTCCACCAACTGATCATAGGAATCCCACCATAACACATACTAACAGCTCTCTGTTTGAAGCTCCTTGCTGATGCCTCCACACCTGAGATCTTGAATACAGCTTATTCAGACTTTGGCATGACATAACTGGTATAAAGGTTATTGTTGTGGATTCTGGGAGGCCATGATTATGGGTAACTTCAAAACACATAAGTATCAAATTAGCAATATTTACTATGACACTCAGGTTCAGTCTTCCCAGTTAATGAACTTCAGCCAAATTTTTGGTATCCCTTGTTTCCATTTTCTTTTGTTTATTCCTATACTCTGACCTCTGGTCAGAACAGTAGCACAACCACTGTATGAATCTGATCTTTGGCTCAAAGTATTTTGATACCAATGGCAACAATGAACATCCCCATGACTATCACAGGGATCCAAAATAATTTGCCACAATGGTTCACATCAAATATGCCATTTCTGCTAACCATGTCATTTCCCACATGAGCACTGAAGTCTCCTTGTAGGAGTACCCAGTGAGTAGATGGAAAACTTTCAAGTACAGAATCGTCATTGTGATTATCATAAAACTCATTTGAGTACTCAACTGTGGAGCAACTCAAAAAGAAGTAAATAGACCTCCATTGATTAAGAAGTCTAGCTCCAGAGCCAATGCTGTGCTTAGAGGTGAATGCGACCATATCTAGCTGGTATTTTTCATCCACCTGCATGAGCTCTGTATTCTTCTCTATCACAAATGTTACATTCCATGGCGTTAGAGCTAATTGCTGTTGCCCTTAACAGCACTGCACCTCAACCTCATCCTTTGCCCCATGAGTGATTAGTTCATACAGCAACACTACATAGCTCTTCCAGATTAAGCCCAACCAGACTGTTTGGGTCACCTGGCCACCAGGTGCTCTGTGGCAAACACCACTCCCACTCCTGTCCCTAGGAATGGCCCTAGTACTTCTGTTTCCATGGAAGGTTATTTTTAGTTTAATTGAGCTTATTGTGAGGGTCTTTAAAGGACTGTTCTTATTTTGAATGACCCCCACCCCTCACAACCAGTCTCACATCAGATACACATATTTCCACACAATCCTTAATAATCATGCCAAGGTCATAATTCTAGGAAGGGTATTGAAGCAAATGGACATGGAAGACTGAATAAAATAATGAATGAATGAACTGAATAATGCACTACACTCACAGCCTGCTCCTGCAGTGTGTGCTTTTGAAATTTCTTTATATAAGTGAAAGAAATATGTACTGCTTTAAAACACATTAAGAATATGTGGAATACATTAATGGGCTTCTTGGCATGAAAATTCTATGCGGTAATGCCAGAATTTTCCTATATGTGTGTGTAAAACATGAACTTACCTAAGTAATAATGTCTGTCCCACCTTTGCTAATACCTAGAGGAACATACAAGTTCATGCACCTTTCCTATCACAAAAAAATTAATGGATGCTGGTGCCTGGTCTACCTTAATAGGCATCAGATAATTGTGATACTTGCTAACATTGTGATCATCTGACAAAATACAGCAATATAGATTTAAACATTATAAAAAAGGTGAGAACTTAGCAATCAACAGCTGCTCAGGAAGATCTATTGGCTATGAACTGCCGGCATTGAAATGACAACAGTTTAGAATCGAAAGGTTTTGAGGTGAAAAAGGACAACCCACAATAACATGGGAAGAATATGCAATAACAACAACAATAACATTTATTTCTATAGCACATTTTCATATGCAGGATGTAGCTTTAAAGGATGTCAAAGAAATAGTTACAAGGAAAGAAAAAGCCAATAAAAAATAGATAAGAATAATAATGTATAAGTAGCATATAAAAATAAATACAGTTTAATTAAATAAGACAACTATATAGTTAAGAGAAAGAGAGTCCTTAAACAGTTTCTATATAAAGGGGCGATGATAAGGTCAGCTGCCCAGAGTGTACCTCTATATATATTAAATTCTTTTCGCGTTTGAAACGGAAATTACGTATGACCACGCAAAACGAAAATTACATATGACCACAGAACATATTATAATACAGTAATCCCTCGCTGTATCGCGCTTCGACTTTCGCTGCTTCACTCTATCGGATTTTAAATGTAAGCATATCTAAATATATATCACGGATTTTTCGATGGTTCGCAGATTTCTGCGGACAATGGGTCTTTTAATTTATGGTACATGCTTCCTCAGTTTGTTTGCCCAGTTGATTTCATACAAGGGACGCTATTGGCGGATGGCTTAGAAGCTACCCAATCAGAGCATGTATTACATGTTAACTAAAACTCCTCAATGATATAAGATATGCTTCCCGCGCGGTGCTTGATTGTTTGCTTGTCTCTGTCTCTCTCACTCTCTCTGACATTCTCTCTGCCTGACGGAGGGGGTGTGAGCAGAGGGGCTGTTTGCACAGAGGCTGTTTGCCTAGAGGATATGGACGCTCCTCTAAAAAATGCCGCTTTATTGCGGTGCTTCGGCATACTTAAAAGCCCAAAAGCACGTATTGATTTTTTGATTGTTTGCTTTTCTGTCGCGCGTGCTCTCTCTCTCTGATATTGTCTGCTCCTGACACGCAGTCCTTTGAAGAGGAAGATGTTTGCATTCTTTTAATTGTGAGAAAGAACTGTCATCTCTGTCTTGTCATGGAGCACAGTTTAAACTTTTGCTAAAGGTGTTACTTCATGTCTAGAGGGCTCTAATAATGTTAACAGTGTGGGAGAGTTTATAAGGGCTTAAAATATATAAAAATAACCATACAAACATATGGTTTCTACATCGTAGAACTGTACAGGAACTAATCACTTCGTTTGTGGACGCCATTTTTATATTGTCTTTATGAACTGTTATTATTTGTGTGAGAGTTACTTTACTGATATTGAAAAGAAGTAAACACAAACACGCCAATCTATCTCATAGAAGTGTGCCCTGCGTCGCCCTCTCCAAACCCTCCTGTCTGGACTCCAGCGCTGAGCCGTCTGCCGCCAGGTGCGTTCTGACAGAGAAGTATTATTTATTTATCCTCGTGACTGTCGCGGAAACTGCCACATTATAACTTTTTTTTAATTGCCATTACTTGAAGAGATGAGTAAAATAGCTTTTCGTCTTTCTACTTTTTAACTGTGCCGAGCTGTAAACAATGTGAAGATGACACGGCCTTCAGCGGCGAGGGGTTGTGAGAACAAAGTGGACACTCGGAGGCACGGAATGTCGGGCTGCTCTGCCAGGTCGAGAGCTTCGCAGTTTCGGGGGGCATCCTCTCTTCTTGCACTGTTTGTGACACTTCAAGTGCCCCGTCGGCTCCTAGGAGAGTGGAAATCATTGCGAATGAGTGTGATCGGCGCCATCGAAGCAAAACTCTCTTTGTAAATAATGTGCAGCACAACTTACTGTCCCTCAAGGTGAGTTCAGGTCACTAAAACCCTGCAACATTCAAGGTTGCTTTTGTGATGAATTCTTTTAAGAAGATGGAGGGTTTAAATCTAAGAAGATGTACCAACCTCTTCATGTTAAGTTTTGGACTTGGGAATTGTTTGGACCTTCTGCCCGTTAAGCATGGAAGGGCAGTGTCCACATTTCTCAGAATAATTTTTCTCTTAAATCACAGGCACGTAGTGCAAGGTTGTCAGGCAGAAATTTGCAAAATCGCATAGAAAATATATTTTCTATACCACAGCGGTCGTGTAGCGCCTTTCACAAGGGATCTGCTACCGAGAGATGATCCAAATACATTTAAGCTGCTGTTAGTGCTACTTACCTGATGTGTTATAGCGCCTTTAAAATGTACTTTACCTGAAAGCACTCCAGTACTGCTCAATATATCTTTACTTCTTACATGTTAATGTTTTACTGTTTAATAATTTTTATACTACATTTTATTTTTTTTCCTTGCACTCAGTGAGCGAAGCCACTGGGTAATCAGCTAGTTCAAAATAAAAATAAAAACTCTGTAAGGGTTCCAGGCCAAAAGACCACCCAGCCCCCACTGGGCATTCTGCCTAACATAAATGTTGCTAAATTATTCTTTATTAGTTATTTTATTTTATATTATTTATTTATTTTATGCAGATGAGACACACTGTATGAACTAAACTGCACACTGGCTGTCCGGTAGCTGCTACTCTCATTGTGGCCAGGTGAATGAGGTCAGCAAATAACTGAACATCCATACCTGTTCTTTCCCCACCAGGACTCTGTTCTTCATTGAAAGAGGAGCATTATACTGCTGGCTGCATTTCCACAAAGCAGAACAAGCACACTGAGACTTCTTTGGTATTTTGCTTTGTTTTTTTCAGATTTGGCTCAGTCTTCCTCAGAGCTGAATGCAAATCTAGATGCAGTGCAATGTCTTGTGAATGATGTATTACTGATTAGACATCTTTTCTTTATTTTTTCCAGATTACTGTGGCTGGTTTTCAGGGTGCAAACAGTACTGGACTTTTCTTACATAACTGCTGTTGTGTGCTGCCTGTCCTCAAGTAGGAAAAGCTGTTTGACAGTCAGATAGTCTGCATTTTATTGGTCCAGCTCCTCAACCAGAAACAGCCCTTCAGATCCCAGCACAAAGATAAATCCACATAGTACACAAAACAATATTTTGCTAGATAACAAATTATGTTGAGTATATGACAGTATATTGGAAAATGCTTAAGATGACAAAATTAAGAAATGTCATAACCTTTTTAACCATAATTACTGATGAAAGCCTATTAATTATTTTGCAAAACATCTATTGGGCCTTTAATGCAGAAATGACACTGCATATGTTTTTTCAATGAATTAGTGGGACCCACCAAAGACAATCCTCTTGTTGTTCATGTTGAGATATTAGCTGCAGTTCAGAAGAAGAAAGGATTCTGTAAAATGCATTGTAGCATTCAGGCTAATGAAAAAATGCATTTGGATGTGGTGTGTGTAATGCTCATTTGTTTGTTCTTTGTTTATTATAAGAAATTCTGCTTTGTTCTGCCTTCATCTGAATACAGTGTCAACATTATCTAGCAACAACTCAAAAATTATCTTCAATATGCCCACATTTAAATACATTTTAAACAAATATTCATACCTGGAGCTATTCATGGTCTCCCCTTTTCTGTTTTCCAGTTTACTTTAGTTTTTAATCAAAACATCAACATTTTTAAACAATGTAACCATGATGGACAGATGATGTGAAAAACACACAACATGTGCAGGTTCTAGTTTAGATCAATGCCTCAAAAAGTGTTTTCTTAAATTATTAACATATTTCAAATCCATCTATTCATCCAAGGTAAAACCCACTTAATTAAATATAAAGGGTCATGGAGGCCTGAATTGTAGTTTGGAGACCAAAAGAGGGACACTTGTTAGGATGCCAGTCTGTTGCAGAACATCTGACAACTGGAACATTTTACACTCACATCCACTCTCACTTTCTCTTTTTCTAATGAGGCCAATTTAGAGTGTTGGGTTAATCTAACATGCACACATGTGAGACAAAAGCAAGAAACGAGTGTACCAAAAGTTAAACCTATGCAGACAAGTCAAAGAATGTGCAAACTCCATAGTGGCCAGTGGCAGGGCTCATGCACAGCCTCATGGCTCTGTAAGGCAGCAGCAATAACCACTGCAGCATTATTTAAAATCATCAAAATGAAAACCATTCTCACAGCACATAAAACATTTTTTTTTTGTTTAATGAACTGCAACTTGCCTGCCAAAGATGCTCAGCTGTTGATTTGAAAGTGCTTGCGCTAATCAGGTGTAGTAATCTAGTGTAGTGACAAAGTGATTTGTATATCATGCAAGGAATTTGCTTAAAACTGATTGACATGCCAGCACTCCACTCAATATCTGAACATCAAAATAAGATCTGGTGTATAGAAGAGGAAAAAAACATGCTAGCAAAGAGCAGAGTTTACTGTATGTTCTTTATATTGCAGAAAATGAAGCAAATTGCCAGCTGTTAATTAAAAAAAACTGCAAGACCAGCACACCATTCTTATAAATATAACTTCATTTACCACTTGAGGTCTGATTAAAACTTTAGTAGCTGCCCTGGCAAATGAATATAACTGCATTCAGTCTCAAACATGACCACTGTTGCAGTTCTTGACAACAGTAAACCCAAAGTATTGGGTGTTGTTTGTAAAATAGTGCACTTATTTTTGTACCATCATTTAATATACATGTACATAATGTAAAATGTGTCTAGTTTTCATGTGCAAAATATGAAATCTCGAAATGGCAGAAAATTAGCTTAAAAGGTAAATGTTCCTGCTAAAAGATAAATAGCTCACTTAAATACTAAATGTCCAACCTAATGATAAATAGCCAATTTAAATTTCACATGTTCAACTAAAATAGTTAAATGTTGCACTCACATGCTAAATATCCAAAATAAAGCCTAAATATCCAACTCTAAATTGGTAAATGTCAAACTTCCATGCTTAATATCCAACTGAAATGGCATATGCCCCACTTAAATGGTAAATGTCCATGCTAAATGCTAAATGAAATGCTATACAGTAATCCCTTGCTATATCGTGCTTCGACTTTCGCGGCTTCACTCTATCGCGGATTTTAAATGTAAGCATATCTAAATATATATCACGGATTTTTCACTGGTTCGAGGCTTTCTGCGGACAATGGGTCTTTTAATTTATGCTACACGCTTCCTCAGTTTGTTTGCCCAGTTGATTTCATACAAGGGACGCTATTGGCGGATGGCTTAGAAGCTACCCAATCAGAGCATGTATTACATATTACCTAAAACTCCTTAATGCTATAAGATATGCATCCCTCGCGGAGCTTGATTGTTTGCTTTTCTCTCTCTCTCACCCTCTCTGACATTCTCTGCGCCTGACGGAGGGGGTGTGAGCAGAGGGGCTGTTTGCACAGAGGCTGTTTGCTTTAGAAGATACGGATGCTCCTCTAAAAAATGACACTTTATCGTGGTGCTTCGGCATACTTAAAAGCACGTATTGATTTTTTGATTGTTTGCTTTTCTGTCGCGCGCTCTCTCTCTCTCTCTCTGACATTTTCTGCTCCTGACACGCATTCCTTGAAGAGGAGGATATGTTTGCATTCTTTTAATTGTGAGAAAGAACTGTCATCTCTGTCTTGTCATGGAGCACAGTTTAAACTTTTGACTAAAGGGTGTTATTTCATGTCTAGAGGGCTCTAATTATGTTAACAGTGTGGGAGAGTTCATAAGGGCTTAAAATATATAAAAATAACCATACAAACATATGGTTTCTACTTCGCGGATTTTCATCTATCGCGGGGGGTCCTGGAACGCAACCCCCGCAATCGAGGAGGGATTACTGTATATGCAACTTAAATGATAAATAGCCAACTTAAATTTCACATGTTCAACTAAAATAGCTAAATGCTGCACTCACATGCTAAATATCCAAAATAACCCATAAATATCCAACTCTAAATCGGTAAATGTCACATTTTTATGCTTAATATCCAACTTAAATGGCATATGCCTCACTTAAATGGTAAATGTCCATGCTCAATGATAAATGAAATGCTATATATGCAACTTAAATGCTAAATATCTCTGCTAGATACTAAATGTCCAACTTAAATGCAAACTGTCCAAATAAATTGTTCAATGTCACACTTAAATGCTAAATAGCCAACTTAAGTGTTAAATGTATTATTAAAAGGGTGAAATGTTGCACTTGCATGCTAAATATAAGAAAGTAAATGCTAAATATCCAACTTAAATAGCTAATGTCACACTTAAATGCTAACTGTCTAACTTAAATGGTTAAATATTGCACTTAAATCCTAAAAATACAACTTAAAAGCCCATATTATATGGCAACATTAGTGCTTGCCAGTTAAGTTTCCTATGTAAATGGCAAATTTTTATGTTAACATTGGATTTATTTTTTTTGTATTCTTCATACTCAAACCTGAAACTAAGAAGTAGAGGCTAAATGGCAAAATGATGTGCAAATTTGAACTGACTTACACAGACAAAAACTGCTTAACCTAAACATTCTATTAGAATTGTTTTTTATTTTGTATTGTTGTACCCTATTTTTAAACATTCTTCCATTCCTTATGTTTTATGGATGGAAACCTGGCATCACTGCTGCTGGGACCTCTGGTTTTATTTGGAGATCCTAGAGAAGGTGCCAGCGGTATATCAGTGAGTTCATAGAGTTTTTTGTGAATAGTGTTTTCTTTCAGAACCCGGGCCTCCTTACTGCGAGGCAGCAGCGCTACCCACTGCACCACCATGATTGCAACTGTATATACTTATTTTTGTCAATAAGTCCTCAATTTATAAAGATTCTGGATTTGGATTTTCTCTATAAGCCAAAGGTTTTGCTGTTACCCTCTCTCTTTTTAGACATTTGTTATATATTTTTGGCCTTTCATTACGCTTTAAAGTTTCAAAGTAAGTTTTCCATTTTGGGGCCTGCTTATGACAAAGCCTGTGGTTAGTAGTTGGGGGCTGGATTCCTGGGATGTAGCCCTATCTGGGAAGACTGGTAATGGTCTTGCTTCTGAGAGTGGCAGAAAGGGGTAAAGAAATCTGTCAATTGCCTGTCTTCAGACATTAAACAGTCTCTCTTCTAGAGGACATGTTTATACCCTGTCCCATTTCTACCTACGGGACCATTCATAAAAAATCATCACCAACACAACAGTAGCAGTTTGACAGTCCAGGAAGTACAGACCGATTCCTTAAGAGAGTCAAGAGAAAATGAGTTCATGATCACACATTTTTGCTTGTTGCTTAAGAAACCCCTAAACAAATTACTTGTTTTTCTGCCAATTTTAAAGCATTTTTCACTGTTCTGTCAAGCTGTTAAAGTAGAACCTCATGTGTAAGACAGATGATTGTGGGTTTAATGTTGGCTGAATTTAAAGACAAGAAAATAGGGGTGGTAGTTTTGTTGGGTATCTGTTCAAAATTGGAAGAAATATTGATTTTATTAGCAATTCGCTTTACCTCCTTGCCTTTTGAAGTAATGCACTCTAAATGCAGGTCCATACACTATTGCTAATTCAGTTTAAAAATTTATATTTTTCCTACTATTGACACTACTTTGTAGCATATTCTGGCTCCCTGGTAACTTGATGGTGCATAAGTTTGTATTTGTTATGCTGTTTCATTTCTGCTTCAGTGCCTATGATTAATCTGCGCTCTTGAGCTCAAGCAAAACAATTATTAACTCTCTTCAAGCAAGACAAACAAACAATACAAATAATTTATTAATTAATAGTATATATCCAACATGCAACTGTAAATAAACTGTAATGACATCTTCCCACACCAACAACAGGCTGTGTAGTTGGTAGCTCCCCATAACTGCAGCCAGCATGGACTACG
Source organism: Polypterus senegalus (assembly GCF_016835505.1). Classification (NCBI taxonomy): domain Eukaryota; kingdom Metazoa; phylum Chordata; class Cladistia; order Polypteriformes; family Polypteridae; genus Polypterus; species Polypterus senegalus. The sequence goes on along the minus strand of NC_053154.1, from coordinate 141,314,815 downwards.
TTTATATAAATTAATAATGGAAGATGCTAAATGCTGGATAAAAGAAATAACTCTTTGAGTGTATATAAACAGAAATACTTGTCTCTGTGTTGCAGGAATAAAAAAGCAAGAAAAAAAAAATCTAACATAAAGTTCTTCAAAAGAGCTGAAGAATGTTTCTGGAGAGTGCCAGCGCCTGACAAGACTTGAATTGTTTTCACTACTTGTCAGACTAAAAATACTAATATACCTCAGAGGTGACTGTTTTTATTTTAATCCACAAAAATTAAAAACAAGCATAGACGATTTTCTTGTACGTGTGCATATAGAGAGAGCCTATAGCAGAGCTTAAAAGTATACTGCAATTTCCCCTTCAAACGTCAGACAGCTTAATTACTTAGCCTTTAAATCTGCTGCTTTTAAAGGCTGAGTAAATATTTTAATCGACGTTCTATCACTGACAGCTTTGCAGCAAACCAGAATATTTTGCATTCTTACATTATGATGGGCAGCAAAAGAAACAAAACTAAAAATACTGTAAACTCATAAATTGAGATAATCATGACAGAGAGGCTTTTTGTATGTGAATGGTGACATTGAGTTAGGACCCTGAAATTGTTGAGTAGGAAAAAAGAATTACTTGGCATATTCAAGGCCACTCACCCTACAAAAGGTTAAATCCTGTGGTGTTCTTGAAAGACCAATTTTAAGTCAGAATCTGATTTTATTTTTCAATGTCAAATACTGTAATTTAGGTTAGTTTATGTTGATAAAGTACTCTTTACTGAGTGCAGGCTCAGAGTGCTGTAACAGGTTCACAGGTAAAATGCAATTATGAACAATTTAATAATTACATAATGCATACACATAAAAATACGGGTTAAACAAAGCAGTTAAAAACTGATTAGCATAATATGACCTAGCAACATACATTTATTAATATTATTGTTGAGATATGACCAGCTGACAATCAAGGAGAGAAAAACAAAACTCCAGTCAGCAGCATCCCTGAAGAAAATAAACCTCTGGAGAGTCCATGATCAGTTGTAATACAAACAGTTCTCTATTTCATATCGCTTCCAAAAATCAAAAAATCTCTTTCCTAAAGTAATAGCAGATATTTCTTATTGTGTTACATTAGATTACTATTGTTCTCTTCGTTATCATCTTCCTATTTCTCTTATCTGCAGCTATTACAAGACACTTCATCAGCTCCATGACTATAACAATGTCACCTTCCAAACCTAATGGTTACCCTTAAGACTTGGATGCCCCCCCCCTTCCTCAGACACACAAACTATACAACTCATCCCAGTTTAACAGGCAGCGCTCAACATATTAACAAAAAGAAAGCAACTGCCAAGGGCAAAAGCAAATGATGGTATATTCACAAGTGTTATAATCTCTGGAAGCTCTTCAAGGACAAGAGAACTTTAGCAGAAACACAGAAGAACACCATACGTTCCTCCTGAATAGGCAACTAGACTAGTAGATAAAGCTAAACATGCAATACATGAAGTTTTGGATACGATTGTACAGAGGAGATGAATCCTGCTGCTAAACGTCATTGGCACTAGTGGTCATTTACAAGCTTTGGAAGGAAAGCTGGTTAAGTGGGTAGTTGGCCAGCCAGCAATATTTGTTTCTGGACAAAATATTTTTGACACTTGGTGAGGCAGCTGGCTGCCTGTTGGTGATGGGTCAGCAGCAAAAGTTTTCCTTGCAGAAATTTGTGCTTGCAAATTTTACAATAAAAATTTATTTAAGGATTTTCCTTTATTCAGTGTGTTGCCATGCCTGGAATATGAGATTGTTATTTTCATATTAACCACTAACTACCTTATAACCTCTCCTGTTTTGTATTTAGATTCAACTTCCTTATTATCTTCATTGAATAACATACACTTCTTAGTCAGACAGATAGCTGTTTTCTGTGCTGAACTGCATTTGTGACAAGCTCAAGAATATGTTTTATTTCTTTATTAATATAATTGTTAATGTTTTTTTAAATTTTTGATGATCATTGTTTCCTTTCTCCCAGCTTTTGAGAATTAAAGCAAATGGATAAAGGTACCTAACATTTAGCTTTAGTTATAGACTCCCATTCTAAGGGGGTGTCTCTTGTGCCTGCAATTACACCTAAACTTATATTGACTGGTTATTAATGGCTTTACTTACTGACCTAGACTGGTACATAATGAACATAAAAATGTGCAATTATCTCTAATGATGGTCTTTTGTCCTATAGATTTATCAATTGCTTTTACTTAAAAAACACGATCAGACGAGATTCATCATTAGTTGTAAATAAATGAGTCAAAGGTTTATTTTTGTTATTTAGCCATTTCAGTAAAATGAGGCTAGACATAATTAATTATAACAATCAAATGATTGTTTTATAGAATTAAAACAAACATCATCCAAATAGTAAAACGAATCAAAGCCACTGGACTTTGTGTTTAACATTTCTGCAACCTGCTGTCCATCAGCTTTGTTATTGGTACAAATATTATTTAAATTCATTTGTTAATTTCTTTTACAGGAGCCATTCTCTGAATTTATTTTTGTAATGATAGTTTCAGCCCTGCGGTGGGCTGGCGCCCTGCCCTGGGTTTGTTTTCTGCCTTGCGCCCTGTGTTGACTGGGATTGGCTCCCATAACTTTTGATGAGTTATAAAAATAATTGTACAATTCTAACCTTTAGTATCAATTATTTTTTAGAATTAAAAGACAATCGCATCTTATAGAGTCTGCTGGCTAAATATAAAATCATATTAATTCATACAACATTTTATGTTTTTCATTCCAGAACTATAAACAGCAAAATGTCAGAGGGTAATTTGGCCAAGATGTTTTACCTGAACTCAAAGACAAACAGTTTTCTGGTCAGAATCTGGAGAAGACTCTATAGTCTAGTCCCCTGGGGACAAATAAAGTTCTATCTATCTATCTATCTATCTATCTATCTATCTATCTATCTATCTATCTATCTATCACTATTACTAAAATAATATTGTCTACAATGTGAACTCAAATTCAGAACAAATATAATAAAAAAGGTCACATATCCATTTGTTCATTGTAGTTGAGCATTGCCCTGAGGTAGCCATCTCAGAAGTGTGGCCTGATCAATAAAGGATATCTCTCAAGTCAGGGAATGGTGGTCCATGGTATCTCACCTGTTGTGGAGGTGACATGGAGAGCAGATAGACAAGCCTTTTGTTCATTGAGAACAGTGTATGTAAATTGGTGGACATCCTGGATGACAAAGAAGTTATGTAAACCACCTTTGACTTTTTTGACAATGACTGATTAATTCATCCCGGCCAATACCCCCAAGCCGCCAGATGGAGCGATCCCTGCAACATGGAGGGGCCCCGAATTCCAGCAGGGAATCATGGAACTTGGAGTCTTTCATCACAGCCGTGCTGGATAACGTGGGGGCCGCCAGGGGACGCTGCAGGGAGGCCCAGAGACTTATATTTTCCATACAGCCCGTAAGTATGTCACAGTCATGAGTACGGAAGAAATAAAGTACTTCTGGGCTGAAGAAAAAGAGGAGTTTCACTTGACCTGGGTCGAGGACTTTAAAAGGAGTTGGGAGGAAGAGTGACAACGCATCTGGGAGTGGAGGATTGTCTTAGATTTTTGATTGTTTATTGTGTATTGGAGGTGGAGGTGCTTTGTGCACATTATTATTGTAATAAACCATTATTTTGGACTTTTATCTGGTGTCTGGCATCTGGTCTGAGGTTTCAAAGGGAAGACAGCACCCAATCTGTCACATTAGCTATTTTTATGTTGATTTGGCTTTTCTTTGCTTACCTGGTTTATGAACCCCTGCCTATCATTTTACTTCGTTTTTGCCATTTCCTGTCATTGTGCTGCTTGTTTTACAGTTTCAATTCTTGCTATTGCCTCCTAGTCTTCTAACGTGTTTAAGCAGAGCAAAGAGCCTCCTTTTTATCGGTTTGGGTCAAAGGGAAAGATGTCAAGATAGAAATGAACATTGACGTACCAATATGCCTCATAAAAAAAGAACATTTCAAAATATTTTGGTGTGCTACCCAAGAGACTGCTCTAATAGAGTTAACCCTAAAATGTACAACTTAAACTGGTGGTTCATTCCTTTGTTTGGAGAATCAGAGGCGATGTTGTTAAGTACTAGCTCTTTGTGATGAAATTGAAAGGGTCTAGTTTTTCTGTGTGTGACTTATTCAACAAAGTTAAATAAACTGCAGAGAAATTACACATCTAAAAGTAACACATGCTAAGTATGTGTTACTTTGATACCAGTAAAAGGCTAAAAACCAAGTGATATGAAACCTTAGGATGGTGTTGGAAGACTTTCATGGATAAGTCCAGATGACTTGATTTGATTCTCAAATGTTCACATGCAGAAGTGAGATGGAATTGTTAGCGTCTTGACAGATTTTTTATTATCTTAAACCAAGCATCAAAAGAGCTAGATATGTGTCTCCATTAGTTGGATGCAAGACAGTGAGATGTTGACTTAAATAGTGTATGCCAGTAGTTTTTGCTATATGAAGACTCAAAGCTGTATGACACCATTAATTTTGTTTTGATAAACCATAACAATGCTATGCATTCCAGTAAATTTATGAAGAACGAATTAAAAAACATGTTTATTTGGAAGACATAATTATAGCCTGGAAAAACTGAAAAGGAGTATGCAATAAATATGGTTCAAGTTTTACATTTCTTAGGAATAGACAATCAATATGAAAAATTCATACCATCCCTTTCTGGCATCAGTTTCACAACTGGCATCACAATTGTGAAGAGAAATAGAGATCTTAGCCAAAACATTATGCTGTGAACACTCTTCTTCAGTCAGGCATGTTGTCTGTACATTCGGATCCCATCATAGTAATGTTTGTTTAGTCATGCCTTGTCATATAACTTTAGGACAGTACTTTCATATGTGATGAAGATGGGTCAGAGAATCTTATTTTATTTTGTTCATTGACTGAGCTAAAAAGAGGTTTTTGTCAATTAGAGAAGTGCAGTTTTAGCCATGAAAACTTTTTACCACTATTTTTATGATGTGTTAGTCTCATTTATCTTGATTACAAGAATTTAATTAGTTGATTTAGTGATATCTGCAGTGTCTCTCCATTGGCCTTGGTTAGCATGGTAAACACTTATTTGTTTTTCATGTGTGAGCTCTGCTTTGTTCACAGAATGAAAAAAGCTACTACACTGTAAATGAAAATTCTGTCTGTAATTTCCCTCTGCCTACATGCCAGCTTTCACAAGGGTTCCTCTGATCCAATACAAAAATCAGAGAAACTATCACAGTCACCATTGACCCCTAAGGCACAGGAAAAATTGAAGAGAATGATACCATGTCCCACTGAAAGTCAAGTTCTTGCAACAGAATTAGCTCACTCTTTTGGAAGGCCACAGGCTAAAGTCACCTGCTCAGAGAGAAGAAAAATGGGCCAAGTATAAAAGATGGTTTCACTCCTCAGAGTGCTTGGGTTGGAATTCATCCTTAAGTTCATAGTCTGTTGATTTAAAACAGTCACTCAACCTACCAGGGGGTTTGCACATGAAACAGCTTGATTGGTTCTACATGTCCTGGTATAACATAGATCAAAGTATCTCAAAAGCTTTACATTAACTACTTGAGTGTCACATTATAATACAAACGATTTCTAGTCAGGCACATGCTCAGATGTTTAGGGGAAGGCCAAGTCTGAAAAAATGCAACTGTAGCTAAATATTCGGGTAACACATAAGAAAGACACAAAGCACACATAACTGATTGATGCTGTAGACTAGGTGGATAATTAATGTTGGTTAGTAAATTCATCAAAGTATTTTTACAGGAAATATGTTGTGTTTGCTGGTGACCTTGTTCACTAAATATTTTCCTCGAAATTTGCCGTGTGGCTAGCTGATCCATTGTGAGGCATTTTGACATCACAAAGCAATAGCAACCATGCACACAACTTTCAGGCATGCCTACTGTAAGATCATTTCCAATCTGCATCTGGCGTGATGTTTCAGTCCAATCAGTACTCTAGCAGGATTAAGAAAAAACTTTCAGCATCCCCATTTAAGGGGGGTATGTTAGCTGACTTGGGATTTATAACTTTGATATCTGTGTACCAACAGGCAGCACCACATAGCTAATTTGCATGCATAATCAGCCACACACCCAGTTACAACTCAAAATAAGCTTTAAATTAGCAATCCTCTTGTCAGAAAACTCAGAAGACCCTGTGAAATAGTAATAACAAGTGATTTATTACTATTAACAAGGTTTTTATTTCTTCCTGATGGAAGAGAAAAGTTTGAAGCATCTGCAAAGATATATAGGAAACAAAAAAGACTGCTGCTCCTAGAGCCACAATTTTAAAATATCGACAGTGGTCTCCCGTAGACTTTCTCGTATACTCAAATATGGGGATTTTATTTATATTTATTTTTATATTATGTGCATTAAAGAACCACCAACAAAAAATCAAATCAAAATAATATATTGAACAATTATTATAAAAGTAAAGTTAAATAAATCAGATTCTGCACCAGCATGAATAGCAGGTAAAGTATCAATTCTGGCTAACAGAAATGGCCCAAAAGTTGATAGGAATCTACGTTTTGTACATACATTTTGTATGCAAAATTTGGATGACCTAAGTGTAAATATACTCAAATTATCATGTTTACGCACACACACACACACACACACACTCACACAGAGACATATTTCCAAAAATGGTATTTTCCGACTCAGGGAGTTCTAAAATATCGTGATTCATCAAAATCTCGACATCAATTCTTTGGACGATTACAGTACTTTCCCTATACTTCGTACACGAGAAAGTAACAATGTAAGGAGCCAGTCCCATGCCGACACTTTGTGGCACAGCCAATGTGCGTCCCAAGATTAGAACTCTGAAAATGCAATGATCTGTATCATTATTTACTTATTTCTAGTTTCAGGCTGTCCACTGGCATCTTTTGTTGTTAGAGGTATGGTTGTGCAATGGTTAGCACTGTTGCATTACAGCTCACATCACATTTTGGCCACAATAATCAGTCTAGCATAGTTGGCAGTTACTTCCTTAGTATTCAGGAATAATTAAAATAACCACTGCACCATTATAATCCTCTCAAAACTAGTTCAGTTCATCCTTTCCCATTGACTTCTAAGCATTTTGTGGAGTTTGGTGAAGTTCCCAAACATTTTTGTGATTTTGCCAAACTAACAGCGAAGTGAACTCTTCATTAGTGATAATATCTTTCTTGGGAATTCTGACAGTCACTCACACTAGATGAGGGTATCATGTAGAAGGTGTTGTTTCCATTCTTGGTTTAGGTTGTCTGATGCTTGAGACCATTGCTGATCAATATTGCCATGTGAGCTACTGCATGTGCTTATGCCAAATTTAGAAAATAAGCACTTTGGAAGACTTTGAGGTACCAGGCCAGTAGTTACAGAAAAATTCAACAGTGGATGTCTGTGAGTCACTTCTTAAGTTTCTAGTGCAGCAAAGTTTTGTATTTGATGCTATCTATGAATTCATAATTTTGTGGTTAAAGCCAAGAGGAGATATCATTTTCAGGATATAACCTGGAGTTTATAGGTTCCTGCAACTAACCAAAGTGTTGTCCTAGATTTTCTTTCACGCTACACTGCAATATGTATTCCTAAGGAAGGCATACTGGTGCCAAGCTATGAAGTTTCAAGCACAGAAGAGGTCCATTTCTCTTTATGCAAGTGGTGTCACATTGGTGGGACAACTGCATATTTCAAAGCTGTTTGTGTATGTTGCAGTAAACCCACAAGTCAATGAAAAGCAATATTAATATTTTTACATACCCAAGAGTGTCCTCTTTAAAATAAATCATACGTTTCCAAGTTGTCTGCTCAATTTCATTAGGAAAATATGTGATTTTCCCACATGTACGCCAAGGCAGCATCACATCAATTAAGTGTGTGACACCATTAAACACAAGCTTCTGTGAGAGTGCAGAGGAATTTTTGGTTGACGTGCAATAAGACTTGAAATTTGTACAAGGGAAATGTACTCAACTTAAAAAAAAAAGAAAACGTATGATTGAGGAAGTCCTAGAAAGGTTACAGAATGCTAGTGATACAGAATATGAAGATCCTGTGTCAGATTGTGATACAGTTTTTACTGTATTAAAACAACGCGTTTGCTAAAGCACTCAATATTGTATAAATGTGAAGCCTCACGATGTGCAGCTTTACAATTCAAGAGTCGTGGGTTCATTTATCATTCCTGAACACTGTTTGCTGCATATTCTTAAATTGTCAATTTTCTGAGCAATCCTCTTTCAATTTCAACTTTGAGTACTGGCAACATTTCTCAGCATACCAGTGAGTATTGTTACGCCATACCTGTGCATTTTGAAGTTTTATGTGAGGACCCAACACCTACTCCCACCCTTCCACTGATCAAATCTCCCTGTATTATGGCACTCACATACCTGGGGCACATGAGAAAAAAAAGCAGTTTAATCTACTGACTTGTTCACAGCATAATTCTCTCACCACTCACAAAGTAATCGATATTACCATACAATATTTTTTATCCCATTTCTAATTGTGCTTGTTTCTCTCCCCCAACCTTTCCTTTATCAAATGCCAATGAATCACCATAAAAACAGAGCGACTAGTAATTTGGTTCAGCTTCAAGCTGCGAGGACAAGACAAAACCTTTTATTCTGCTGAAATCCAGGCACTTTCAGGCAGGTGGTGTAAGGACTTTGAGAAGGGTGGAGACTACATTGAGAAATGACATTATTGGTACATTCCATTTTCTAATAAATCCCATTTTCTAACTTTAGATTGACTCCCCATTGTAGTTTATTCCAGACATGAAATCCAAGAAAAAAAGCAACAACAGCAACAAAAAAAATCAATAAAAACACAGTAAACAAATGTGGGGCAACTACAATAGAAAGCAAAACAATATGTGTGACTTGCAGAACAAAAATTCCAATATATTGCGTAAAATGTAAGATATCTCTGTGTGAAGAAATTGTTTATATATAAAATTCAACGTCTATCTGTATGTCAGACTGATTTTCATGAGAAAACTACTTAACGGATTTAGATCTGGTTTTTTTTTCTATAATTTGCTTGAACATTCCAGTTGATTTTGCAACCTCTCTCATTGTGCTAAGTATCATAGTTCGCTTACGGTACCGATTTAATCTGAGACAGAGGCTGCGGGACAAGGGGAGGGGCAAGCGTGACAAAAGGAGTGAGGAGTCGGTCTACGCCTGCGTTTTGGAGCGTAACTTACCTCTGCTTAGCTAACAATACCTTTTTGTGTATTGATTTTTAACATTTGTCCTGTTTCACTACTAAGCGGGTGGAGCCACGGGGAACGGATAGTATATATATAACTGCAACTACAAAACTTATTTTCAAAATAATTAATGTTTGTGCCAAACAGCATAACTTTGCAATGCTATGGGATATGATGTCTAAACTTGGTACAATGATAGCTGACAGATTGGGTCACAAAAGAAACTTGATCTCAGGGATTGTACACCATAAAAAAATCCAGCGTTTTGGAGAGAAATCCCTAAAGCACCACATTTTTGTTGTGTTTATTTAGTTGATACAGTTGAAAAAAAGTTTTTATTCATGCAAATACTTTCCTTTAAAAATGTGAAGTGTTATACTCAGTAGGAGAATAATAGTCATTCATTTTTGGATATGTAATTTAGGTGCAATAATGGCAAAAACCCCTTTGGGCAAAAGAGGTTAAGTGAAATAGCAGGCATCATGTTCGTCCATGAGAAAGAGTGACCTGTTGATCACTATAAATTGTAGCCTACACCTGAACCGTCCTTGTGCTATTCAAGATTTGTCCAAAAGAGAAATCTGGATATTGGGTAAATGAGCAACCCTGCATCAAAGCATTAAGGAGCAGATCACAACCACATACTGGAAGGAAAGAAGGGAATGAAAAGCTACATAAAGAAAGAGACATTAAAATGATGATTCATCCACAACTGTTGTCCGGGATTGCTCTGATATATTATTAGGTAAAAATGACAGATTATGACAGATTCATGCATTATTAACTTCTCTCTAATTTTTTTTTTTTTTGTAGTATACACTTTTTTGGGATGTAGGAGGAAACCAGAGTGTACATGGAAATAGGAAGACGATATGAAATCCACATAGCAGGGTGAACAAATTCTCCCAGCAAGAATGCAGGAGAGTCCTTCTAGAGTAGTCGGGGTTATTGGGGAGTGGGGACTAGGAGTATCTAAGTGTTTTACAATATTGTATACAAACACATTTACACTGCTTATACACATTACAGATCTATAGGATAAAAGCAAAACAATTCATATAATAAAGAACTTTGTTACTTGTGTACTTTAAACAACACCTTATGCATTTCGTGGGGGCAGATTGATATGCTACAATGATATCTAACGCCAAATTGACACTGCCTGCAGATACAATAACTCAAGCTGTATTTTTTTTTATAATGTTAAATAATTTGTTAACAGTTTTATGTTTACATAAATTGTGTCTGTTTCAGGTTCTGGCCTGCCATGAAACACTGTTTTGGCGTCTTTAGTTTTTTTGGTACTGATATGTTCAGTAATAGCCAGGCATCCTCTACAGGAAATAGAACATCTACCTCCATTTGTTTATCTTACCAGATTATTATTTTCTGAGCCAAATACATCTTTTTGTACAAATTAATATTCTCTCAACAGTTCCTTGTTAAATAGTCATATTGACGGATTAAGCATGTGACTAAGCCCCTTGCTATCGCAATTGTTCAGTTCCCAGTTTGTAAGCTTCGCTTCATAAATACAGAATTTCTGGTTGGTCTGATATTGCCTGTTTTCAAATAGAATTGATATGATTGGTGATTTTAATATGCATTGAAGAATGTACACTCCAAAGTGCTCTTGCCCAGCTGCTCTGCCAATGAACTGTGAAATGAGTCATGCTTAAAATGCGGGCTAAATGAGAATAAAAAAAAAATAAAGTGAGACATCAAAATTTGGAAAAAAAAATATGACTGCTCTGGGAAATATGGGACATCTGGTAACCCTAACACAAAGTGACATCAGGTCAGGAGCTTACCTCAGATTCCTGGAGAGATTTTAGGAAAGTGCTACCATGCTGGGACACCATGACTTTTCCTATTCTTTATGCCAAAAAGTTTCTTTTGTTAACTTCCAGCTAACCAAACAGTTTGATGAACCATACTTCCCAAAAAGTTTATAAATAAAATGACAATTAAATGAAGCCTTAAGGTTCATTTTATTGTATATTGCAATATATATTACACCTACAGTTTACAAATCACAAGAAAAGTGACCAGTTACAGCCATAGTGCCAAAAACATAGTCATTGGTAGTGCATATACACGCATAAGCTGATATGTCTTCTTTAATTACACTACCTGTTACGGAGATGAACAGAGAATGGCAATCACTATCAAAAAGACAGCAGCTGGGTCGGCTGCCAAATCTTCTCTCATCGCTGTGCCGGTAAGTCAGATGAAATCAGAAAGTCTTTAAGAATTTCCACTTCACTTGCTGTGATAAAGTCTCCTTGCTCACTATTGAATGCAATCAGTTACCTGATACATTTTCCCCATATCTTGAGGTGACAGTAGCAAACAGCATGAAAACATCACCTTATTTGCAAATCACGAAGTAGTTAAGACTCATTTGTCAGTGTGTCTTGAATGATATGCATAGTTTGTACATTTAAGGTTAATGTGCACATATTCCCAGGAGTTAAAAATCAGGTCTGATCATGAACGGATAGCAAAGGAAGTATAAGTAACTGACACATAACATGTAAGAAAAGTACACTGAACTGTTATTTTCTATATTATAGGGCTTAAATTTAAGCACACCCTGCAACCTGTTAGGCTAGATAGGGACTGAAAGAGTACAAGGGGAATCATTTGAAGGCCCACAGTGTAGTGACTGCTGAGTCTAGACAGCAAAGAATTTGAGAAAAATAAAATTGGACCAACAGACAAGAATCACAAACTGACAAATGCTGCACCACTAGAAATTCAGTATCAAAGAAGTTGTTATGAATATATGATTATTTGCTCAAGTAATCTGGCCTAGATTACAATATACAGGCATTGTACTTGTTCTTTGTCCCACAAAGATTGTATCTTGGCTTTTCTAATGACTAGAAAGGTTTAGGCATAAGTTGACATCGGTGGCAATCTGGGAAATCAGTTAAGAAGACAAATAGAATACTGGTGTACAACATGCACAACTTTTATGAAGCCAAGCCAAGAGATACCTTGTTGATTGAGAAGTCAGTGTTGACCATTTTGGGCATCTATGGTTGTATACCAGATAACCTAACACAGAATTCTTTAACTTGTTTAATCCAATGCAGGGTCCAGGGGGTCTAGACCCAATCCTGGCTTTACTCAGCACAAGACAGGAAATTCCCCTGGACAGGGCATCTGTTTATTACAAGGTCCTTTAATGCACACACCCATACTCACATTCAGAGAGGGTCAACTCAGAATCACCTATTAAGCTAACACACATATTAGGAGCCTTAGAAGTTGGTACAAACTCCTCACGAACAATGACTAGAGTGAGATTTGAACCCAAGCTGCTTGATCCATGAGGCAGCAGAGCTACACAAAGCATCAGCATGTCATTCTAGTGCATTCATAAAGTATAACAGAAGATAACAGGAAAAAGATAAAGATTTTAGGCACCTTATGGCAAACCCCATTAATTGTGTGGCTGGCTGGGCTAAAAATAAATCAAAGCAAAGAAAAAGAAACAAGAGTTGACTTTTGCAATCAATGTTCCTCTGCACAATCTCCATTGCTCAGAGACACCAGTCCAATACTGAACATTAACTTCTGGCATTGTGGGATTTTATATGTTAATCATAGAGGAAGAGCTAGAGCTTGTGAGGTGTAAGTGATGTCAGGCTTCTGGTCAGATGTCTAAGGGCAAAAAAAGGAGACAGCATTATTGACAGTGGATCGTTGTGTCTCGGAGTGGCCTTACAATTCCAGACAGTGCTCAGTAGACTCTTCTAAGTATACGTGTCTGAAACAAGTAAGTAATTCATACGTTTGTTATGCCCTTCCTATGGAGTGTTAACAGCTAATCTTTTGCTCACTGAACTAAAGTCATGTGTTGAACGTCTGGCTTCATATGGTCTTCTTACTCAAGTAATTATTTTTACTTTTGTAGACTGATCCGTTGTTTATTGCTGAGTCATTTATCGGGGGACCATTTGCTTTGAATTGTATTTTTGCGTAACTTTGTAAAGCAACATCTGATGTTGTGTGTTGTGAAAGGAGCTATACAAAATAAAAGTTGATGGATTGGTATATAAAATAGTATGGTAGGGTGATGGCTTGTTGCTTCATGTTAGTTTGTCAAAATTACTGAGCAAACAGACAAATGTGTTTACAATTGAGAAACAAAATGGAAATTTGATTAGAAGAAGTATGCTGCCGGACAAAAGAAAACAAAACTGTGGCTGCTCACTGGCCTTTGGTGACAAGCAGTTCTTATTGACAGGTGGCCTATGTGGAAATATTCACATTCTTTGCTTGGCCAGTCAGCTAGTCTGCAGGTGCTTAAGTTTCGTCCCACATTACAAAGTCATGCTGGTAGGTTGATTGGTGTCTGGAGGTGCGGTGCTCGTGGCAGAGTCTGCGTGTGACCTACAAGTCTGTGCATGGTGTCTCATATAAGGAGCGTTCCTAGTTTTATAGCCCTTGTTTCTAGGATAGACTTTGCCTACTTCCAAAACAATAGAGTGAAATGTAAAATGCACTCATAAAGAAAAACAGTATAGCATGCATTATGCAAGGGGGCAGCATGTCATTAACTAATGAGCACTAAAAAGAAAAATGTATGTCAAAGACAGCACTCCCAACTTACATAAAAAGCTACATTCAGTGAAGGGAGTGTTGCATTTATTAATGAACTACTAGTGTACGTCTATGAAAAAATAAACTCATTTCATCTGGTTTTGTCATTGCTCTTTTTTATCAGCAATATCACACAATAAAAGTATTACCTTCATTTTGTAAAAGTCCAAAATAAAAAAAAACATGCTTTCCATATATTTCAATAGCTAAAAGATAACACAAAGCTTTGTTGCTGCTAATTAATTTACAGTTAATGCTATCTTTTTTTCATTGTTGTTGAGGTTTTTCCCCCCTCTGTCTGTGTGTCACATTGAATGAATACATTGTAAGCTTTTTTGGAGGCCTTCTTCACTTATTCATAAGAAATATTCTGAGCTGCCAGAACGTAATTACAGATTTAACATTTCCTGTATAGCTGGACAGGCTGTGTGATATTCCTCCTGAACCCCGTTACAGGTTATACTTAATGTCACTTTGATTGACGATGCACTTTCACAAGTGTGTTGATTGATGCCATTGAATGACAGCAGCAAGCAGCACTAGAACCAACCTACTATTTATGTTGCAAATATGCATCCCTATGTCAAAACAATATATTAACTTTGCTGATTGGTCGCTTTAAGACACTGTTGCCACTGGCAACAAGAACAATTGCTTTTAATCCTTCTTAAATTGCTGGTTCTCCATACATGGATTAGCCTTTTAGCTAAATTGGAACTTGCTTTTAAGTAGGTGCAAGTATTACTACAACTAATTTTGTTCCTGAAATGCAAATTAGAATGTACAGTTTAATCAATGTCATAAATATTGCAGTGCCAAAGAATAAAGGCCGGGTGTCTTTTTTCTACTACTGAAGTTTAATTAATGTGAAAAATGTTTAGTCAACAGTCTTTCTCATATTAAAAACTCAGATTGAAATGGCTTGTATATCCTTCAATGATTTAAAAAAAAAATTAAGAAATCACTACACACAAAATATATTAAAGGTGCCAATAAGCATTAGTCTTCTGGTGTAAAAAACACTTATTCTGGATATTATAAACTGTATATGATACAATACATACTGTTAGCAGTCATGTTGAGGTCTGTTTTCTAGATGTTTTAAATTTTTGTTGATAGTTATAAGCTGATACAGACAAATGTTTCTGAGTCCAAATTCTATGGATAGCAAGTTTTAATGTCAGTTTTAAGTGGTTTAGATTGCTTTAAATGAGATGGTCATCTATGCAGGTTTCCATTTTCTAAACCTGTACTTGTATTTTCTGAGTGATAGTAGCAAGAGGTGTAGGGTGCAAAGAAGCTTTTTACATCAAACAATCACATAAACACCAATACACAATAACACTGGGAGTATTTATAGTCATTAACCAAACTTTCAGACCGAGGAACAAAACACATTTCTTCACAAGAGGTACTAACTGAATAGATTTATCCCCTATCCTAAAACTACCTGACCAACAGACAGCAGTTTGAGAGGTTGAGGGACTTTGTATCAGAAATGGTGGTGTGTAATACTGGAACACATCAGGGAACCATCCTGTCTTTGCTCCTATTTACCCTCTACACAATGTACTTCCAGTACAATATCAGAGCTTGCTATCTAGAGAAATTCTCGGATGATTTCCGCATCATAGGCTGCATTAACAGGAGCATTGTGGAGAAATTCATCCTGAGATGCAGGGAGAACCACAAGCGACTCAACATCAGCAAGACAAAACGGTTTGGTAGTCCAAGTGCCACAGAGACCAGTCATCATTAAGGAGAGGACATGGAAGTGGTGCAGATCTAGAAGTACCTGGGGTTCACATAAACAACAAACTGGACTAGACTGATAGCACTGTTGCACTGTACAAGAAGCGCCAGAGCAGACTGTACTTCCTAAATAAACTCAGGTCTTTTGATGTGTGCCGCAAGCTGCTGGAAATGTTCTACCAGTCTGTAGTAAGTAGCGTGTTGTGGTCTCCTGAAGAAGCAACTTTAGCTCAAAAGGCACACAAAACCTGCAGAAACTTATCAGGAAAGGCTCTATCACAGGGCTAATCCTTGACACAGTAGAAGCTGCTGTGGAAAAGAGGATGGTGGCCAAATTGGATGCCATCATGAAACATCTCCTCCAGGAGTCACTCTCTGGGAGCACTTTTAGTCACAGGCTCATTCCACCATGGAATTTATTTTCTTAACTATCTATGTTTGTTCTGTGATTCTGTATGCATCTAAATTTCCCCTTGTGATTAATAAAGTTTATCTAATCTAATCAAATTTAAACTAATCTAACACAATCTAATACATTAAGCTAAACATGGCTCATCTATGGCTCATTATGTGTTTTTTTTATTTCTACCTGGAATAACAATGCCTAGGAGTGCAAAATGTGTAATACAGGGCTGGAGTTGGCAAAGAGGTTTGAAAAGGAATGCACTTAAAGCAAATCACAAAAAAAGCAACATGATCCCAATCAATTTTGCCTTCAACAGAGGGTAAACATGTATGAAGTAAATTCAGTTGCAGACAGTCTGGAGTAGATGTTTTTCAGCCCCTACAAGTAAGAAATGACATAGTAAATCGACACAGTGGTGGCCATACAGTTATGTCTATTGAAGTGCCTCATGGCTGACTGTCTTATGGCAGACAGTGTGTGATTACAATACAATTCTCTCGGCACAGAGAGTGCAGTCAGTTCATGTGAATAGGCATTCATGTAACAGAAGCTCTGAAATTTCATTAAAACAAAATATAAACAAACTCAAAAGTGGGTAAATTCAAAATACACAAGAAAGGTGTCTGACAAAATGAAAAAAATATCTCTTATTGTGAAGAAATGCATTCATCTGTACACTGAAGGGATAAATTATAAATATCCTTTACAACTGGGCTGACCACAGGTTTATTATTATGATGATGGCATAACCAGCGTTTATTGTATCTAGCCAAGTGGAACTTGTCAGTCTTTGCTCATATTCAACAGAATATTTGTTTTCTCATTCATTTTTTTATACTTTATTACTAGTCATGTTACCTGTCAATAAATTTAAACATATTTTCTATCTCATACCCTACATGTACTCCTCCTTGAACCGTCACCTTATCGTGGTGGAGGGGTTTGCGTGTCCCAATGATCCTAGGAGCTATGTTGTCCGGGGCTTTATGCCCCTGGTAGGGCCACCCAAGGCAAACTGGTCCTAGGTGAGGGATGAGACAAAGAGCGGTTCAACAAACCTCCGATGAAGAGCAAAAACTTTGGACAACATTTTCCCTTGCCCGGACGCAGGTCACCGGGGCCCCCCTCTGGAGCCAGGCCTGGAGGTGGGGCTCGATGGCAGCCTGGTGGCCGGGCCTGCACCCATGGGGCTCGGCCAGGCACAGCCCGAAGAGGTAACGTGGGTCCTCCTCCCCATGGGCTCACCACCTATGGGAGGGGCCAAGGAGGTTGGGTGCAGTGTGAGTTGGGTGGTGGCCAGGCGGGACCTTGGCGGTCTGATCCTCGGCTACAGAAACTGGCTCTTGGGACGTGGAATGTCACCTCTCTGAAGGGGAAGGAGCCTGAGCTAGTGCGCGAGGTCGAGAGGTTCCGGCTAGATATAGTCGGACTCACCTCGACGCACAGCTTGGACTCTGGAACCAATCTGAGAGGGGCTGGACTCTCTACCACTCTGGAGTTGCCCCCGGTGAGAGGCGCCGAGCAGGTGTGGGCATACTTATTGCCCCCCGACTTGGAGCCTGTGCATTGGGGTTTACCCCGTGGACGAGAGGGTGGCCTCCCTCCGCCGGGTGGGGAAGGGTCCTGACTGTTGTTTGTGCATATGCCAACAGCAGTTTGGAGTATCCACCCTTTTGGAGTCTCTGGGGGTTGCTAGAGGGCATACCTTCTGGGATTCCCTCGTTTTGCTGGGAGACTTCAATGCTCACGTGGGCAATGACAGTGAGACCTGGAAGGGCGTGATTGGGAGGAATGGCCCCGATCTGAACCCGAGGTGTTTTGTTATTGGACTTCTGTGCTCGCCATGGATTGTCCATAACGAACACCATGTTCAAGCATAAGGGTGTTCATATGTGCACTTGGCACCAGGACACCCTAGGCCTCAGGTCGATGATCGACTTTGTGGTCGTGTCGTCGGACTTGCGCCATATGTCTTGGACACTCGGGTGAAGAGAGGGGCGGAGCTGTCAACTGATCACCACCTGGTGGTGAGTTGGCTTGATGGTGGGGAAGATGCCGGTCAGACCTGGTAGGCCCAAACGTGTTGTGAGGGTCTGCTGGGAACGGCTGGCAGAGTCCCCTGTCAGAAGTAGCTTCAACTCCCACCTCCGCAGAACTTCAACCACGCCCCGAGGGAGGTGGGGACATTGAGTCCAATGGGCCATGTTCCGTGCCTCTATTGTTGAGGCGGCTGACCGGAGCTGTGGCCGCAAGTTGGTCGGTGCCTGTCGTGGCGGCCTTCCCCCAACCCGCTGGTGGACACCGGCTGTGAGTGATGCCGTCAAGCTGAAGAAGGAGTCCTATAGGACTTTTTGTCCTGTGGGTCTCTGGAGGCAGCTGATAGGTACCGCAGGCCAAGCGAACGCGCTTCGTTGTTGCTGAGGCAAAACTCGGGCATGGGAGGAGTTTGGAGAGGCCATGGAGAACGACTTTGGACGGCTTCGAGGAGATTCTGGTCCACCGTCCGCGCCTCAGGAGGGGAAGCAGTGCAGTGTCAACACCGTATATGGTGGGGATGGTGCGCTGCTGACCTCACTTCGACGCTAGGGTCGGTGGGAGGAGTCCTTCGAAGACCTCCTCAATCCCACTAACATGCCTTCCAATGAGGAAGCAGAGCCTGGGGACTCTGAGGTGGGCTCTCCCATCTCTGGGACTGAAGTCACCGAGGTGGTCAAAAACTCCTTGGTGGCAGGGCCCCGGGTGGATGAGATACCGAGTTCCTTAAGGCTCTGGATGTTGTAGGACTGTCTTGGTTGACACGTCTCTGCAACATCGCATGGACATGGACAGTGCCTCTGGATTGGCAGACCGGGTGGGTGGTCCCCCTCTTTAAAAAGGGGGACCGGAGGGTGTGTTCCAACTATAGAGGGATCACACTCCTCAGCCTCCCTGGAAAAGTCTATTCGGGGGTTCTGGAGAGGAGGGTCCGTCGGATAGTCGAACCTCGGATTCAGGAGGAACAGTGTGGTTTTCGCCCTGGTCGTGAACAGTGGACCAGCTCTTCACCCTTAGCAGAGTCCTGGAGGGTGCATGGGAGTTTGCCCGACCGGTCTACATGTGTTTTGTGGACTTGGAAAAGGCATTCGACCGTGTCCCTCGGGGAATCCTGTGGGGGGTGCTCCGTGAGTATGGGGTACCGGACTCCCTGATAAGAGCTGTTCGGTCTCTGTACAACCGGTGTCAGAGCTTGGTCCGCATTGCCGCAGTAAGTCGAGCCCGTTTCCAGTGAGAGTTGGACTCCGCCAGGGCTGCCCTTTGTCACCGATTCTGTTCATAACTTTTATGGACAGAATTTCTAGGCGCAGCCAGGGTGTTGAAGGGGTCCGGTTTGGTGGACTCAGGATTGGGTCACTGCTTTTGCAGATGATGTTGTCCTGTTTGCTTCATCAGGCCGTGATCTTCAGCTCTCTCTGGATCGATTCGCAGCTGAGTGATGCGGGCTCTGCATCGGTCTGTCGTGGTGAAAAAGGAGCTGAGCCGTAAGGCAAAGCTCTCAATTTACCAGTCGATCAACGCTCCTACCCTCACCTATGGTCATGAGCTATGGATAGTGACCGAAAGAACGAGATCGCGAATACAAGCGGCTGAAATGAGTTTCCTCCGCAGGGTGTCTGGGCTTTCCCTTAAAGATAGGGTGAGAAGCTCAGTCATCCGGGAGGGGCTCAGAGTAGAGCCGCTGCTCCTCCGCATCGAGAGGAGTCAGATGGGGTGGCTCGGGCATCTGATCAGGATGCCTCCTGGACGCCTCCTGGTGAGGTGTTCGGGCACGTCCAACCGGGAGGAGGCCCCGGGAAGACCCAGGACACGCTGGAGGGACTATGTCTCCCGGCTGGCCTGGGAACGCCTTGGGATTCTCCCGGAAGAGCTGGAAGAAGTGGCGGGGAGAGGGAAGTCTGGGCCTCTCTGCTTAAGCTGCTGCCCCCGCGACCCGACCTCGGATAAGCGGAAGAGGATGGATGGATGGATGGATACCCTACATGTACCTTCTGTGCTTTTCTTTTCTATTCTCTTGTGTCTGAATCTTTCTTGACTGGTGCTCTGTCTCTCAAGCAGGGTCCCATAAAGCCTGCTACTTACAGTCTGTCATTTCAAAGTGCCTTGCTCACTTTTTTTACTTTCCGTCATTGAATGCAACTCCCAGCGTGCCACCTACACCTTTACTCTTCCTCACACTTGTGCACATCCTCTTTCAATTATGTCACCAAGGCCAAACTAACCAATTACAACAAAGGTAAACTGACCAATCACATCAAACCCAAACTAAGCAATCAGATTACTCTGAGCGACTGATCACATGTAGACTTTAGTGTTTTATTTTATACTAGCCATGTGCGCCCAACTACATTGTGCGTGTTAAAGTTGTCTGTGAAGGGCTCCCTGTTTAAACGCGGCTGCCAGTCGTGAACTGGGCCCATTGTCGCATAGCATTATGATTTTTTATAAGGGAAACAAAATTACAAAAGAAAACTCTTGGACAATGATTCGATAGGAACGGCCTACTCGGAATCACTGTCCGAATCGTAATTATGTGGTGGTGTAGGAGCATTTCTGCTTCTGTCCGTTCACAGTCTGTCTCGTTTTCACGACGCTATCGTTTCCTCTCACGATCTCTTCTCAACCTTTCTCCAATCTCGCAGGTTGCTTTGTGGCAATCCAAAGAGTAAGGCAATATACTGTACATGGAGCAATGGTTATAAGAGGGGGACACACAGGTATCCAGGTTCTTTAAAGCATAAATAGGGATCACTTCACTGACATGTGAGCAAGCCACGCTACAACTATAAGACGCACAGCACTCGCTGGCTACAACGTAACAATAATAATTTCCGGAACGTGCTGTTACGTTGTCATTCATTTTACCCACTGTCTTTCTTTCATTCATATGTTACTTAGGCACGTACCTTTTATCTTCAGCAATCTTATTCTCTAACCAGGCCTCAAGAGCTAACCAGCGTAACACTGTCCACCACCCCTTTCGTTATTCCGGCACATTGTTGACATCCGTGAGTAACAACAACGTACTAAACTGGAAGGTGGTCTACATATGCGTGGAATTCGCGGACAAACAAAAATCAAGATCTAAATTAAGATCTCTTTAGTTAAGTTAAAGCACAACAATTTGTTTAGTTTGAATGTCTGTGTTTTGAAGTGTGACTGGAGTACTACAGTCTTCAGTAGTATAAGCCTGGAGGAGATTCTTAATGCAATGCTATATTTTAGCTGTCTCTCTACTGCCATCTAGTGCTTCTTCTAATTCATTCACAGACAAACAAAGATCAAGATCCAAATGAAGATTATATATTGAGATTAGATTACTTATTTAGCAAATGCTTTTATCCAAGGCGATTTACAAAGCAAGTTATAATACAAACAATAATGATTAGAAGGCAAATGAAACAGAGAACAAGATCAGAAAACCAAATAAGAGGGCGTACTACTACTACTACTACTATGCAATTGGACTAACCAATTTTTATTTTTTTAACCAATGAAACTGCTTTGTTTCTTTGCCTACATTTTTGTGTTTCAGGCATCACCACAACAAAATGTCTCTTGAATGTAATTATTTCTCTAGGTTGAGTGCACAGGCAAGTGGTTGTCATAATAATTTGGCAACTTTATGTCTCTCTATTATATGAAAAAAATCCTGGGACGAGATGACAAAGTAGAACATAAAGCGGTTAAAAAATGCTGGAGTGATACACACGCAGAGCAGGTTAGAGATTATGAAAATAATAAAATTTGAAAGTCTCAAAAAAATCATAGTAAAGATCACATTAGTGCAAACAAACAGAAATTATTACTCAGTGAAAATACCGGAACAGCGAAAAGACATAGAATATATGAACACAGGTGATATGACAGAAGAATGTAGATATTGTCAAGTCAGAGACTTGTAGATCGTCTAATTCGTGTTGCGATCAGGGAAAAGTAGTGTTTCTTCCCAATGAAGAGGCGTATCCGTGAGAATTAAAAGATTTGTTGTTTGGTGTTAGTGAAATCCACATACACGAGCGGCAGAGACGTGAAGTGGCAGGAACGTAGCGCAGGCTGGGGGTTGGCGAGCGAAGCGAGCAGGGGGCAAAGCCCCCTAGTATTATTAATGTTAATAAATGTGACGCAATTTTTGCCAAGATTTTGTGGGTCTCGCTTCTTTTTCATCACCGCCCCATAGCCATGTTGTTGGGCTTTGTCATGCCAGTTGCCAGTCACGTGTCAAGGAAGTCACCCAACACATGATGTCAGCTCACTCCACTTATTTAAGAAGGTGTCAAATAGAACACAAGAGTCCAAGTTTGTGGGTTTCTAAAAATATTGCACAGCATTTGTTGGTGCTATTAATTGTTAGAGAAAGGATTATTAAATACTTTTAGATCCTTTAGTTCTTCCTGTTGATCACAACTTTTTTTTTTGCTTTTTGCTTTGAGGCTGGCGTATTTTGACCTTCTTCTGTCAAAATAACTATTCTTTGCTTTCTCCTGTGGCTCTATAACCTCCTGGGGCCTCATTTATAAAACTCTACATGGATTAGATTTTGAAAATATGTGCACTTCAAAAAAATCAGTTTTATAACACATGGCGTATGCACATTTCTGCATAATTTACCTTTACAACAGACTTTTATTGGCTAGTAGAACAGCCAACTTCCTGACACGTTTAAACCTTTCCACCTCCATTCAAGAGCATCTTCCTGTAAGATCATGGATGACATTATAGCACCTCTGGGGATCTGAGAATGGTGTGTGGCACCAGCATCTAAGCAGGTATCTACTAACATTTAATGGCATGATTGCTAACACAACAAATAGCATAAAATATATGAAAACTGATGGTTTATCCAGTTACATTACCAACAAGCCAGCCACCACATGTAGCACTGTCATGTCCACTTTGCCTCAAAATAAATGAATCACACGTTGATCCAGAACACAGAAACATGATGTTTGTCAGTCTTACCTTGACATCACTTATGACTTATGCATTAATGGAATGTAATAGCTTACACTTAAAAAAAGTAGTTTCATTCTCGCTAGGTGCCCTTATTGCCATATATATGAAGTAAAGTGCTCTGATTACGTTAGGAGAACTGCATGCCTGCTTTTTTATGTTTGCAAAAAAATTTTATTTTTTATTTATGTACACTCACACCATAATAATACTGGATGTGGCACCTCTTCAGTCAGCTCATGGCTCCCGGCACAACAGGTATGATGAAGCAAAGCTTGGCTGAGATATTCCTAACCAGCCAGCCAGTTCCCAGAGAAAACACAACAGGTAAACTATGTAAACTGATGGAAAGCCAAGAAAGCTCTTCAGTGCAAATATGCAGCATTGGCGCACTTAAACGCAAACTAAAATTAAGTCTATACATCAAATTTAACACTTCTGAGGTATGTTTGTCTCACCAATGTACATTATAATAACAGGTTTGTGATATGTATTATTATGTGCATGAGTTGTCATTTAGCAAGTCGGTCTGTATTTCTCTGCTTCATCAAGGGTGTAGACATTTTCCATCTATCCATCCATTATCCAACCCGCTATATCCTAACTACAGGGTCACGGGGGTCTGCTGGAGCCAATCCCAGCCAACACAGGGTGCAAGGCAGGAAACAAACCCTGTCCGCAGGGCATTCACACACACACACACACACATCCCAATCACACACTAGGGACAATTTAGAATCACCAATGCACACAGGGAGAACATGCAAACTCCACGATGCAGCAGCGAGGCAGCTACTCACTGCGCCACCATGCCGACCTAGTCATTTTCCAGTTTCTCCAAAATGTTGCGTGCGCATGGGGTTGAGTTGCCATACATATACACAAGCTTTCACATCAAGTTTTGTTTTATAAATCCGATGTTTGCATGAGAACGTTCATGTGCACATTTCAAGCTTCTTTTTGTGCATACACAAGCTTTATAAATGATTTGTTCATTTTGGATTAACCATCTTGGCACAGTTTTTGGCCATAATGGTTTTGCTCGCACAGAAAGTAAGACATGCTAATCTGTTTTCTGCACAGTCTAGCAGATCTCACTTATCTCCACCTACTGAGTTAGCTTGGAAAACCTTTACATAGCAGTCTTTGATCATGGATGGAATCATTTAAAGAATCAGACATAATAAACAATGGAGGAAAACTTGAAGCCTAGAAGAGGCAGATAGGTCTTTAATGTTCTTAAACAGAGAGGGAGAGATTGAAATAACAATCAAACAATGGAAGAGCTGAACCATTGTCAGGAAACAAGCCACGGTGAAAGTAACCAAAGGAGACCTTTAGAATTGTGCAAATAAACCAAAACACTAAGTTAAAATCATTGTGATAGTCCTTAGCTGCTGGGTCCTTAAAATGGCACAATACTTTGAAATATAAACATATTTATTTTTTCCTACTGCTTTAAATCTTGTTTAGCCCATTGGCTAGTGTCATCACAAATCTATTAGACCAGGCTCAAGTTCTGGCTCAGTAACTGCATACAGTATGCTGAGTTTACGCATTCTCTCTGGGTATTCCAGTTTATTCTTCGACATTCCAAATGCTTGTGTGTTAGATTAACTGGTGACCCTGTAGTGGCAGAAAGAAGTGGTTTTGAGTGTATCCATTAATAAGTGTGTCCTGCTATGGACTTCAATCCTGGTCTTTTCCTACATTGAGGACAGTGTGGTTGGGAAAGATCCATCTTTCTTTAAACCTGAAGATAGCATAAGCAGAACTGAAAATAGAAGAGTAAAGAGATGGGTTATAAACTCTATTGAACATGAGGCCCCATCATTTCTCCAGTCTGATCCTGAGTTAAAAGTAAATTTCTGGCAACAACCCGGGGATGTACATTATTATTAAATATCTAGACACAAACTTCAATTCTTGTCTGAAAGTCTATTATTATTCTTTATAAATTGGCTAGTATACTTAATATGCTAATCTTACCAGAAGTGTTTTTCCCAAATGAAATGTCTGATTTTAAAATAGTCAAAGATGAAAGAATACTTTAAACACTCAAAAATTGTCTATCCACTTTAAATTTTTGATTGGTGCCTTTTATGCTAAATTATAATGAAGTATAAATTGTACATATGAAAATACTCTGCATATGAAAATGCAGAGCTCCCTGCTTGCTGATCTAATTTGACATGACATACTCAAACCTCAATGTCTTGGATGACCGAAACCTTCCCTGGCTGCACTGGGTGCAATGTAGGAACAAACGTGAGGCACAGAGCTAACCCACTGCAGTGCTCTATGCCACTGAAATCAATTATTCATTCTATTTGTTTTTATAGGGCCATTCATAGTAGCAACTATTTAATGTGCTACATGCTGCCATCAAAAAGAATAGCACATGGATAAAAGAATAAGACTGAAGAGCAGAACTGGATATTCAAAGTCAGCTAATGAAATGTGTCAAAACCATGCATGGCCAATTATGTGAAAAGGACAAAAACAAATACTTAAACTAACAATTTTAAAATGGATATAAAGTAGTAAAGCAATGCATAACATGCTGGTCCTAACTAGTACAGCCCATGCTTTTCATAGCTCATTTCTTTTATTTCTCACCACTTGTTTCCTTCAATTCTGATACTTGCAATCCTTCTTAACACAGTTAGGAAAGTGCCTTGAGAGTGAATAGCCACGTCTCCTTCAATGACAATGTACTGCATCCCTTTAGTTAAACAGAAACACAAACTCATTTAGTGTGTGTCTTAAAGCATACAGATGCATTTAAACTAGAGACATTATAAAAAAGAGAAGATTCAAATTCCAATATTTTAATTTAGCTTCTAATTCTCCCAGTCACATTCTGGACTATGGTGTATCTACACATTCAAAACACATTCAAAATAAAGTCCAATATTTCATCTCATGTGAAGTGTGTTTTAACATTTTTCCATTCAAAAATGGTCTTTTCTGCATATTATGCACTTTGTGAAGATGTTTGGCTACTTTATAAAGGTTTGAGGACCAACAGCTCAAGATAGAGATGTGAAGTACACTAGCAGAATAAAATACAAATTGAGGATGCTAATCATTATTAAAAGTCTTGAATTAGGAGCCTAACGTTTGAGCAGACAGTAGAATTGCATTCTTTTGTACTGTACACATGACATAAAGGGTGTTTTACTAACGTGAATCTGTAGCTTGTAAAGGTTATAATCTAGTTCAGAAATGGGTGAGTGTGTGAGTGCGTGTGTGTGTGTGTTTAGCAGTAAAACATACACTTTGATCTTAGCTCAGGTAACGGTGGCTCCACCTAAGAGAATCCTGGATGGATATATCCTTCAGTCCAGGAAAGCCTCAGGGGAGGTGTCTGGTTGACCTCAAAGCCCACAGTAGGCACTTGATACCTGAAGGGGGGTCTTTCAGCAGGCGAGCGGGCCTCGCATCATGTTTTATCTTCCCATCACTTCTCTACTTTTTTTTCTGTAGTTGCAGTTCATGGAGTACCATTCTTTCACTGCTGATTGTGATTGCTTATTTTCCTAAGTTGCTTGCAAAGAGGTTAGATTTTATTAGGTAGTAATTGCTAAATCTATCCATCTATCTATCTATCTGTCTATCTATCTATCTATCTATCTATCTTTCAACACACACACATACTATATATATATAATATATAATATTTCTTTCTGTCCTACCAATTACGTATAACTTTACGTTGCTGTTATCACCTTGCCTGTCTCAACATTAGGTTTGTATTTACATGATACAACATACGTTCTCAATACTCTTAAAAGCATGTACACTGACTCCAAATGAATCATTCACTTAACTCACAACTGCTCCTGAAAATGTAAACAAAAAGGAAATCATAACAAGCAACCACTTCACTTGTTGATCACATTTTTTTTTTTTTTTTTGTTTTATTAAATAATTAAAGTGCCAGGCACTCCCTTAAACCAGATGCGCCCTGTATACAGATGGCAAGTTTAATTATTCATAACCCAAAATACAGGTAAAACAGACGGAAAGGGGGACTAAACTTAAACTGCTCCAGGCCAAGTCGTGCAGAACTTCAGAAAAAAAAAAAAAGCTATTTAATCCTGCCAAACAGACTAATGAGACAGCTGATGAACGAAAGGGGTGCACGAATGTATTTGTCTTGCTGTCACGCTTACATCCACTACATACTCAGAAAAGAAAAAAGATTTTCTGATCAGAAACCTTAAATACCACATTTAAACGGAATTTGGGGATGCTTCCCAGTTTTTGAGTACTGGGACTACTGTGTTATTTACTATTGTAATAATTTGTTATTTTACAATTTATGGATAAAAATGTTTCTGAAATGCTGTGTCATAGACAAATGATATTATTTCTTGATATATTTAAAAATGAGGAAACGATAATAACAAATCTAACACAACAGTCTGAAGCAATATTATAATGTTGCACCTTTTATGCTGTTAAGAAACTGTTAAAAACTTTGCTGCTTTCCTAAATGATCAGCATAGCAGATATATTACTGAGTATCAAAGTGGTAAAGCTTACAGCTTAAAAGCAACAGACAGGGAACAGCAGCCTGCCTATCAGCGACCATCTGAAAGAGAAGCAGTAACACTGCCTCAAGTTAAAAGTTTTCCCTGTCACTTTATCAGGTATTGTAATCAGGTAAATGAGACAGGTAACAAGTTATCATCTCCTAGGCCCTGAGGAGATATTAGACAGGACAAGAACAGTCTGTTCGTTCAGGCCTGCCATATGGACTTCAGATCATTGCGGTCAGAATTACTGAAATTTACATAGTCCTCTGCTTTAGAGCAGACATCCTTTCAACAGAGCGTTGTGTGTGGGTGATTATTCATATATGTATATATATATATATACACACACACACAAGAATAAATTCTGTGTTTCATGTACTCACAACTATAAACCTACTTTTGTCCACATTAAATAATGTTTATATTATTTGTCTTCTGATTATTATTATTAAAGTGTGTTTGAGTGTAGCAAGTACACTACAAGAATGTATATAGGCCGGCAATTTGAGGACGTACGAGATTGTACCTAAGTGCACTGTGCCATTCTTTTGAGTTAATCAAGATAATAAAGTTATCGAGTTAATAAAGCTATTGTAGTAATCATAACTTGCATGTCTTTTTCCATATAAACAACTGTAAATGTACTTTTTCCCACCCCTGTATATCTATATATTTACTGTATAGTGTCACAAAAACGAGACATAAACAGATAAAGGTTTGGGGCAGCCACCCGTATAATATGGTATCCCGGCTGCAAAAGTCGTTCTTATCCAATAATCAGCACTGAAGTGCATACAACTGAGTCCAGAACAAGACTGAGGGAAAAGGGTTGGCTTTTAAAGAGGAAGACAGGAAGTGAGGTCATAAGGATCTGGCCTATGTTCGTCAATCATCGGTTCGAGCCCGGATGTGACATCACAGGGGCCGGGGCCTGTAAGGTCTACTTCCATTGGCTTTGTCCCGGAAGTGACGTCAAGAGAGCCAGGTGGAATCTCCCGGGAATGGCCTACAGGAAAGGGAGAAAAAGAGACAGTGCACTCTGCCACATCCCGGCATGCCTCAGAACCGCCTTCACTCAAGCCCTTTAGCTGCCTTCCATACGCACGTGTGTGACAATAGATAGATAGTTAGATAGATAGATAGATAGATAGATAGATAGATAGATAGATAGATAGATAGATAGATAGATGATCATCTGCAATACTCTGATTCTGAAATCATTGTGCATTTACAGTACACTTATAGCTTACACTTGTAGCTCATGATAGGTCATGTACTATTTTAAGGTGATTTATTTTTAAAATGTGTCTGTTAATTGCACTCCATTGTCTGTCTGCATTTAAATATTATTTTAGGGATTTGATGTTTGGCCCATGTTTTTTCTCTGTTTTTGTTGATCATTCTGGAACCTGTTTATTGACTCATTCATTGACATATTAAACATTTTTATTTATTTTCATTAATAATTTTGTGACAGTTACTTTAATATATTCATCCATCCATCCATTTTCTAACCCGCTGAATCCGAATACAGGGTCACGGGGGTCTGCTGGAGCCAAACCCAGCCAACACAGGGCACAAGGCAGGAACCAATCCTGGGCAGGGTGCCAACCCACCGCAGGACAACTTTAATATATTAATAAAACTAAATTATTCTTTTCCTGATGTATAAGTTATTAAGTGGTTTGATGAGGTTAAACAGTAGATGAGTGAAGATTTCTTGACCATTATCTTTAAAAATCTGAAAATCTTTTGTTAGATGAAAATTCTACTTATGCATAGCAAGTATGGGGGTTTGCTCAGCTTGTAAAAGTTTCATCAGAGTGGCAAAGCATAGTAAGGGCCAGGGATACAACCTAAATAGAGAGGAATATCCATAGAGACAACAGGCCAATAAGGCCAATGATATCTTTGGTTGTAGTGAATACCCTGCAAGTAAAATACTTGGTGATAGCAGAGCAAGAGTAAGAGTAGACAATTCTGGTTACCACATTACGCCTTAGAAGCAATTGAAGCTGTGAAGGACTTTGACTTACTTTGAAAGTCTCAGAAAATTGAACCTGTTTAATATAGAGCACAGGAAACTGTGTGGGAAACTAATCCAGGTCTTCAAAATTCTCAAAGGCATTGATAAAGTAGATCCAGCAGAATTCTTTCAACTTAAAGTTGAATCACATACTCTAGGAAATTAAAGGAAAGGGCATTTAGGACTGAAGCAAGAAGCATTTTTTTGCCCAAAAAGGTGTGGGAAAGTGGAACGAAATACAAAGCCATGTAGTTTAGGCAAAAATCATGAGTATTTGGTTCAGATACTGGAATAACTTAGCTATTAGCTAAACAACATGCTTGATGGACTGAATGGTCTCCACTTGGTTGTCAAAAATATTATCTTCTTATGTTTTTTATATTCACAGTAGATTCCTCCAGGACACTAGAATAAAAAGGCCCAAGAGTGCCAAGATCTCCTCTCAGAGAAAAAATAAGGCCAGGAATCATTGTTGATGAGCCAAAACACCTCCCCGTCAATGCAAAGTAGTACAGCATATGATCCAAAATCAGAAACATAGAAACAGTACTGACATTGCAAAGTTGAAACTGCAATAACTGTTAGAAACAGGATAGAAATGTGTTCATCCAGCTATTGTGAGACTATAGAACACAGAAGGATTCTTACTGCCATAAACAAAAAAGATACAGTGTAACAAGTTGAAGTCCAGAGCACAGATAAAGAAAGTTTTTTTGAGGAGAACCCCTCCCTAAGAATGAGACAGACCACACTGATGTGCTCACTAATGCTGCAGCATTATTAAAGTCAGTGAATGGGGCCTTTTCTTTCCAGGCCTTTATCTTGTAGTGACATTTATAATACTGTTCTTTAAAGCCATTCAATCAATGTTTACTTTACATACATAACTTTAAAAAGCAAACAATAACATCATCAAAATGACATAAGATAAAAAATTGATTTTAGGGCAAGACATAATTTAGAGTTAAAGGTTCAGAGTAGTAGTAGTTATTTAGTTAGATCTTTCATACACAGGATTAGTCATAGGCCAATGGAACCAAGTTAGAAAAATTAAAAATCAAATATATGCATACAATTAGCAACTGACAGCAGGAGTTAATAAACAAGACTAGACACCTGCAAAGAATGAAATACAAGTACAGAACGTCCAAATTCACAAGAGAAAATGTCAGTTTTCACATAAGTTTTGAACTTTATGACCAGTAGAGCCTCACAGACACACCAAAGGAGAGATTTCCCTAGAGTAGGAGATACAAAGGAGAATGAGTGATCAGTAAAAGATGAATAACAGGGATTTTGGGATAATGAGAACATCTCAGGTGTCATAAAGGTTTATATGGGGCAACAATTTAGGAAGTGTTAGAATTTACAGTTCTGAACTTTATCAATTGAGTTCTGAAGGTCAACGAAATTCTAAGTTTACATCCTATACTCCTCATATTGAAATTAAGCTTTTTTTTTTTAAATAATGTATGCAATCTGGCAATACCATTTAAGAATAAAGAAAGATTCTGTACTAGTAAAATAACAATCCTCTAATTGTTTTGTGGTAATATCTGATGGGACATTAATGGGTTTTTCTATTCAATTCCGAATAATAAAGAAAGGAAATGATGACAGCTTATCTGTTTATCGATACATATAAAATACTAAGGTTTCTGTCTGTTACACATAAACATGTGAACCACTGGGCCTTAATCTAGGACTTAATTATGAGCTTATGCCGTGATAAGCATAATGTGTCCCATGAATTAGATGTGCAGGCTAACTCAGCTGCAAAATTGGGCTTCAGGTCTTCACAGTAAGCAGCAACATGGGTGCAGGCCATGGCTGACAGAAAAAATACAGTGGTGCAGGCATATGGCATTGCTGATAGGAAAACAACCACGGTGAGCTCTGGTGAGAGTCAAGCACATTGCACAGGCTGAATGATCATTTCCATCGTAAATGTGAAGCATACACTCTGAG
This sequence comes from Polypterus senegalus, assembly GCF_016835505.1. Lineage (NCBI taxonomy): Eukaryota > Metazoa > Chordata > Cladistia > Polypteriformes > Polypteridae > Polypterus > Polypterus senegalus. Next base: position 141,283,225 of record NC_053154.1, on the reverse strand, counting down.
CCAACAGAAATTCATACACAAACAAAGAATTGGAGGTGTTGCCTTCCTAAGCCATATAACTGGGTTTCGGATCCTTTCTGTGGCAAGCTATGGCTTGGCCATGCTACCAAGAAAACAAAGGCTATGCACACATGAAAAAAACAGCCATGGTGACACCTCAATGGCAGTGAAGGACATTGCAGGAACCTCAGCAGTGTTTTTGCGTGCTGTGTTTCATGAATGTCACATGGACCACCTTTCTTCAAGGGCTAGAGGTCAGAGAGTTACTATTTTTTTTTTTAAATGAACAAAACAACACTCTCAACTGACACTCCCCACCCACTTCTTACCCCTTCCCTACCCTTTGATAAAAAGTGAGTACAAAAAAGAAAAAATAAGGTGACACCAAAGATGCCATTTAGGAACGGCAACAGTCATGTAAACAGCTACAAGTTGAGAGGATTAAAAGATCCCTATCACTAACCAATCATCCAGCTTCCAACCAGCTAAGTAGCAAATAGGCATTAATTGGAACTGGGTGACTGTTGATCTATAATATTATGAATTCAGGAAGGATCAAGTAATAAAAAGATGACTTCCGGAGATTAGAAGAGAAACACTCAAGAGATCTCCAAGAGACTAGTACGGAAATGGCAGCAATTGTACTCCAGGAGGAAAGTCTCTGATATATGGATGTTACAGGGAGAGTAGAGACATGTAACAGGAGAAATATGTGGGTCAAAAAATGAATATCAATAGATGGGTTCAGGGAAAGATGGTCAGAGACAAAAGACTAGATGGAAAAGGCAGGTGTATTTTAGCTAAACAGAGAAATGTACCAGGGTATTTGTAAGTTTTTCTGGCTTACAGAGTCATTGTTGTCACATGTACAGAGTGCATTGAAGCCCTTGAAGCAATTCATCACCGCACTACAGTGGCATGACAGGGGAGCAGAACAACCTTATCTTGAAGCTTGCTGTCATTACCAGAAAATCTAAGAGCACAGTTAACAGCATTGTCTATCATAAATAGTCTTATTAGTTTAGCCAATTTTGCAAAATGATTATAAAGTAACAATAAAAAGGTAAATATGGTAATTGGCCTTTCGATGCTAACAAATTGCTAATGGAAATGTACTGATAAAGGTTCAAGGTTCGGAACACATGTGGCGGTCAACCACCCTGGTGGCTATAGGGACCACGGGAAAGCAGCATGGAAACTCAACCCTATAGGGGCCCATGGTTGCTGCCAGGGGGTGCCCGAATGCCTGGAGAGCCCGGAAATGCTGGGGGGACGAAGACCAGGGACACCCGGAGTTCTTCTGGGTGCACAGCCGGCACTTCCGCCACACCAGGGAATGCCGGAAGAAGTTCATTGGGAGGCACCTGGAGCATGTCCAGATGAAGATAAAAGGGGCCGCCTCCTCTATTCAATGACTGGAGTCGGGTGGAAGAGGACAGAGCTTGGAGGAGAGGAGAGGAATGGAGGTGGTCAGAGAAGAGAGACATTGTGTGAGGCCTGGACTAAGGGTGATTGGTACTGGGAAGTGTGCACTGTAAATACTGTAATATGAATAAACGTGTGTTTGGGTGCAAACCAGCAGTGTCCGCCTGTCTGTGTCCAGGCTGCTTGCCACAATGGCATCCCAGATGGGACTCTCCGCCCGTTACAAGGCGGGGACCCGTCTATAAAAATAATTTTGTGGACAGCCCGGTGAAGCAGGTTAGCCCACACACGCACCACGGTAGCAGTACGCACACAACCCAGCGAGAGCAACTCACCTGGAGGACCGCCAATGGTTCTTAGAAGGCCTATCCCACCTGGTGTGGGAAGACCATAATGGGCGTAGCATCAGTGCAGCAGGCTCCCACGAGCATGTCGCTACTGAGGACGCCCAGGACGGCATCGTCTCTTCAGACAGACAGGACCCGGGAGGTGAGTTCTCTGCCCTAAGCTAGCCAGCCCTAGGGTGGCTAGACTTGGTTTTTGTCTTGCAGGCAGGGACTGCCCGGATCCGTTGAGCTTCGTCAGCGTGGCAGCAGCAGGGAGAGCCATAGAAGAGGAGTCGCTGCAGCTCGAAAAGCCACGGCAGCTGCGGAGCTGCCCGGAGGCTCACCACCACGCCAGGGGCTTTGAAGGGAAGATGGCCAAGAACCGGCAGTCCCCTCCCGAGGCAGGCAAGGGATTGGACGGTGTGTGATGTGTGCCCACAGATGATTGGTCGGAGGCGGGACCAACGAATGACCATCCTGAGCCGGGGAAAGACCCGATTGGGCCGCAGAGAATGCCCCACGGACTGTGCTTGCTGGCGAGTCTGTGCGAGCTGGAGGAGTGCCTTCAGCCCGCAGAGTCGCTCTTTCAGTTGCTACACACGCTCCGTTAAGGATTAAAGGAGCTGGAGGGGAAGGCGGCTGCTTCCGTGAAGATGCTGAGACAGTGGGCAGAACAGTGCGACACTGGAATCTTTGGCTGGAGTGGCATGGCGGTGCGGATGAGTAAAACCAGCACCGTAAAGGAAAAGGGAGGCCCTAGCGAAAAGAACCGTGACGTGGGTGATCGGATTTAAGTAGTGGGGGCTCCAATAGTGGATGCAGTGGTGGTGACTGATCACGTGGTGAGGATGGAAAGAGCAAGAGGATAGTCAGGACACCAGCTGATGAGTGCCGTGGGACCTAGTGCCCTATGCCCTGAGCCAGCGTCGGTCTCACATCGCTCTAAAGGGACACAGATGGCACAGGGTCTGTTCCTTTCCCATAGGGAGACCCAGACCATCATGGCATCCCAGAGAAAGAGGAGAAACCAAAGGAAGAGAGTCGGCTCCTCTGATAAGAAAGGAAATGAGGCAGGGTTGACGGAGCTGCAAGCGGTCCCCTCTGATGTCCCAACCAGAGGGGTGCTGAAACCTCGGAGGAGGTGCCGAAGAAGCAAATCCTGGGGTACCGCTCAAAGGGGGGAGCGTTGCCAGTGTGTGACATGGAAGGATGCCAGGTGATGGTGTCCAGGCAGCGTCTCTGCCCCGTGTCTGCTTTTTGGATTGCAGGACCGGACCCTGGACATGCGCAAGTAGGATCTGCTTCATGGGAGACCTGCCCTCATGGGATGGGCTGCTGGCCCCTATGGGTCTCAGCTGGCAATGGGGCACTGTGGCGAGCGACTGGTATCCACCCTGGTGGCTATGGAGACCACGGGAAAGGAGCATGGAAGCTCAACCCTATATGGGCCCATGGTCACCGCCAGGGGGCACCCGAATGCCTTGAGGGACATGGTCCCCAGCACTTCCGCCACACACGGAAGTGCTGGGGGACGAAAACTAGGGACACCGGGAGTGCTTCCGGGTGCACAGCCAGCACTTCCGCCACACCAGGGAGTGCCGGCAGAAGTTCATTGGGAGGCACCTGGAGCTCATCCAGATGAAGATAAAGGGGCCGCCTCCCTCCATTCAATGGCTGGTGTCGGGTGGAAGAGGACAGCGCTTGGAGGAGAGGAGAGGAGGTGGTTAGAGAAGAGAAGCGTTGTGTGAGGCCTGGACTAAGGGTGATTGGTACGGGAGTACTGGGAAGTGTGCACTGTAAATAATATGAATAAACGTGTGTTTGGGTGCAAACCAGTTGTGTCCGCCTGTCTGTGTCTGGGCTGCTTACCACAAGCACAACAACTGTGATTACACGTTTGTTTCTTTGGGATTTATATATTTTTCTTTTGTTGCTGTTGTATTCTGTTTGCTTATTCACAGCTTTTGTATGCCCTTTTCATGATACCCATAATTGTAGTGATGGTCTTAGATTATAATTAAAGCAACTTTAGAGAGATGCATAAGATACGGATGGTGTACAAACTTTTAAGTATGTTGGTGATTAGAGTTTTTAGAGCAGAGGTAATTTGTTTGTAGAGGAAAAAAATTGTTTGTAGTGTTCCATGGTAAGAGAGAGAAAAGAACAGCAGGTCACATTTGCAAAATGAGTGTCACAAGAAATGCTGTAAACAGCCTTATGTAAAACGTTACATAGAACAGAGATAAGCTTAGTAGAGACATGAAAGAAGAGGAGACAAGGAAGAAGAGAAATCAAAAAGAGGTTGGGAGGAATAGACAGCAGAACGACATATGTCTTAATACTAGAATTACCAGAGCCTACAAAAAAACTTGTAGATCTGTCCCACCTTAACACTAGAATTACCAGAGCCTACGAAAAAACTCGTAATTCCGTCCCACCTTAAACTGCTTCTTAAATCCCTTCACACCTCTCCGCCAGCGCCCTTTGTCTTCTAAATGTGCTGATAAAGAGAAGCCGGCTATTCCATCCCCCCACCAATTTAGAACGTGCACGAACTTCTCTCAGCTCATGCCTTGATTGAGTATCTGGGAGTGAAGTGGAGTTTTAGAGTGGAAATAATAGATCGTTGTTTGGAACACACGCATTTCATGTCTGTTCCATTTCTACAGTAATCTGTGTCAACACATTGTTAAAACAGAAACTTTTTTATATTCTAGTAGTAGATGACAAAATGTAGGCATAAACTATATAATGTATGAAGCCTGAAGTCCAAATAGCAAAGAAACATTTTCACAAGAATAACACAATTGCACTTTTATTCAAACATATAACTGCAGAAAGAAAAAGCCCCCTTAACATGCGACATTGACACCAGTTTACTATCATTGACTCCGTGGTTCAATAGATACAGCCCCCGCTTGGGAATCAAGGGATCACGGGTTCAATCCTGCGCTCCTCCCTTTTGAGAAGTAAACTGTTCTTAGTCTTACTGTTTTAGTATAAAAACATACATTTGATTTCAGTCTGTAACAGCCGGTGCAATTTATGATCTTTGTAAAGGTTAGCTTTTTTTTTTATTCACTTTTCACTCTCTCAGTCGCGTTCAGAATCAATCCATACAACCCCATCTGACACGGCTGTTTTCACTAAAGACGCGCTATAGCTCTGCAGTGTACCACGATGCATACTAACGCCCCGGTTCTGACACACAAACGCTGGCGAAGCTGCCTTCTTCGTATCTCACCGTCACTTGCTTTTCAGTTTTATTGAGTGTTCCTGCCAGTCCCGCATGTTGCTGTATGCTTTTTCTTTTGCACCCAGGACATGCAGAAGAAAGAATGGTAAAGACCAACTTCGGCGCTGTATGCAATCATCAGACACTCCCCATCTGCCCGTGTCGTTCAAACACAGGAACATATATTGGTGTAAAAGTATAACAAAAGTGCACTTTTATTCAAGTGCACTTTTTCCATCGCCTTTTTCTGTAAGAAGCAGTGTACACACTTCTCTCTATGCTGTGGTTTCTATTACACACCTGAAAGAAAAGACAATACATATGAACATATCCAGCATACAGCAACATGCGGGACTGGCAGGAACACTCAATAAAACTGAATAAAAAGAAAATCAAGTGACGGTGAGATACGAAGAAGGCAGCTTCGCCAGCGTCTGTGTGTCAGAACCGGTGGGGGGGGGCGTTAGTATGCATCGTGGTACAGCACAGAGCTATAGCGCCTGTATTCTGTTTCTTTTGTACTCCAGAGGAGAGAATAGTAAAGAGCAGTAAGTTCGGCGCTATATGCAATCATCAGACACTCTCCATCTGCCCGTTGTTTTGTTATACTTTTCAATACTTTTTATACTGCTCAAACGGGCATGCTCAAAAAATACACGTGTAATGCCACGAAAAGTGCACGCAGACACTTCATTTCGCAAACAAAACAAGTGCACTTTTATTCAAAACTACCTGTATAACCGAAGAAAAAAGAAAGCAAGATACAGTAGGCGATTGATACGACATCTTGCATGGTGCAATGCTAAGAAGTGAAGATTTTCATTCCGTGCTATATAAAATCATCACATTCAAATATTAACAGTTCCACACACCCAAGGACCGTCCTTCCTACATTTACGACACGTGTACTTGTTGCCGTGTACACACCTCTCTGTGCTATGGTTTCTATTACACTGAATGAGCACCTGACACTGTACTTTCTTCCCTGGGGGAAGGTCCCGCATCAGAGAATTTCCAGTTCCTGCATAAATTCACACCCGATCTGACGCTGTTCGTTTTCAAATAATATTGCATTAGTGCGATTATATTTTCACATATATTGTCTTTCTTTCAGGTGTGTAATAGAAACCACAGCATAGAGAGAAGTGTGTACACTGCTTCTTACAGGAAAAGGCGATGGAAAAAGTGCACTTGAATAAAAGTGCACTTTTGTTATACTTTTACACCAATATATGTTCCTGTGTTTGAACGACACGGGCAGATGGGGAGTGTCTGATGATTGCATATAGCGCCGAAGTTACTGGTCTTTACCATTCTTTCTTCTGCATGTCCTGGGGTGCAAAAGAAAAAGCATACAGCAACATGCGGGGACTGGCAGGAACACTCAATAAAACGAAAAGCAAGTGACGGTGAGATACGAAGAAGGCAGCTTCGCCAGCGTTTGTGTGTCAGAACCCCCGGGGTTTGGCGTTAGTATGCATCGTGGTACACTGCAGAGCTATAGCGCGTCTTTAGTGAAAACAGCCGTGTCAGATGGGGTTGTATGGATTGATTCTGAACGCGACTGAGAGAGTGAAAAGTGAATAAAAAAAAAGCTAACCTTTACAAAGATCATAAATTGCACCGGCTGTTACAGACTGAAATCAAATGTATGTTTTTATACTAAAACAGTAAGACTAAGAACAGTTTACTTCTCATACTTCTCTATTATTTCCACTCTAAAACTCCACTTCACTCCCAGATACTCAATCAAGGCATGAGCTGAGAGAAGTTCGTGCACGTTCTAAATTGGTGGGGGATGGAATAGCCGGCTGCTCCGAGCTTCTCTTTATCAGCACATTTAGAAGACAAAGGACGCTGGCGGAGAGGTGTGAAGGGATTTAAGAAGCAGTTTAAGGTGGGACGGAATTACGAGTTTTTTCGTAGGCTCTGGTAATTCTAGTGTTAAAACGCTTTGCACCTCTCCGTCAGCGTCTTTTGTCCTTTGAATGTGTTGATAAGCAGCAAACAGCAAGCAGTTTTCTCACCTCAAGTCTGTTTACCTGCGTGTCAGTCGCTTAGAGTTGTATAGAGTGAGAAATCAAGCAAAATGACACCTTTTATAAACACTATATCGTTATTTAGAACACTTGCATTTCATGTGTGTTCCATGTCTACAACGATTTATGTAAACACATCATTAAAACAGAAACGTTTTTTATGTTTTAGTAATAACTGACAAAATGTAGACATGAAGTGTATAATGTGTGAAGCCTGAATTTCAAATATCAAAGAAACACTTTCACAAAAGGTACAAATATAACAGAACAAATTCAAAAATATAACTGCAGAAAAAGAAGCCGCGTTAGCATGCAACATTGACACACATTTGCTATGACAGCTTTGGTGGCGCAACGGTGTCAACTGTTGGCTGGTAATCAAAGCTTCACGGGTTCAATCCCAGACGAGTCTGTTTTTTTATTCAGTTTTATTCTCTCAGCTGTGTTCACGATCCTAACTCCCCCACCCATTCAATCCCCCCCAACCGCATTGGACACTGCTATTTTCACATAGACGCGCAATCACAGAGGTAAACTCAAATCATGACGACGGCTCTACATCGAATCAAAAATGCACTTTTGTCATCGCTGTACTTTGTATATGTACATGGGAAGCTCTGCACTCTACTTGTAACTGTAGGAAGTAAGTAAAAAAATAAAGTTAAATAGTTAAATAACTATTCTGGCTCTTACATACAAAGGACAGTGCATGTGCCCAAAACATTAACATTTATATGTTACATAAAAGCATTGTTTGTAACATTTGTAAGTAGCCCTTCCAGCCCTGACAGTAGACTAAGTACCCTACAGCCTGATGCTACATCCTGAAATCATAAGAAGTAAAAGGGCAATGATAAGGCAAGCATGTTTTGAATTTCAAGGAGGTGAAAAAAAACATAGAAGAGGAATGAGGGTAGGCCACATTACATTCCATAGGAAGCCAGGAAATTTGGTCAGCTGGAGATTCAACGGCAACGGGTATATGCTCAATGGCATGATTCTTAGTCATTTGAACACACTTCCATGCCCTGCCTGTCACAGTTTTTTGCATCCCATATAAAATAGGAAAGACCTGATATGACTTCAACTTATTATTATCTTGAAGGAAAAATATTATTTTTAATGATCGTTAATTGGGAACAGAAAGACTGGTGGAGAAAGGACCAAAAGGAGAGGGATTCTTTTTTGGTGCATTTGATTTTATAACCAGATAAGGTTTTATTGAACTTAAATAGGGTAAGGATGTGAGGGAAATCTTGTTCTACCACAGGTAGGCAAAAGGGCAAAAAAGAGAAGGAACAAGAGATGAAAAGTTTCACCCAAAAAACTGCAAGGATCAAAGTCAGAAAAGACATAAAACATCCATCAAGATTAAATAAATAACCAAAAATCGTAGTCTCAAGAATCTAGCAAATGCATCAGAAACCATACAATAGAAATCACTTGCCAATCTGTTTGTATTAAAAATCCACAAACTTCAACAAGCACTTATCCTTAACACTGGCCTAAACAGTAATGACACTATACACTGTGCCTTCTAAGACAGCAGCATCTCCCTGATAGCAAGGGGCAACGTTAATTGCAACAGGAATCCAAAATGGCAGTGGCCAATAAAAAACAAGATCAAATAATGGTTAATCCAAAATATGCAGGATGGAAATTACAATGAAAGGAGTCACATGCATTTAAAATATTTAAAATTTATTGATTGTTATTTCTATAAGGGTTTTTTTTAAAGAGGAATGAGAAAGAAGATCTGCTCCATAAAATACTGTGCATATGCTATTAACAGAAAGTAACTGGTTGCTTTACAAAGCCTTTAGTGAAGATTTGCAAGTGGCAAACACCTTTTATTCTATATTCTGTAAGATTCCAGATTATAACGGCTCATTCCGGATTTTTCAAGATTGTACATTTATATCATGTTATTTCATCATCATGCAAACAGAAAGAAAAAGGTTCAAAAAATTCCTCCATCCTCCGGCGTAACCTAAACCATGTATTTTGTTCATCCTGTGTTTTCACAAAACAAAAGGTAAGCAGGCCCACCACCCAATCCCAAGAGAGTGTAACTGAAATCTTCTATAACAGTCTAGCAATGATTAACAGCGACAAACGTCAAAGTTATGCTGGCCAGCTTGTACATTGGGGTAATTCCCAGAACAAATAGGCTTGGAGCACTGGGAGGAAGCCATAAGAGAAGGTGAGACATTACAAAGAAAAAAAATCACACCCTTTCTTGTACGGATATACCATAATTTAGAACATACAGATACCGTAAATCCTCTTGGCTTCAGCCCAGATTTATACTGATGCTTTCACAGAAGAAAGTCTTCCTGTAGTACAATGACACAATCTTTTTCTTAAGGCCAAAATACTGTTCAATTTTAGCAAAAAGAAGAACTTTGATATTGTATCCATGTGTTCGTGGGTGTGGGTGGCTGTGTGTGTGTACCTGCACAATGCAAGAGGTAATATCTAGGGAAATAGAACATTGGCCAAAGAGGGTGGGGGTAAAAGGACAGTATACAATATATGAGAGGTAATTACAGAAGAAGAGATTGTCAAATTGAGACTACCTGACAAGACTGCAGGCTAGTTTTGTGTAAGATTAAATGATTTGGGCCTTTGGTGCCTGGTTCTTTTATACAACATAAATAGCATATCCAGGGATCTTTCTTCCCAATAAAAGTAATTGAATTAGAAAATAACTTGGGCTTTCTTCTGCTGGTCAAGTTTTACCAAGCCAGCATGTTCAGATATATCATATATCATGTATAGAGCAAAGGATTATTAAAGAGAACTATAAATCCCTAAAAAATAGCATTGAAAGGAATACTCCACCAAAGGTGATACTTTTTATTATTTGTTACTAACCACAAGTAGTTTGTCGTAATGGTCAAGAAAATTTTTTAACCTCATGTTTTCATGCAAAACTGAGATATAAGAGTTTTTTGATAATATAGGCTTCCACAGTGACCAACACTAGACAACAGTAAACAATATAAAAATATCCCTGAAAAAATCTCACATTACTGGTGTCAAATAATCCATATGTGAAGTCATCCAGCTGTATGAGCACAATGACCCAACCACATGCATTTTACTTAAATATTGATAAATAAACCTTTTTTTGAAAATGCTTTTGAAGCATTAAAATGAAGGCCTGCCTTCTCCCTGATTTTATGGTCACAAGCCCAGGATGGATTGGGGGCAGAGTAAGAGTGGAGGTGAAGCCTTGTCTTCTGCATTTGGGATGACATCACTATGGAGAAAGTAGACACTTAAAATCAGAGCATTTTCTGCTACCCTAGACACAGCTGTAAAAGCCATATCTAAACCTTATATATCTTTACATTTACATAAGGCATACATACATATATATATATATATATATATATATATATATATATATATATATATATATATATATATATATATATATATATATATATATATATTGTGAATAGATTCAGCCTCAGACACACAAAAAGGTTTGGGGTAGCCACCAATATATTATACATGGCTGCAAAGGTTTAAATTAGCACTGAAGAGCACAGGTCGAGTTCTCAAATTGAACTGATTTTTTAAGAAAAAAGGATGTCTTTATAGACCAGGTTATGACACTGCCGGTCCGTTACAGACTCCCTCTTCCAACATGGGAGCCTGCGGGACCAACACCGTCGATAGTTATGACCGAGATGAGCTGACAAATGAGGACCATTCTCAAATGATGCCAGAAGATGGTGAAAAAAGTGCTCAAGTGGTTTTATTAAAATCAAAGTCAAAACACAAGTAAAATCAACAAAAGTGCCAAAGGTGCACAAAGAAGGAAAGGTTAAAAGTCGTGAAAAGGCAGTCTTAGCAGGAGGATCTGGCCACCAGGAAGGAGGAGACAGCACGAACTGGGGTCCGGTGAAAGAGCGTTAGTTCGCCGCACTAAACATCCAGGTGGAGTGTGGCGAGCAAGGCAGGAGCACCCCCTAGGCTTCCGAAGTGCAATTACGTGAGCACAAAGGAAGAAGGTAGGAGCGCCGACCTCGAACGGTATGGCCATGATGCCTGTAGGCAGCCAAGATGGAGGTCGGCCGAAAGGAGCTCGTGGCTGCTGAGTCTCCACCGGCTTCTTGAGCAATGGGCGAGCAGGTGAGTATGAGAAGGAGGTGGACAGAGATCGGAACAAGTTAGACTGCATTTTAACCTTGGATTTTAATGGATTTATTTATTGATTTTTATTCCCACTTTTTACTGGATTTTATGGATTTACAGTATATATGTATGTTTTGAACACTGCACCATTGGCACTTTTGTTGGTTTTACTAGTGTCTTGACTTTTTCCGGGCACTGGAATCAGAAGAGACATCTTTCGGACTGTCGGAGCTGGAAGTGACATCTTTCAGGGCACCAGAGCCAGAAGTTATGTCTTTCAGGGTGCCGGAACCAGAAGTGACGTCTTTGAAGAGAAATCAGACAGGTTTTCCCATATTTGGTCTACATAGAGAACAGAGGAAAGTTTAGCGCACCCCACCACCCCCTGGTCTGGCATGGAATTACCTTTTTTCGTCCACTGAGCTTCCTCCTATTCGCACGTGTGCCGATATATATATATACACATACATAAAATTCAAATTGATGAGTGTGGTGAGTGTTTGCCTGTTCCCACTTAGTGTTTTGATCAAGGATATATATATATATATATATACACTCACCTAAAGGATTATTAGGAACACCATACTAATATGGTGTTTGACCCCCTTTCGCCTTCAGAACTGCCTTAATTCTACGTGAGATTGATTCAACAAGGTGCTGAAAGCATTCTTTAGAAATGTTGGCCCATATTGATAGGATAGCATCTTGCAGTTGATGGAGATTTGTGGGATACACATCCAGGGCACGAAGCTCCCGTTCCACCACATCCCAAAGATGCTCTATTGGGTTGAGATCTGGTGACTGTGGGGGCCATTTTAGTACAGTGAACTCATTGTCATGTTCAAGAAACCAATTTGAAATGATTCGAGCTTTGTGACATGGTGCATTATCCTGCTGGAAGTAGCCATCAGAGGATGGGTACATGGTGGTCATGAAGGGATGGACATGGTCAGAAACAATGCTCAGGTAGCCCGTGGCATTTAAACGATGCCCAATTGGCACTAAGGGGCCTAAAGTGTGCCAAGAAAACATCCCCCATACCATTACACCACCACCAGCAGCCTGCACAGTGGTAGCAAGGCATGATAGATCCATGTTTTCATTCTGTTTATGCCAAATTCTGACTCTACCATTTGAATGTCTCAATAGAAATCGAGACTCATCAGACCAGGCAACATTTTTCCAGTCTTCAACTGTCCAATTTTGGTGAGCTTGTGCAAATTGTAGCCTCTTTTTCCTATTTGTAGTGGAGATGAGTGGTACCCGGTGGGGTCTTCTGCTGTTGTAGCCCATCCGCCTCAAGGTTGTGCGTGTTGTGGCTTCACAAATGCTTTGCTGCATACCTCGGTTGTAACGAGTGGTTATTTCAGTCAAAGTTGCTCTTCTATCAGCTTGAATCAGTCAGCCCATTCTCCTCTGACCTCTAGCATCAACAACACATTTTCGCCCACAGGACTGCTGCATACTGGATGTTTTTCCCTTTTCAAACCATTCTTTGTAAACCCTAGAAATGGTTGTGCGTGAAAATCCCAGTAACTGAGCAGATTGTGAAATACTCAGACCAGCCCGTCTGGCACCAACAACCATGCCACACTCAAAATTGCTTAAATCACCTTTCTTTCCCATTCTGACATTCAGTTTGGAGTTCAGGAGATTGTCTTGACCAGGACCACACCCCTAAATGCATTGAAGCAACTGCCATGTGATTGGTTGATTGGATAATTGCATTAATGAGAAATTGAACAGGTGTTCCTAATAATCCTTTAGGTGAGTATATATATATATATATATATATATATATATATATATATATATATATATATATATATATATATATATATATATATATTCACCTGATGTTTATTCCATCAAAAGGTACAATAGACGTCCTACACCTTATTAAGACAGCTAATGGTTCAATATTTGCACTAACACATGAGAAAAAGAAGTAACAACTAGAATGTCATGGAAGGCAGAGATTTTGAGATAAAATAGAGAATAGCATCATATTACATGTTTCAAAAAATGCCACCCCACATTTTGCTACCATAGGTGAATTCTTTGTTTGCCTATATGGTAGAGCCAGCCCAGCTTTCCTCTGTCCCCTTTGAATCCTTTACTCATGAGATTGCGCTCTTCTACATGATGGTGGCAGAAAGAATTTAGCTTTGCCAAACACACTTGTTGAACATGATGGTCTTCTTTCATTTGTCATTTTCATATTCTTACTCATATTCTTTGACAGAAGAGAAGAAACTCTCATATCTAAAAATAACATTTCATAGAAGTACAGTAGCTTATATACAGTACATCACTTAAGTGAATGGCAATAAACCAGATGAAACTGAAACTTACAAACCCCACAGATGTTACAGCACCTAAGATTATTGAAGAAAAGTGTTAACTTTCATGCTACACATTACTAATAATAATAATAATACATTTTATTTATATAGCGCCTTTCCCATGCTCAAGGTGCTTTACAGAGTTTAAGAAAGAACAGCAGGGTATACAGTATATAGCATTTTACTAAACCAGAAACAACAACATTTATTTATATAGCCCATTTCATACAAATAATGTAGCTCAAAGTGCTTTACATGACGAAGAAAGAGAAAAGAGACAAAGTAAGACAAAAAAGACGAAAAACCAAACAAAACATTATATGACGTGAAAGATTAGTGGTGGAAACTATCCAGTCAGAATACTGAGAAAGCTGTGATCTGAAGATCTGAAGGTCATTTAAAAGGTTAAAGACCTCACTATTTAAGTTGCATTGTAAAAATGCCATTACTGGAAAACACGATGCAGATCAAAACAATAAACTAAAGTGTTTGAAACAGTAAATTAATTATTACCTGAGAAAAACAAAGATAACAAAAGAAAATTGTTTCACAATGATAGACTTACATTTGAAGCAAAAGAAATCAAGACACTAGAAAATGAAAATAAAATAAACATGAAATGTTTTGATTTGTGAATCTTAATGATAAAATCATCCATATATATCTTTTTAATAACTCCACTTGCCTTGTTGAAGAGAAGTGGAGGCTACCCTGCTAGCACTAGGGTGGAATTCCAGTCCATCACAGGGCACACTCATGTTGCAGCCACATGGTATCGGACAGACTGTAGATATAAGTTTCCAAGTCCTAAAATCCTCATGAATGTCCTTCAAACTCTGACATAAAATTTTGCAAAAAACAATCCTTACAAGCTGTAAAAAATATAAGCAGCAAAGGGATTGTCCTCACCTTCGTAATCCAGCATTAGATAAAGTTGGTATGAAAATGTATGTATGTATTTAGTTTATTCCAGACAAGAAAAGCAAGAATAAAGTAACAACAGAAAAATAAATGAACAAATAAAAACATGCTAAACTTCAGTAGGGCAACTGCAACTGACAGCAGGAGATGATGTGTGAACTGCAGCACAAAAACCCCAATCCAGTGCACAAAATGTAAGGTTTCACTGTGTCCAGTGATAAACTGAAATTATTTCAAATACTGGAATGAAAAATAATTTTGAAAGGAATGGTTTGGATGAGTACGTAATTATATGTTGTGGACTATGGCCAGCCAGTTATCCCGGCCAATACCCCCAGGCCGCCAGGTGGAGCTCTCCCTGCAGCATGGAGGTGCCCCGAATGCCAGCAGGGAATTATGGACAATGGAGTTTTCATCCACAGACCTACTGGATACCACAGGGGCCCCTAGAGGACACTGCAGGGAGGCCCAAGGACTGCTACGTGCCCTATAACCCAGAAGTTCGTCTTAGTCACAGCGACAGGGGAAATGACATACTTCAGGAATGAAGAAGAGGACTTTTGATCTGACCCGGAAGTGATAGGAAGTCACGTGGACTGAGGGATTGGAAACACTTCCGGGTCAGGGAATATAAAAGACTGTGAGAGATCCCAGATGGGCGAGCTGAGCTGGGTGGCAGGGTGGCAACGCGTCTGGGAGAGGAGGATTATTGTTATTGTGAATTTGATTGTGATTTGTATGAGTATAGTAGAGTGGAGGTTACTTTGTGCAGTTTATTGACCTAATAAATATTATTATCTGGTGTCTGGCGTCTAGTCTGAGGGATTAAGGGGACGACAGTGCCCCCCTTAATCTGTCACAATGTATGTACAGTAATTACAAGTACTTTACTTGTTGCTTCATAGTGGTATATATATATATATATATATATATATATATATATATATATATACAGTAATCCCTCGCTATATCGCGCTTCGACTTTTGCGGCTTCACTCTATCGTGGATTTTAAATGTAAGCATATCTAAATATATATCACAGATTTTTTGCTGGTTCATGGATTTCTGGACAATGGGTCTTTTAATTTATGGTACATGCTTCATCAGTTTGTTTGCCCAGTTGATTTCATACAAGGGACGCTATTGGCGGATGGCTTAGAAGCTACCCAATCAGAGCATGTATTACATATTAACTAAAACTCCTCAATGCTATAAGATATGCTTCCCGCGCGGTGCTCGATTGTTTGCTTGTCTCTGCCTCTATCTCACCCTCTCTGACATTCTCTCGCCTGGCCGGAGGGGCTGTGAGCAGAGGTGCTGTTTGCACAGAAGCTGTTTGCTTAGTGGATACGGACGCACCTCTAAGAAATGCCGCTTTATCGCGGTGCTTCCAAAAGCACACGTATTGATTTTTTGATGGTTTGCTTTAATCTCTCTCTCTCTCTGACGTTCTCTGCGCTTGACGGAGGAGATGTGAGCAGAGGGGCTGTTTGCACAGAGGCTGTTTGCTTAGAAGATACTGACACTCCTCTAAAAAATGCCGCTTAAACTTAAAAGCACACTTATTGATTTTTTGATTGTTTGCTTTTCTTTGCGAGCGCTCTCTCTCTCTCTCTCTCTGAAATTCTCTGCTCCTGAAGAGAAGATATATTTGCATTCTTTTAATTGTGAGAAGGAACTGTCATCTCTGTCTTGTCATGGAGCACAGTTTAAACTTTTGACTAAAGGGTGTTATTTCGTGTCTAGAGGGCTCTAATAATGTTAACAGGGTGGGAGAGATTATAATAGGGCTTAAAATATATTAAAATAACTATACAAACATAGGATTTCTACTTCGCGGATTTTCATCTATCGTGGGGGGTTCTGGAACGCAACCCCCGCGATCGAGGAGGGATTACTGTATATATATATATATATATAGTAACAAAGGCGCTATATAGGTGCCTGACTTGACACAGAAAGACACGGAGGCACATATAAAAAGTACAGTGATTTTTTATTTTCTTCAGCTGTGGGACACGTCTTCCCCGTGCCACACAGCCCAAACACAGTCCCAAAAGCACAAAGCACAAAACACAAACAATTCTCCACCTCGCTCCACCACTCCTCCCAGACAAGCTTCGTCTCCTTCCTCCCAACTCTGGCTCGTCGAGTGGTGGTGGCTGGGCCCTTTTATAGCCCACGCAGAAGCGTTCCAGGTGATTAACCACCTGATCCTAATTGCACTTCCGGGTGGGGCTGAAGACTCGTCCAGCCGGGTTGTGGGAAGCAGACGGCCACCCCGGGCCCCAACCAATCTGTGGAGGACTCCATGTCCCATGGAGCCCTGCGGGCGGTTGGGGAATCACCGTCGGCCAGGGAGGCTGCCACCAAGCGTCCCGGGGGAGGTATTGGACTGCCCATGGAGGCTCCCCCGGAACATAAGCAGCAGGGGCGTCCCTGCCGGGTATGGGACCCGGCTGTCCTTCATAATATATATATATATATAGATATATATTCATATATATATATATATATACTACTGTATATATATATATACATATATATATATATATATATATATATATATATATATATATATACTACTGTATATATATATATATATATCCATCCATCCATCCATCCTCTTCCGCTTATCCAAGGTCGGGTCGCGGGGGCAGCAGCTTAAGCAGAGAGGCCCAGACTTCCCTCTCCCCGGCCACTTCTTCCAGCTCTTCCGGGAGAATCCCAAGGCGTTCCCAGGCCAGCCGGGAGACATAGTCCCTCCAGCGTGTCCTGGGTCTTCCCCGGGGCCTCCTCCCAGTTGGACGTGCCCGGAACACCTCACCAGGGAGGCGTCCAGGAGGCATCCTGATCAGATGCCCGAGCCACCTCATCTGATTCCTCTCGAGTCATATAAAATATATATATAGTGTCTGTATTTGTGTGTATATTTTTAGTATACACAGTGGTCCAGATCTAATTATGCAGAACCAGATCATCTGGATGACTTTGAATTATGCGGGGACGATTATATATATTTGGGGTTTTTTTGTGTTTTTCAAAAAAATGAATATAACTGTTATTGCAATACTTATTTTGAGAGATTGTTTAGGTACAAGAGACAGAATGTTTCCAAAAATGATTCCAAAATGGAACACCAAATGTTTCCAAACAGTGGGAGACCTTATACTAAACATTATAATTTTGCAATGCTAAACTTTGTGCAATGATCGCTGACAGATTGGGGCACAAAAAAAAAACTTGACTCAAGGTTTTTGCATCTTGACATGTCTTGGTTATACACTGTAAAATACTTTTTTTTGGAGAAAAATCCCAAAAGCACCAATTTTTTTGTGTGTTTTATTTAGTTGTAAACAAAAGTTTTTAATCATATAAATACTTTCTTTTAGACATTTGAAGTGTTGTACTTGCTCCTCTTCAGCCATTTGCAGCTCCTTTATTACAATAAAGGAGTAATAGCCGTTTATTTTTGGGTATGTAATGGAGGTGCGATCATGCCAAAAACCCCTTAGTGAATATAGGGTTAAGGCTACTGAATAAAAACTGATCATATGTGTCAAACAAATATTTAATATGAAAAAACATTAAAAAATGAGCATTTGTAATCAAAAACTTTGATTATAATTTTCACCTTTTATGTAAACTCCAAAAATGACATTTGTGCTCAACAGTGAAAATCAACTACCCAGAATGAATTAACTACAAAAAAAAATCTTTGAATCTTAATTAAACTGTAAATAAAGAGTGTTGAGGTGCTGCTTCATTCCAATTTAAAACCACAAACCTCATTTTTAAAACATTTTGTGGTGCGCCCCTGTCTTAAAAAGACAGAATTATATCCTGGTGTGTTAGCTAATTTTTTCCCGATTTCCCAATTGCTATTTTTGGCTAAAATATTAGAAAGAATTATTGTCAATGTGGTTGATCATCTTAAGTCCAATTATTTATTTGGAGATCTACCAATCTGGCTTTAGGTGTTTTCGTGGTGTTAAGACTGCCCTCCTGAAAGTATTTAATGATATCAATCTTATTACAGACTTAGATAGAACAGCAGTCTTTGTCCTCCATAGCCTTTGTGCAGTTTTTGACACTGCTGACCATGAGATCTTGCTGTTGTGGCTTGAGCATGTGGTGGGGCTTAAAGGGGCTGCTGTAACCTGGTTCAGGCCATATCTTACTGAGAGACACTTTTTTCAGTAACTTTCAATTCCTCCTTTTTATCTACTGCTCCTGTTAAATGTAGTGTTCCTCAGGGATCCACCCTGGGTCCTATTTATTTTCTATGTATCTCCACCCAATAGGTGCTATTTTTAGGAAGCTTAATGCTCCTTGTCATTGTTATGCTGATGACACACAAGTCTCCAGTATATTCCTCTGTGTAACTCTTCGGCTGCACAACTGTCTTGTAGAACTATGATCCTGGATGGCTGACAATTTTCTTGATCTTAATCAAAATAAAATGGTAGTGCTGATAGCTGGTCCTCCTGCCAAAGCTCAAATTGGTTTTGAACTTGTTGGCTCTTTCGCAGAATGAATCTTGGGTTTATTTTTGAAAGTTATCTCTCTTTTGAAAAATAGATTAATTCTGTGGTGAACAGTTGGTTTTTCCAGCTTTGTTTTTAGCCAAGGTTTAAACCTTTTTTTTATCTCCTAGGAATCTTGAGAAAGTTACTTGTGCTTTTATCTTTTCTCGGCTTCATTACTGAAATTTGTTGTATTCTGGGATCATCAAATCCCTGATACGCAGTTTGCAGTTGATCAACTGCCTGTTTTTTGGTTGGGGCAAAAAAGTTTGATTCTGCTTCTCCAGTTTTAGCCTCTTTACACTGGCTGCCTGTTAGTTTCAGAATTGATTTTAAAATTTTGTTGCTGTTTTTTTTCATCAGTATGCTCCCACATATTTATCTGAATTCACATACCATCCAGAGAGCTTAGATCTACTGGTCAGTTGTCTCTTGTTGTTCCTCATACTAAGTGCAAAACTAAGGGGGATAGGGCTTTTGCAGCTGCTGCACCTCGTCAGTAGAATTCTTTACCTAATTACATTAAGAAGTCACCATCAATTGAACTGTTTAAAACGAGATTGAAGACGCATTTCTGTTCTCTGGCTTTCAGTCCCTTCCTCATAGTCATTTGCTTGTTTTCAATTTACTGCTGGTTTGAATTTTGTTTTTATTGTATTTTATTCTATTTATTTTGCTTATGTTTATTGTATGTTTTATTGCAAAACACTTTGGATACAGCATTACTGATGTTGTTTTAAATGTGCTCTATAAATAAATTGACATTGACAATAAAAAACACAGAAGTGCACTGTAGAAATTGTGTTTATACATAATGCTTAGAATTTCTGATAGAATCAATCAAAGCA
Organism: Polypterus senegalus; assembly: GCF_016835505.1. Taxonomy (NCBI): domain Eukaryota; kingdom Metazoa; phylum Chordata; class Cladistia; order Polypteriformes; family Polypteridae; genus Polypterus; species Polypterus senegalus. Next base: position 141,263,411 of record NC_053154.1, on the reverse strand, counting down.
TATGATGATATTTACTTTACAATAGAGAAAATACATTAAATAGTGGTGCATTGTAGTACTATTGTTCATTACTTTACAGGCTATTTTGTATCTCACCTATAACAGAAGTGCTCTGCAATTTCCAAAACACCAAATTAGTTCAACCATTTAGATTGTTCATCAATCCTTTGATGAGAGTATAAGGTCCAGTCCTATAATGACATGTTGCTTGTTGCTCAGATGTACAAGTAACATTATCACTGCACTCTGTACACATGATAGTACTATTACTACTGTTACTACACACATAATCACCCTGGTGCCTATTGCCACCATTCTAAATTTAGCACTGATATACAGTACAAGATAATTTTGAAGTAATAATTCTTCAGCTAATCACCTCAAAACCCTTTAAAGCACTAAGATAGAACACTGCTAAAGGCAAACTATCACTGGCAACACAAAACACAGCTGGCTTAAATGTATCAGAGGAATTCCGTTAGCACTAAAGATTCAGAGATGATCTCACTGCTGAAGATAACATCATCATGACAGAAACAAGAGTTATATTCCTCAGATACTGTGAAACCGATACATAAAATATCAACACAATGGGGCACATATGAGGAAAAGGGACCAAGTGTAGAACAAGTACCCATGAAACACTCATTGACTTCTCCACAAAACCCTTAAAGTGCTAAATATGGAGAAGGTTCAAAGTCCAACACACAATGACAAAATGGCATATGAATGTTATTTATTTTAATAAGGTATACTTTTGAACTGTGTATGAAAAGACAATTTCCCCTCTGGAATTAATACAGTATACAAAAAAAATGTAAGAATGGATCATTTTTGGTGTCAAAACACTTGCTATACAATATACTGTATATGAGCCATGCTACAAAACGTATATTTGGAAATGTATGTTTAGAAATTGTCTATGTTAAGTGTAAGCGGTTGAAATGGGCTGGAACTCTACTGGGCTGACACGAGACAGCCAAAAGTCCTGCAACACACTATCTGTGAGAAGCAGACATTTTGGCAGGAGAAAAGTTTCTCTACACATTAGTGTTAGATTGTAGGAGCCACTAAGAGTGGTAAGTTATGTATGTGTGCTAGATGAAGCAGAAGGGCAGTAGAAAAGCACACAAATGTATGGGCATGTGATATGCAGATTGCGTACCAGTGTTTTCCAAGGACACTAGAGGACAAACTAAAGAAGCAGAGGAGGTTAAGCAAGAGGCCAATAGATCTCCTGTCCAACAGGAGATAGCACAGATTTATTAGCTTATGAAAGGAGGTTGTTTCCCTATGAATGAGAATACGACTGCCACTACCGCTGCCTCTACTGCTATTCAAGAGTGAATTTAGGAAACACTTGCAGTGCAACAGTAACCTTAGACCATCCTTAGTAATGGACAACAGAGCATCATCTATTTAAATGAGTAAGTAGTTGAACGGCCACCTTGTAGAGACTCAATTTTAACTACAACTGAGGGACCAAGGGTGAAAGGGAACTTTGTAACATTAATTGATGATCCAAGAAGAGACATCAATTGGTAGTTTAAAGATGCCTCGTGGCCACATTAAGCCTATAGTTCAGAGGTGAGTTGGAGCAAAGGTTCAGTTAGTGAGGAGAAAGAGCTCTGGGTTAAGAGACAGAGAGAAAGAAACAATAAGAGACATGGGACATGAGAAGGGGATTATATTTTGGTACTAAAGCAAAGAACAATTGGAAATGAAAGGTCATAAGTGCTAAATAGGTAGGCCTAGACAGGCTGTGCAGTTATTGTTTTGATTATGACTGGTTTGTACTTTACATTGTGTTTTCCTCTCCATTTTCTCAACAAAGGCTTCATTTTTATATGTTTGGCCTTGTTGTTTTTTTTATTTTTTGTTGTTTTTCTTGTCATTTTATATTTTCACATAATGTATTTTTTTCAAAAAGAACAAAAGGGACGGGTCCCCCAGTGTTACAGCTGTGGGGCCACCTTCAGCTTTTAGAAGGTCTGACAAGTCTGAGTCATTAAATCTCCTACTCTTGTTGTTGTTCAGCCTATTTTGGATTCCCTTTTGTTATAAGAGGTTATCTTTTTATACTACTGGCTTTCAAACTTAGCTTTTGTTTCTGATTTTGATATTTGGCTTATGGACTTGGCTGGTTTCTATTTTGGTTTGCCTCCAGGCAACCTTTTGCTATGTTCTTCTTTTTACTTTATTTTTGTTTTTAGATTTTTTTCGATTAATACATTTTTTAATTATTAAGAATTTATTATTTTGGACCAGGAGTTTCATGGTTACCCTCTCCCTTTTGTGGATGAATAGCCTGCAAATGCTGTTTCTTGGGTTTGGAGAGTCTACCTGTTATTTATCACATCTATTTAGAGTACTGGGCTGATTTTTGGATCTTTGAGGCATACATGTGAGCTTTGCAAACATAACACTTATGAAATATTGCTTTTAATGTACAATATATAGGTTTTTCTACTTACATTAATATTATTGTTGTAAATTGCTTGCTTTTTATTTTCATTATACATACTTGCTTTTGTCTTCATGTTGTATCACTCTGTGAAAAGCTATTTCATGAGCTCTGCCAAGAAAAATGCTGAAAACTGCACAGCTGCCGAACACCAGACATGCCAGTGCACCATTGCAATGCAGCTCGGGCTCCATGGGTGTAGGTGCATGTGGCTGCAAAACTGTGAAGCCCTGGAGTGTTTGAAGAGGAAATTGTCAGATTGCTTTTATATGTGTGATTACTCCGGCCTGTTTCCACATTGACAGAGCACACCTGCACACTGGGAGAGTCAGAAAAGTGGGAAAAAGTAAGTATGGTGGTTAAGTCAGGAGAAAGACAATGATGGGATAAAGAACCGTAGGATCATTGCAGAACTGATGCAATGGAAAGTAGGCATGGTAGTTGGGGAAGAAGCCCTGTGTGGAACAGTGACACTTTGAGGGTAGGATCACTCCTGCTGAACATCACACATCGTAATTCCTGACCTGCTCAACCTGTGACTTTTGACTTGCAGTCTTCCATAACCTTCCACCTTCAAAACCTCTACACACCTTGTCAGAACCTGAGTAAAACTACAGTTGGAACACCTCAGCTAACAGTTGTGTTCATCTCTGTTAAATGTCCAATATGGTTTCCAGGCCTGCTTTGTGCCCCAGTAAATAGAAATTATAATGAATAATTACTGATAATGCAATTGTCCGCCACTCACTCAGAATATGGAACCAATGCAGGAAGCACTTTTAGAAAGACAAGTTTCTATCTGTTGCACGTTTACATGATAATCATCTTTTTCTACCCTCTCAAACCTACACTGTATTTAATGTTTAGAAAATGCCTGGGTTTAAAACATGTAGAGATTTGTATATAGACAATGTTTTTAAAAATTTACATTTTTTTCACTACTTTCAAATCAAAAACTTCACTATAAAGAACCTGCCCAATTTTTCTCATGTCCCACCCATTTCTATCCGAGGGGCAATACAAATCAGTGTTGCAGACTCAGACAGCATCTCAACAATATATAAAAACTTCTTAAAGTCTCTTCCTTTCAAAGATCTTGGGATACGTTGAGGAAAGGATCTTTCACTTAACATCTCTGAAATGGAATGGAAGTCAGCCATGCTTAGAATACATTCCAGCTCCATATGCACAAAGAATTTAATCATCCAACTAAAAATCTTTCATTGAGCACATTCTCATTTAAAATTGTCCAAATTGCATTCAGGGCAAGATTCAATATGTGAATGTTACAATTTAGCTCCAGCCTCACTAGGCCACATGCACGAAATTAACATCATTTTGGACAAATGTTTTTGAATGCCTATCAGACAGCCTTGGTGCCACAATCACTCCTAACCCATTAACAGCAGCAGATTGGCTTAAAGTGGAGAAAGACAAATTGATTGTAATTGCTCATACCACACTATTAGCACATAGGTTTATCTTGCTCAACTGGAAGAATCCTAACCCACCTGTTATAAGTCACTGGGAAACTGATGTTCTGTACTCTTTGAAACTGGAAAAAATTAAATTCTCACTTAGAGGATCTGTACAAGCTTTCCTCATGTTGTGGTCTCTCATCTCTTTCCCTCAGGCAGGGGTTAAATTGTGGCCTGTTTGTTAAGTTTGGCCTGATTGTATGGAATGTTGTTTTCTTCAACTAATAATAATAAAATTAAATTTTAAAAATGTACATATGATAGCTAAATGTTTGTTTAATTGAAGCTAAGTATAAAATAGTTATTTGGGTCATGATTGTTTTTTGTTGTTATTGCTTTGGTTACCTGTTGCTGTTGTGGCTTTGAGGCACTACTGTAAGCCCAAGACTTTTCCTCCAGTGCATTTTTCAGCACTAAATCTGGTCCACTTGCAGAGCTAATGCTCCTTACTAGAAACACCACGTTAAAATAATGTTATGTCTAGCAAACCTGAAAGCCAAAAGAGCAGCGGTGGGAGACACTGAGAGATACAGAGACCATTACAGAGACAATAATGCAATGTGGATTTAGAATAATGTATAGGTTGGCATATGAGAATGTTTTCACATTAGAAGGAAGTAGAAAAGACAGGCATTGTGAGGTGTTCGATTACAGGCTTTGAACGTGTATGAAATACATTATATTTCTACTGGAAAACACAGCTTAAAAAACCATATTATACGCTGTATAAAGCAGTGTGTTCTGTTTTGTGTTCACATGATGAAAGAAGCAGACATGGCTCTTCTTTAAAGAAATACAGAATTGTGTGTTCATTTTCATCTATTGCACAGGAAAGGCATTTTTTTAAATTGCATTATAGAAATGGAAGGAAAGTTAATGTACTTTAGCCAGCTAAGGAGTTACATGGTCTTAATATGAGATCAGTGTTAACCTAATCAAGGTGAAACTCAGCGTATCTCCAGCATCAAACTGACATCCTTGTCTTCCTTCTCCAAGTAACATTTCCTTATAAATGTCCTTATGTAGCCGAGTACAATGACGGGTAAGACTGTTAGGTAGCAATTATAAAGTCATTTATAAACAACTCCCATGAAAAATGTGTTATAAATGTATGTTTGGTCACAAACATTTAAAACAATCAAACCAGATAGTTCCATTCAAACAAAGGTTTCATAAAGCTTGCATACCTTTATACAGAACCATGTTGTTAATTTACAATTGACTTCTTCTTAATATAAAAAAAAACATCCAACTTGCTTGTGTCGTTTTTTTTTTATTCGTCATTTGCCGCCGTCAGCCCAATGGTCACTTTGTTTGGTCAACATTTCAGGATACGGAGTGAGAGGGCTTTATAAAATGCTATTTGACTGCTGTGACTCCAAATGTTTGCTGCCGTAGGGTCTGAAGACCAAGGCACAAATTTATTCTTCATATTACTTACTTTAAGACATGATATCATCAATTGGGTATGGATGTAGGAACCTAATCCGCACCTCGCAGGGCAAATTAGCCAAGGACTGAGCTAAGGGTCTGTCTTGTTTTGTTTTCCTATGATTTACACACATAGTTTACATTCAGGCTGGGAAATTTATAAATGTAAGTTGCTGTAATTTCTTTTTTACCTAAGGTGGCATAATTTAAATTCCTTTTATGACTTTTTTTCTTGTTGAAATAACAAAAATATTGCACAAGGTAAGCGATACATTCTCAACCAAATTCCTGATAACAATGTTAATGTTATATTTTGTATGAATTAGTTAAAACATAATATCTATTATGCAGTCAATGAAAAATAAATAAACCCCAGCAAATCATCTCCTTTAAGGCTGATATGAAACTACTGTCTGAAAAATATTAGTTTATAAGGATGAGTGGTTCTATGAATGTTAAATTGCTGTATCTAGTTTCCATGTGGGTCAGAGTACCATGAGAATTAACAAAGTCAGGTGAACTTACAGCCTAAGGTTATAGGAGAAGCCAGCGATCAAATTTCAGTTCTAATTGCTAACAGAGCTGTCACTCACTGCTTCAAATTTTCCAGAAATTCAAAAAGGTCAATTCAGAAATATTGGAGAATTTCTTCCTTCTCTTTTACATTATTGGCACATAGAAATGTACAGATAAAAACATTTTGTCAACGCATGCAGTTTTGAATAAAACAAAGTAAGGATGACAAATAGAAATTTTCTTTAAATGCGTTTTAATTGACATGTTTGATAGATGTGTGTGCAGACTGGGTTTTTCTGCAGGTTGTTTAAAAATTTGAGTTCTTACACATAAAATAGGGAACTGCTTTGAAAATCAGGCTGTCACGTATGTGCATATGTATGCTATCAATCCTTCCATGTCTACCCCTGCTTAATCCAAGGTCATGGTTGCTGTTAACAGCTTTGGAGAGAAGGCAAGACTGAGCCCTAGACAAGCTGTCAGCCTACTGCAGGGAACATTCTACCATAAGTTAATTTACAGCCAGCAATTAATTGAACATGCATGTCTTTGGGAAGAAAAATGAAGTGTCCAAGAAAAGCCGCTTGCAGCACCTGGAGAACGCAAACATCACAGAGACAGCGCGTGGGCTGGGATTTAAACACAGGAGTCTAGAGCTGCAAGGTGGCAGTGCTACACATACAAATCAAACTGGAATCTGTTCATGTATTATACAGGATACAGTTCAGGTTAAGCTTAATCCTTATTTTAAGCCCATGGGACAATCTGGTGGAAGCATGAAATCACAATATTAGGAATAATGCATAAAAATCAACACTGGACTCAAGCAATGATAATCCATCCATCCATTATCCAACCCGCTATATCCTAACTACAGGGTTACAGGGGTCTGCTGGAGCCAATCCCAGCCAACACAGGGCGCAAGGCAGGAAACAAACCCCAGGCAGGGCACACACACACACACACATACACACGCTAGGGACAATTTAGAATTGCCATGCACCTAGCCTGCATGTCTTTGGACTGTGGGAGGAAACTGGAGCACCTGGAGGAAACCCACGCAGACACAGGGAGAACATGTAAACTCCACACAGGGAGGACCTGGGAAGCAAACTCGGGTCTCCTAACTGCGAGGCAGCAGCGCTACCACTGCACCACCGTACCGCCTGCAATGATAATCAACTAAGCCAAATAAGTAAGTCATGACATTAATAAGACTGATTGGAAATAAGAGCTGTGATCAATGTATGGATTGACCTTAAAGAAGAAGTTTTTAAGAATCATACAAAAGGTAAGAGAAATTATAACTGATAACATTAACATGTTTATAGAATAAGATTATTTTAATTTCAGCCTTATTAATTTCTTGACAGAACTTGTATTTATACATATAAACAATGCACCATACATATATATATATTTGCATATATATTGCATACTTTATCTTGCCACAAAAGATAAATAAATATTTGCATATACAAAGATACACTGATAGTAATGAAGATAGGTATACATTCAGACTTTTTCCTCTGTCTGGCAACTTTATTTTTCGGTATAATGTTACATTTCCTCCCCTTGTATTTATCTTGTAAGAGCTTTGTGATGATGGACACAATGAAAAGTGTTCTATTATGGAAAGACTGACAGAGTGACTCAGGTATTCAGTCAGATAACTCCTGCGTATAGGTTGTTCGTGTTAATTTAGAACTTTGTGCATTGAGGCAGCAATAATGTATATGTGATTACTTTTGGTTAGAGCTGATTTGCTTATTTAAAAAAGTGATTAAATTGTTAAACTGTTTAAAGAAAGAATAGTTTATAGATTGAAAACAGCAGTTTCATAGGCTAGCTTAACAGATGAAGTTAGGATGCTTGTTTCAAATCAGGTGCAAGTCATAAAAGCTGGCTCATTGCCGGACCATGAAAAAGTCACATAAGATGACTGTGTTCCAAAAATGACATGGAAACAGGAAGCCATGATTAAATTGCCTAAGGTGGATTTCAGGAATAAAAACAATAGCACTTTGCCTATTAAAGGTCACAAACATTAGGGTCAATAACTGATAACAGTAATTCAAATGGCACAGATACAGAAACAGATTGCATACATGTAAAATGTGATTCTTGCATTTTTTCTTGGTCTACAATCTATACACTTTTTTACTTCATTTCTATTGAAGAGTCCAGTGTGTTTTACAATAACTAAATTTATGCTACATAAACAAAGATATAAACATATGTATATATTCAAGCATGTTAATGGGGGCACAGCTTAAAGGTTCAAGTGATAATAATTTCCCGCTAGAACACCAGGGGGGCACGTTTACCTGATACCTTTTTTCTTCCTCTCTGCAGACCAGAAGGCTGACAACTTTAACACCTCTGACGTCACTTCTGGTATCTGCCGGCCTGGACACACCTCTTCCTCCCAGGAGCCCATATTTCCAGAAGCTCCGCCATCTTGAGATAGTCTATCTGGAGACTTGCGTCTATACAATGTTTTTGTTTTCCTTTTTACACGTTTAAACTTGTGTCTCGTTTATATTATATGGGGTTATCATTTGGGTAGTCCAAAGATTTATAATCTTTCTGCTTCTTTTGTTACAATATATGTATATGTATGTTTTACGAAGAAAAGGTCTGTGATATGGTTTGCATATTTATTAATGTATTAATTTATTAATGAATTATCTTAAAATAGTCTTTTATTCCTGAGCGGTCAACATCTATCAGGTGTCATCACCAGAGGAAAATGATTAGACATACAAGAATCAAAAACTATGTATAGCAAATGAGGAATTTGGGGTAGGCAGGTGTAAGAGGAGTGGATTAACAAGTTAGGGTTCAGGGTTAAAGTCTTTTTTATTATCTAGGCTTATGTCCAAGTGTCTGTTAAAGGCATTTTCATTGATAGCCACTATTCAACCAGCACTCTAGAAAAAGAAGAAAAAAAGCCACTTAATTGAAAAAAAACTGAAAGAAATAGCAATAACAAAATTCTCAAGGTATTAGGCTTGCGTAGAGCACAAAGTAGTAGCTCCATCTACTGTTCTCTCTTGTCCATGAATAAACAACCTATTCTTAGGTTGGTGCGATTGTATATTATAGGTTTCAGAAGAGATGGGACTTCTGGGCATATATGGGAGGGAACCTCAGTTGGCTTACAAATTTTCTTCAGAACTGTAGAGAAAAGGGGAGAAAGCATTATCAACTGCACCTCCTTTTGGCGTGGAGTCATTCTGTTTACCTTATAAGAGTCCTGAAGGTGTCCCTTAAGTGTTCATGTCTGGCAATATATATCATGTCACACATGTGTAAGTAGATGGCATTTTCGGGGCTTGCAGTACCACTCATGAGAGAGTGCTGTTATTCACACCTTCTCCAGTTTTATCCACAAACTTGATGGTATATGAAGACCCATCTACTTCCTCAGGAAACCCCTTCCTTTCTGCGAAAAAACCCATATAATGGCCATGACTACATCAAGTAAACAGATTTATTGTGGACTTTAGAACATTAGAAGATTACAACAATCTAGTCGAGAACAGGCCATTCAGACCAACAAAACTCACCAGTCCTATCCACCTAATTCTTCTAAAAACATTGTCTAGTTTTAAAAGTCCCTAAAGTCCTACTGTCTACCAATCTGCTTGATAGCTTATTCTATGTGTCTATGGTTCTTTGTGTAAACAAAAACTTTCTTCCTGTTTCTGTGAAATTTCCCTATAACAAGTATCCAACCGTGTTCCTGTTGACCTGCTGCTCTCAGTTTAAAATAACAGTTTTGATGCACTGTCCTAATTCCTTTCATAATTTTAATCATTTCAGTTATGTTTCTTTTTCTAACACTGCTATGTCCTTTTTGTATCCTGGAGACCAAAACTACACACAGTTCTCCAGATGAGGCCTCACCATTGTGTTATATAGCTTGAGCATAACCTCCTTGAACTTGTACTCTACACATCAGGGCACTATATAACCTAACACTCTGTTAGCCTTCTTAATGGCTTCTAAACACTGTCTGGCAGTCCTCTATGACTCCTAAATCCTTTTCGTAAGGTGCACTTTGGATTTTCAGACCAGTCATTGTCTATTCAACCCCAACATTGTTAATTCCTACATGTAAATCTTTACATTTACTTTCATTAATTTTCATCTGCAACAAATCTGCCCAAGCCTGTACACTGTCCAAGTCACTCTGTAATGATTCAACTGATTCCAGGTTATCTGCAAATCTTGGTATCATCTGAAAACTTAACAAGTTTGTTACTTATATTCCTATCTAAATCATTTATAGATATTGAAAATAGCAACGGCCCAGAAAATAGCAGGTGCCCTTAAAAATAGAAGTGGCCCAACGTCTTAAAAGATGTTCCTCATTTTCCTCTGCAGTGTGCATTTTTATCATTATAATGTCCTGACTGTATGTATAAGTTGCAAATTAAAATTACTTTATCATCCTGTTTGGATTTCTGCCTTGAACATTAAAGCTGCTGTGAAGCTCCAAAACCCACAGAAATTAGATGAATGAGTTGATGGAGGTATTTTTTAAGGGTCCGCCATTGACGAAATTCTTATACTCTACAGTACAATCACCTAGAAAACTGATCAAAAACCTTTTGAGCATGGAGATTTAGGATCAGGGCAATAGTACTCTATAATATCTCCACCCAACATTACTGTTTCATATCTTCTGTTTAGTGAAGTACACAGTGTAATGCCTGGCTGCCCTTTGATAATGCTTGTTTTCAGAGAAGTGTATGTCAAGTCACTAGAGGCGAGCTATTATTAGTAGAAGATTATACCTATGCAATGTTTGTTTCATTTCAACTTTTCTGTTTTGCTACATAAATCAGATGCATCAGTTGGAGAAACACATTAGAAGGCTTTATTAACCTTGGGAAACAGACTTCAAGCTGCTTCACCACTGAGTCAGACAGGCTGCATGGATTGACTTACATAACCCATCATTTCTGACCACGTCCCTCCCTGCACATTAAATACAAATCACCATCTACTTATCTCTTTTAATTAACCTTGGGTATTCAGCTTTGCCTTAAAATCATGCTTTTCAGTTAACATATTATTTGGAGCCTAGAGTTAATGCACATAAGGCAGTTCTATGTTCTACATAGCTTTATGTAAAGGCTACTTTTTATAACAGTAGATCATAAGAGGGCATCATTGAGCTTGAAAATAAATGGGATTTTTTATCATGAACAAATGCTTCTGAACACTCTTATAAGTGCATACCTTTAAACATAATGCAATATTTCTTAATCGCTAAGCATTTAAGAGACATCAACTAACCAGTTTATAGCGGCCATCAGACAGCGTAGGTGAGGCCGAGGTGGCACCCTGCCTGCTGCTTCCACATACGAGAAACCATAGAGGAAAGAGTAGATGATAAAAAAGAGATAAAACTGTATTCAGTAGCTCTAAGAAAGCCATTATCAACAATAAAGAATTTGAAAGTCTATCGAAATGCAAAGTATTATAACAAAAATACACTATTATTATAGGTGCCCATCTTTGTCAGCATTCACCACATTCAATACTGAGATCGTTCCCAACCTTAATGTTACATGGTTAAAAAAATTGTGAAATTTCTGTTCTGAAGTATGGAAAAAAAATTCTTAGTCTTCCTCTCATTATCCATTGATTGCATGTAAAATAGAATCAATTAAAGTTTCTTTTTTTAAAATTTCATGCCTTGTATGAATTAATAATGTATCTGCTTTGAGCTGTAGCCCTTTGCATTTTAAAAGCACAGGGTGTGGAACGGTTTAGGCGCAGGTCCTCCAGGTTCTTTAAAGCTGTGCCAGGGTTACAATGCAGGAATATATAGAGCCTTCAAATGTTGCAGGGTTATTAATAATACCTTCACATTATGATCCAGGCTGTATCTTTATTGGAAGTTTCATGAGGATAGCATGGTGGCATAATGATTAGTGGTGCTGCCTGTGCAGAGTTCTTCCTAAATTTAAGTATTTTATTTTCTTCAGGCACTCCACTTCTCCTTCCTTACAGGAGCATGATAGGTTAACCAGCAATACTAAATCAACTTGTGTCCCATTCATGGTTAGTCTTGTCTTTCACCCAAAGTCGTCAGGAGAAGCTATAGCCCCAGCACTCAACACTGGATTGAGCATCTTCAACAACAACAACAACAACATTTATTTATATAGCACATTTTCATACAAACAGTAGCTCAAAGTGCTTTACATATTAAAGAATAGAAAAATGAAAGACATAATTATAAAAAATAAATCAACATTAACATCGAATAAGAGTAAGGTTCAATGGCCAGGGGACAGAAAAACAAAAACTCCAGACGGCTGGAGAAAAATAAAATCTGTAGGGATTCCAGACCATGATACCGCCCAGTCCCCTCTGGGCATTCTACCTAACATAAATGAAACAGTCCTCTTTGGATTTAGGGTTCTCACGGAAGGGCTTGATGATGATGATGGTCACGTAGACTTCTTCCTTTTAATCCGTCCATCATTGTTGGAGCATCATGAAGCTTTGAGTAGGTGGAGGTGGCGCAGGCCACCACCACAAAGAAACCGGAAAAAGAAACAGAAAAGAGAGTAGGGGTCAGTACCGATTTTAGAGCCACCATGAATAGTTGTTATGATGAATTGAACATACAGAGTATCAGGATTAAGTTAAATTACGATTAAAATGAAGTTATAAAAAGGCCATGTTAAAGTAATGTGTTTTCAGCAGTGTTTTAAAGTGCTCTACTGTATCAGCCTGGCGAATTCCTATTGGCAGGCTATTCCAGATTTTAGGTGCATTATCTTTGATAATAAGGGAACTCAGGGACTCAAAATATAGAGCTAATAGTAAAAAGATATCTCAAAGTCAATAACTGAAACACAGTGTTTGCATAAGTATTCAAACTATATACTTCACTTTCTTAAGATAGGTTTTGCCACAATACTAACTTCAAGTCTCCTGCAGACATTGACATTACTGGCATACACTGTAAATTAAATGAATAAATGAACCATTGAAGGTAATGTTTTTCCTAGCTTTAAATAAGGTTTCCTTGTGACAGGCTTGTGAAACAGCATGTTTCCATCTATCCATTTTCTTGGACACCATGTTTTTATTGAATGACAGCATTAATCTATTATGATAAAAATAAAGGCAATGTTCAAAGGCACACATACTGAATTTATAGTCTCCAAAACTAAATTGAATGTCTTTAAGGTGTGGTAGGAAGCAAGAGTAATTACATAAATACATGGAAAACAATAATTCCAATGCAACAATACAGAAAATAAGCCTTGGAATAAACCCGAGCTAAAACATAACAAACTTGAATTGGACAATCAATCTTTAGACCTGTAGGGTCAGTTGCAGTGGGCTTTAAGCTGGAGATGATCCCGTGCTGGTTTTGTCTTAGTACATATTTACAGTAAGAAGATGTACTTTCGGATTTGGCACTGTTGCAGTTTTCCTGATTGGAGATGATACAGACTAACTTTGCCCACCTTGTCAGCAGATTTAATGGACATAGTTTGGTGGGTAATGTGACAAAATATATTCCGCATTCATCAGTCAAACTGCCACGGACATGAAAAAGCACAAATATGCCATTAAAAAATATGGAAGCCATATCTTACATGTTTGGATCAAAGTATAGCGTAATACTGAATTATGTATATTTAACTCACTGCTACAGCAAAGGACAAGAGCTGCATGGAAATATTTAAAATTTATTACATATATACATAACATTTTTAATTCCAGATAGCCACTTTCAGTGTCATGGGTAGCTAGACATTTGTTCCAGGCACTGGACTCTAGAATAGAACTTTCCATGGTGGCCCCAGATGTCCTTACACTTCTAAGGCTGTAGTTTTCTTCTTATGTATGAGGGATAGCACTGTCTCTTTCATTTCATTTTTGGAACCATGTACCCTTCAGCAGCCAGACTTTTGCAAGCAAACTAAGCTGAGAAAAATACTGGAACACTAGGGACCAGAAAATGAAATAAGACATAGTCAGCGAAAGAGATCATTAAACCAGAGGTCAAAAAGCATACTGAAAAGTGTAGCCTAATGGAATAGCAAGAAATTGCAACCAGAAACATTGGTAAAATGACAGTCACATAATTGAAACCAAACATTATGATCTATGAACCCCTCTTCCTGGCAACTAGGAACAGCATCCTAGAAACAAAATGAATGAATGGCGGCACCCATTGCATAAACAAGATGGAGTGTGATAGTAAAAAATATAAATAAGAACTTACAGTTAATCAAGGATACAGGAAATGCTCTATAAGTCATAACACAAAATTATTATAAAAACCCCACTTGAGACAGGAAAATACCAGAAAATAATTATAAACACAACACTGGTGTAACCTTGCAAGCCACACTCTGTCTGTTTGAAAAGAGTCATACATACTGTCCTTGCCAACAGTGAGATAGCCTGCTCCCGAGTGTTTTGTTATAGTTTTACACTCCATGTTGGAGAATGGACAACAAACTGCATACAGGACAGGATGTACTGCCCCCTAGTGTCAGCTCTCATCTGTCTCCAGCTGCCATTGTGGCTGTCTCATTTTCCTGTGTGTGGGACTTAACTTTGCCTCATGATATATGGTGCCTTTTAGCTTTAGCCAGCTGAGCACCCCCTTTAACAAAATTCTATAACAGGTTAACTAGACTTGACTACATAGTTGCACCTAGCATTCCATTCATTATATATCTATTATATCAATATAATGAAGCATATTATTTTATTTATGTAGCTTTAAAGTCTAGTATTACATTGTGTACATGTTTTTGATGCTTTAAATAGCACTCTGTGCTCCATTCAGTATGAACGCCACTATATAACTTGTGTTTTTTCTGCCTTCTGGATATGTGAACAAGCTGAATACTGAGAGGCAAGTGTGTCATAATCTCTTTACGTTATGCAATCAAATTTAAATGCAAAACAGATTAAAAACACTGGAGCTCCAAACAGAAAAATAGCTGCAGCTTCAATGCAGAGGTGCTCCACTACAGCACCTGTACACAAAAAACGATGTTATTCACTCTTACAAACTTGTCAGGCTTTGGGATCCAACAGCTTAGCATGAAAGCAAAGGTGAAACCTAATCCGAAAATTGCAGAGTGGCCGAGAGGAGTCAGTTATCTGAGGGCTCCAAATGAAACCCCATCACTCAGATAGAGTTTCTGTCGTGTTTTCATACTTTAGTCAGCTGACCCTTGTGCTCAGCCCTAATTGGCTAGCCAGCTCCAGCACTCAGTAATGATGTAACCAGAGTGTGTGGGAACCAGAGCTTTATACCAGAATGTGTGATAAATGCTATTTTCCCACTCCCTATCCTAGACTGGATGCTAATTTACTTGGCCAGCTTACTCCTGCCTCTCGTTATCTGGAAATTTAACCTTATTGTTTGTTAAATGCTGCATTTTTTTAAATCCCCATTTCTTCCTGATCAAAACAATGGGTCAGATTATTAAAGCCTCCTTTTCTGTTTACATGAGTCAATGACAAAGTTAATGAACAGTTTTACAAAATTAAATCTAATCACTAAAATTATATCAGATATGATAATAGATAATGAGCTAAAAGAACTAAAAAAAATAGTAATGAGACAAAAAACTCCTTTTGCCTGGAGAGAAAGCATAGCCATGTAATACAGTGATTAGCACCCTGTTTGTCAAGGTGACAAAAGCAACCATTTGGTGTTTATAATCAGAAGAAATTAGAGGTGTCCCCACAATAAGAACATTTTGTTTCCTGTGTACTTTCTGTTCTAACAGTTGACTTCATTAAACAGATTACTTCTTTTTAATTTGAAAGGTAGGTCACTTTAAAATTAAACCATGTACTTTTCGACAGCTTACATGGGTACTAGTAATGCATAATGAGAGTCTACTGTTTGGAAGAGAGCAGCCTACTAGTTTGTATTAATTACTCTGACATGCATTTATTGTTACTTATTATTATTTGACTGACACCATTATCCAAGGCGACTTAGAACATCTGAGAGATACAATTGGTGGCATTTCTTTTTTTTCCAATTGGATCACAATATTCAAAATAATTAGAATCTTACAGGTGGGGGATTATCAGAGGTTTGAGAGTGGCTGACATGCAAATGCATTCATGCTACACGGTGGCACAGTGGTTAGCACCGAGTTCACCTCCATGTCTTCCCAGAGTTTCTGGTTTACTCCATTAACTGGAAGACTGGGAGAACTGAGGATTCTAAACTGACCCAGTGCAATCAAGTATGTGTCTAGGTGTGTGCATTTTTGTGTTTTCTGACAACTATGCATCCAATATTTCTGGGCTACCTATGACTCTCAACTGAAAAAAATCAGGTTCATAAAAAGAATGAATGGAGAGGTAAACTATACCAAAGCAGGGGAAGCTCAGCAAGCCAAGACACAAGGCCTTGTAGTAAATGTCTGACTCCAGACATGATGGGTACTTTTATCCCTGAAATCAGAGGTCTTTCACATAATGGAGTGAACCACATTAACCCTGGAAAGACATAGAAGTGAGCACACTGTCAGCCATTTTTAAAATGGCTGGAGTCAGTATGGTGTTTAGGGAACTGAAAAGTGTAATTGGTAAAACAAAGATCCTTTATCCAACATAGAGTGACCTCTCAGGTAGAGTTTGACCTCTCTCTACTGTATGGTTATAACTGAACTGCCTTTTCTCTACTCTAGAGCTGCATGATTAGAAATAGGCCTTTTCTATGACTTTCATAGGTTGAACCTCCATCCGGGGAAATCCTTCTCTGGCTAGCCCTTCTGGACTTACTTATTTTTATTTTCTGTGAAGAGAGTGGAACAAAAACTGAGATATCTAACATTAAGCTCTTTCTGAGCAAACAGAAACTGAAACCATATATTTATATGTATGCTTTTATAAACATATCCATAAATGAACACAGCTAGGATTAGCCAAAGGGTGCTCTTGACTGTCCAAAGTTGACTGTAAACAATGACAGATGCATCGCTTTTGTTAGTAAAGAGACAGCCATTAGATTGGGTGTGTGTGTGAGACATATTTCATATTTAGAGGCCCTTTTTCAAGTTCTACATCCATTAACATGTGTTCACACAAACACGCATTCACTCAAGCATACATATACATTCGTCCATTTTTCTGTTCCCGATCTCTGGTATCCTGATAGAGCCTCAAAATATTTATATATAAATACATTATTGCAATGCAAAGCTTTTAACTGTGAAATGGCTCATTACTTTTTATTTGTACAGACAATTAACAATTTATTTGAGAGCATTTAATGTAAAAGATAAGACTGATATATTACTGCTAAGTTTGAAAAAATCTGTTGCCACTTATCAAGAAAGTAGTAACAAGAATGCTCCAGTGTGTACAGTTTTATTCTCAGGTCCCACTGAAATGATTTTCTTTTAAACAATCCTTAGGGATGGCTCAAGACATTAAACGTCTATCTGCTTTACAGCAGTCCCATCTAGGATGTTGAATAACAAAATATGAAGGTTATTTTTTTATCATAACAATACAAAACTTTTTAAGTTACAATATTTTGTAAATTAAGCATTTTTTAAAAATCAATTTTGAGCAACATGTCATTTTTACAGTTTCAGTTTTATTTTACAAGTGGTCTAAACACTGATTTGTATTTTTTATATAATATTTATAGATAAACTGCATGGATTTGTATTTTTGAATTATGTATTAGAATGCAATTTGCTTTTTTACTTTTTAACTTAATCTTAAAATACTGAAAATGAGCACACTTTTTGTAACATTCAGAAGATTGCTTTTATTCTTTTCATTTTGGTTTTTGGAACATCCTTTTCTTAGTTTTGGACCTGTTCTACTTTTTTGGTCATTTTTACATTATTTGCCTTTTTTCTGTAGATATAATTTTTTGCTCTGGTTTGTGGTGTTTGTTACTGGTCACTGCCTGTTTGTGACTACATCTGCATGGCTGTGGCCTTCTTGTTTACTATTGCTAGGCACTGAAAGTCACATGACATAGAGGTTATGTGATATATTGTGTCATCATGGCCCTCCAATAAAAGATGGCAGCACACAGCTCTTAACATCTCTTTGTCAGATTCCAGTCAACTTACCAAGAAGACATTAGTGTTAGGATCTTTTGTTAATCATTTTTGGCCACAAGTCTTGTTTTATGTCTTGTGATCTGACAAAATATTCTCAGTTTGCATTTGGTATTTTGACATTTGTCTATTTTTAGACTATGCATCTATCTGATCCTTTTGGCTATTTCTTGGTTTCTACCTTTCATTCATTCTGTTCAAATCTTATGTACAGTGTAGAAGATGCATACCCTGCCAACAAATACCCTGCACATCCACTGGACTCCAATAGATGATGCTTTAAACATCCCTGCTCATACATGCCGATTTGCATATGCCCCATATTTTCCTTTCTGTGGTGTTTATGAAATGAAAATTCCGGTGGGGCGGAGAGAGCCAACATGAGTAGCCATGCATATTGTGTGTCTGTTTGTGTGAAGAACAGCATTTGTGCAGGTCAAGCATTTAAAGAGCAGAATTTACAAGACCCGCTCCTGTGCTTAATTCTATTGGCCTTCGCTTAAATCAGCTCAGCTGACAGAGTTAGGGAAACAAAAACAGCACTCAAAAAAGAAACAAAATTGCTCAAGAAACTAGTTTTCTCTCACCAACAACCCTAACCCTTTTTTATACGGAAGAATGCTTTATGAGCATATAGCTTGCTGTTTTCATTGTGTTTTATTTATCTTAAAATCTCACTACAATAGGTAAAACAAATACAACCATAAATATGATCAGTACAGCATTCTAAAAGCATTAAATCATAATCACACTTAACACCTCACTCCTATCCAGTTAACAAAGCTATGCAAAAAGATGTATCATAAGAAAGTTCCTTGTGTATATTCAAGCATCAAAAGAAAACACACCAGAAGTAGAAGCTCAGCGAGGTTATTTAAGGAGGGTATGAATTACTCAAATATTCTAAAGTAGGTTTGTACTGTTCTTCATAAGGAAAAGGAGATTTTATATCATTTACATAATATATAGCACTTTACGATTTTTTATGGAGATTGGGTTGGGATTCTTCCATTTCAGAAGGTTAGTAGTATAGGAGACTCAACAGATTTATTGTTGCATAATTTTATTCTATCTGGTTTGTGACAGATAGGAGGCGCTATCGCTCCCTTGAACCCCTGTCCACGACTCCAAACACCAGGTAAAAGTCCAAGACTTGACTTTATTAAATCTCCACAGTGCACAAAGCACCCTCTCCTCCACTATACTCATACAAAACAATAATAAATACAATAATCCAATCCTCCAACTCCCAGACACGTTGCCACCCTTCCACCCAGCTCAGCTCTCCGTCTGGGAGCTCCCATAGTCCTTTTATATTCCCTGACCCAGAAGTGTTCCAATCCCCAGTCCATGTGACTCTCAATCCCTTCTGGGTGAGGTACAAAGTCCTCTTTTTTCACCCAAGAAGCCCGTTGCTCTTCCTTTGACGAAGTCTTCGGCCTTCCCTGCAGCTCCCTCTTGTGCCCCTTGTGGTATCCAGCAGGGTCTTGAATAAAAACTACATGTCCCATTACTCCCTGCTGGTCTTTGGGGCACCTCCATACTGCAGGGAGGGCTCCATCTGGTGGCCTGGGGGTATTGGCTGGGATGACAAGCCAGCCACATCTCACAGGTTTTACTCCAAATAATGTTCATGTGGGTTCAGGGGAACTTGTGAATCTGATGCTACCAGATAAATAATAAGTGATCTTAATATTAGGATAATCCCAAAACATATGACCTATTGGGGCTGGTGCATCATGACATCTTGCATAGTTTTGATCCTGTCCCTGACAGATTCTGTATACTTTTAAAACTGAAAAATATGTGTGATGAATAAGTTCCACCTTAATTATACTAATCTTTGTGCAAAATGAAGAGTAGTGTATGTTATAAATAACTGGCTGTGAAATTAATTTAGAGGTGTCCTGATATGTTTAACAAATAATTAAAGAAATAGTGAAAAACAGAATTAAGAAAAACTTTATGCTAATAAATTGTGACGCACGTAAGCATGTGTAAATGTAAGCTGCAAATTTTAAAAATCTTGCGTGGAGGACATTTCATCTTGCTGTTTGTGTGCATGCCCAGTGTAGGTGTCATATGTGTTTTCAGTCATTTTAGTGGGCATTCAGATACTTTCGTAATCAACTTAAAAGTGCTAGTGTGGGCAGAGATCATTTTCATTCAAAAGTATGGACATAACCTAAGAGTCACAGACCTTACACACATTGTGCATATGCCATGGAGCACTTAGGCAGCCAAAACACAAATTCAAGCACAACCTTTTCTATTATAAATGCCAAAAGGGACTCTGCTCTGTTGGGCTTTTGAGCAAGGCCCTTAACCTGCAACTGCTGAGTGCTTTGAGTTGTGAGAAAAGTGCTATATAAATGCAAAGAATTATTAAAATATCAGATTGGGATTATATCAAAAATTAAACTGTCCAATGAGCAAAATTAACCACAATTTTTTCCCTAGTTTAGAGTCCCAGACTTACTAAGAATACATATTAAAGCTCCTTTTAAGCTTATAAAACCTTTATGGATAACTGTCCCACGAGGGTTGCCATTGTCATATATGATTCTTATTGGAGGAGATTTCAAAAAGACCTCTACTATTGAAAGTTAGGTTTTCTTTGTAAAGGACCTGTAATATCAAGTGAAGTTCCTTTCATTATTACTTCCTGAAGAGAACTGCTGACTCTGCTGCTGTCACTGGACCAGAAGACATAGGGTTAAGAGTGGCGGTACTGGATTGAGTACATGGACTCTACTCGCACTGGACATTTCATTCAGTAGTCTTGAGAAAACGGAAGGTGCTCTGAGGTTTCTGGACATCTTTGCCTGCTCCACTAGAGTTTTTCCTCTGCTATTAGCTGTGTTTCATTTGCCTGTTCTCCTTGTGTTTGTATGGGTATTTATAAACGTTCTGAGGTTTTCCAACCTCATCACAAATATCTGCTCGTGAGGCTGTTTGATAATTCACAACAGGTCCCATAACTATGTCCCTTAATGAACTGGTGGCACATCCAGGGAAACTGACCATCCCCGCAAATCTCACCCCGGTTAACTGGATTCATTTTATGTTATATCGTGTATCGTGAAAATAATATATAACTTATAAATGACCATATAGTATTGTAGAATGAATCAATGAATTATTCATTTTTTCCTTGTGTGTTAAACAAGCTTCTCTTTAATGAGCCCAAGTACAGTGCCCCAGTACTCCAATGCTCTACAACTGAAGAGCTCTCTCAAGGCACCCATCCACATTTGCTTCTTTTTCTCCTACACTTCCTTAAGTGCAAGAGACATATCCCATTGCTAATTGTTCTTATTTGTAATGCGGCTTCCTTCCTCCCATCACTTGGGTTTTAGCATAAAGGGCAGTGAAGTAGAACATAACCGAGATGCAAGCTTTGAGCAAGAAAAAGCTTCCTTAATTACTCAGTAGCCTTGAGCCGCTCTTCTTGTTTCACGCTCAAGTCAATTATGTTGGCCCGATTAACCAGTACTAAGGATAGTGTCATTGTTTTACTTGAGCTTCACCCAGATGTTGTCGGACAATACCTTTCTTCCACTGCCTTCTCCATTTTACAGAACTATTGTGCAAGCATCTAATTGCTTCTTTAGGATGCCTTGGCTAATGTTTATTTCTTCTGTTGTTTGACCAATTTGGAATTGCAGTGCTTGTCAGAATGTTTTGAATAGTTTGCTAAATCTAAAATGCTTCAGGTATTTACATGTTACATTTTTTCTGGATGAATCATGTGCTTTTTTTGTCTTATCTGTGACTTAGCTCCTTTAGCACCTTATTTGATCAGTTCTGCTGTTTTCTCTATTCAAAACTTACCAGGGAAGTTTAGATTTTGATTCCCCACTCACGGCGTGTTCCAGTCCTTATTTTAAAATTTTTATTGTAAAAGGTATTGGAAACTGGCAAAGGGCACCATTAAGGTGACACATGGCAGAGGCATATTCTGTCACAAACATCTATATGAGAGAAGAATCCTGCATTCCAACATGGGGATGCAAGAGTAGCTTCTAGTTGGTAGACTTTGTCTTACATGGTCACTAATGGGTACCAGTAGGTGGGGCATCAGGATTCAGAGACTAGAGGAGTGGCAGAAGGCAATAATATCTTCTGGTTGACAGGTAGCAGCAGAGGATTACTAGTTAAAGAAGCTAGGGCCAGGTTTTGTCAATTTAAAGGTGAGCTCATGGAAAACTGGGATAATTAAATTCCAGGGTATTCATTTGAAATACAAAAGATGGGGCGGGCAGTAAATATTGTAAAATGGAGGTCTTGCCCTTTAGTGACTACTAAAGAGCCACTACAAGGAAAGCCATAGAAGAATCCTGGAAGAGATTCTGGAGTTTGGCTGGAGGTGACCCTGAAGAGGATTTAAAGCCTTACAGCTGAGGATAGATTGAATGTGCAATTAGGTGGGGAAAATAATAGACCAAAGAACAACAAAGAAGAAAAGACAAGAGACGAGGAAAAGAAAGGTTGGTGGTAGTGCGGAAGTGTGCAAGTGGGTGAGCTACGCCACTGGGAAAGCATGGGTTCAACACCTGCTGAGTTTTTGGAATTTCTGATATTGCTTTTATACCTTTTATGTACTTATTTTTTTGCGCTTTCAAATGATTATATGGTCACTCTGTAAACACCACTTTGTGTTTATACGAAATTTACATTTGCACGGTTGCCACCATTTTGTGACTGTTTTTAAATGATGTCACACACAAGCGCTTAGGAGGCAGCCAACAGGTTCTGAGATGAGTGAACTATTGCAAGACAAGAGGGTGATATCGAGTATTAGCGCCTCTCTCCTTTTTTCACCAGAGTTGCCGAAGAAAAATAATAAAATAATTCACTCACCTCCAACAGTCCCGGATTCCCAAAATGGCTTTTCCTCCATCTCATCACTTCCACTTCTGACTCCTGAAGATGATGTCACTTCCAGTCACCTTCCGATGACATCACTTCCGGTCCCCCCTGATGACATCACTTCCATCTTCCAGTTATGATATCATTTCCATCAGTACTTCCAGTCGCCATTTTCTATATAAACTCACATCCAACTTCTGTTTACTGTCTAATGTTATGATTTTGATCAACTTTTTGCTTATTTTTTTCTGCAAGATCACCGGACATTATAAGGGAACAAATCCCCAACTCTTTTTTGAGTCTCTTGTCAATTTATCCTCCTACAATGACCATGGCCCTATTGCCCTATTGCAGTCACAATATGATGTGCCTATAAAAGATGGTGGAACTTAGCTTATTACATCTACGCAATGGATTTAATTTCCTAACAATAACTGTCATGTTGGTATGAGGCTGAAGTTATAGCAACAGTTAATGTGATGGCCATTCAACTTAATCTTTAGTTTGCAAATTGGCTTTGGTGAACAATTTTACTCTTTTATTTTTTTGGTTTTTGACCCCTGCCTGTTTTAAGACTTGACATTGCCTGTTCCTTTCTGGTGTTTCCACAATCCACTGGTTACATAACTATGTTCCTGTTTGTAAAAAGTCATCTTCAGTTTCCTGTTTCTTAGAATAGAGACTCTAGTTGAGGGTTTCTTGTGTAATATTCCTTTCTACCTCCATCTTGATCATAAAACAGCTATATAGGAAGGGCTACAACAGCGGCAAGCAAAAAAAAAAATGTGAGCTATGAGTAATTACTAATTTAAATAAAAATTGGTTCATGTAAGCAAGGTTTTATTTCAGACTGCAGTAACATTCATTTACTGCCTGTTGTCTGGCAAGCATTGTGGGCACTGACATACCAGAAATTCAGTCCCTGCTTCTAAATGGCGTAGCAGCCCCTGCCACTACACTTGTTTAATGAAACATTTGGACTTCGTAGTAGAACTACACTATGCGCTACAGGATAAAGTTTATTTTGTGGGTTTCCTCTGAGGTCTCTTGTTTCCTCCCATGTTTTCAGACACGTTTTTTGTTTTCACAAACTTACTCTTCTGGAACTCTCAGTGCTTGTGATGTATGGGTCATCTGCTTCATATATTTCAGAATTGAGTTCTCTGGTGCAAATTCTGCGAAGCCATATGGCCAGTGGTTGGCATCTCTATATCTTTCCACTTAAGTTTTATCCTAATGAGGCCTGATATCCAGGCAGGAGTTCCCTCCATCTTTTTCAACTTTTTTTTAACGTGGCAAATTTTGTTGGTGGATGAGGTGGTATTTTGTATTGTTATTACTATCATTATGATTATGTTCCTTTGACTTTTTATTTTATAAGATACAGTACCTGTTGATTATTGTTTTTTCAACTATTTATTATTGTTATCTAAATGTCAATAAATATTTGATCACAAAAAAAGAATTTTAGTCTGGTCATTTGACCACCATGAATGATATTGAACTTGTATTTTGGGTAGGTAAACGGAACAGTGAGCAAGAAAAACAAATAATAAACTTAGGATTTGAATGCTTTAACAGTAAGCAAGATGAAAGAGGCCGCAGTGAGGGCTTCATGTGCTGAGTCACAAGGCCTGAGGTCCAAGCCCTCTATTGACTCACACTGGCTGTACAGCTCTCAACAAGTCTCTTAAGCTGTCTGATTTGGAATTCTGAGAGTGCCTTGTGTGCACATGTAAAGCATTAGGAGTAATATTAACCTTACAGGCAATATACCAAAAAAAGAAGAAAACAAAAACATGACTGACACATTCTATGTTCTGTTCAGGATGATGACAAACATTTTGCAGCATTCTGATTATGCAGGCCTTAACTTAGTCTGTTCTGCAGGGAAGACAATTTCAAGAAGAGCTTAGGAGATTCATGAGTAAGGGACCCTTCATAAGACACATTTTTCTAGTAACAATTGTATTAAACAGGGTGAGCCAAAAAGAAGTACCACATTTCAAACATTTATTTTACAAAAAAGATGCAAGATAAAAAATTTTATTACGACAAAAGAAAGGGTGTACAAAATAGATTTTTTCCACTGTGTTTTAAAAATGATGTCTTCAAGGTGGTAGCCATCATTAGCGATACAGTCTTCAAGACAATTTCTGAATGCAAGCATGACTCGTTCAGCCATTTCAATAGGAATAGCATCAATTTTGTGGCAAATAACGTCCTTGAAGGGCTTCAAGGTTTTGAGGTTGGTGTATATATACCTTCAACTTGGGATAGCCCCACAAGAAGAAATTGCATGGAGCGAGATCAGGAGAATGTGAAGGCCATCCAACATTATTGTGCAGGGAGATCAGCTTCTCCAGAAACATCTCCAGTAAAAACTTGCACGAATCTCCACGACGTACTGTATGAGCTGTTGCTGTTGTTGAAACCAGGCATCAAGCACATCCATTTCTTTCAGTTGGGTCCACAAAAAGTTCTCTAGCATTTCAATGTATTATTCTGAAGTGATGGTGACCGTTGCTCCCCCCTTCTCAAAACAGTAAGGACGTACAAGGGCAACGGTGCACCAAACTGTAACACAGTTCACAAGGGTTGGATTCAGCCCAATAGAGAAAGTTTTGCTTATTTACGCAACCATTCCAATGGAAATGTGCCTCTTTGCTGCACATGATGATGGCATCTCGATGAAAAGTTTGCAGATTGTTTGCACACAACTCCCTACAGCACCCCCAGTCTCTCTCAGTGAACTCCTACACTACCAGCATTTTGAATGGATGAAAATTAATGTCCTAATGCAAAATCCTGCTCAAAGTGATGTCGGAAATGCATAAAGGCAGAAGTATGATTGCGCGCTGAACGTCTAGGAGACTGTAAAATTGATGCCCTTACAGCTTGGATGTTTTCAGGCGTTCATACTGTCCAAGAACGGCCTGGAGATTTTCTGTCTAAATTTAGCAACCCACTGAAGAATTGTTTTCCGATTTGAAGGAGGAATGGCGAAGCGCATTCATAAGGCGCACTGCGTAGTGAGGATGGATTTGTTGTTTTTGAAGAACGCTTCAACAGCGAAAGCATAGTGTGCACTGAATCGAGGCATGTTGTTGACTGAAAACTACAAGGGATTGCCTGTTAAAGGACCTACAACCCAACCTACTTGGCTACCTCTACCTCATGCAATGACCTTGAGAAATGTGGTACTATATTTTGGCTCATCCTGTATGATGATACATGATCGGTGAGGATTGCTCTGTCCCCTACTGGGCATTTCTAAACTGAATTTAAAATGACTAAAATATGTTACATTTACTTATTTAGCTTACGCCTTTATACAAGGTGACTTACAACATTTATGATACAATTGGTTACATTTCTTTTGGTTTTCCAGTTGGAGCATGGCCAAGTCAGCTTATAGCTGAAGTTTCTACTAAAATGGAAATCCAGTACAGTGTGTGTTTTCAGTAGACAGTGACCTCTTGGTTCAGACTTTTCTATAAACATAAACAGGAAATTAATAAATTGCTAGATACTTGTCACGCCACTTTTTAATGCTGCCAGAATCTGTCAGTACTGCATTAGGTTTTCCACACATTTGTTCTTTTCTATCTGCCAGAGTTATAGCAGCAAACTACAGAATAATGCCAGTATACATGAAAACCAAATGTCATCAAGCTCATTCAGTCTAAGCTTCACACTTCTGACATCACACCTTTACATATATTACATATTTGTACCCCTCCAATCTGCGATTGTCTGCTTGTCTGTGCTGCCTCCATTTACTGCCTTCTTTGAGCTCGAGCACTGAATGATTTTTTTCACCTTTGCAAAACTGCAGCAGAATTGTTAACATTGTTGTCTCACGATTGCATCTTTTTGGGTTCATGTCCTGGTGTAACTGCTGTCTATTCAAAGTTTGCAAGTTCTCTGTATGGGTTTTTCTCCAGTTACTAATTTTTTTTCTCATACATAATAAATACATTAAAGTTAATTATTGTCTCTAAATGGTTGATTTTGAGTGTGTATACACTGCATTGGGCTTACTGACATGTCCACCCACATGTCTGAGCCATTTAATCACCACAAATATTTCTTTGCACACTTTTCAAGTTTCTGTCTTTTCCATTTTTTTTTTTTGCTTTCTCATTAGGAAACCTGTGCCCACATCAAACAAGTAATGTACCCTCCATAGGATGGTGCTCTTCCTGGTGAGGCCATTAAATGTGAACTCCCACACCTTCCTTAACCTCTACCTTTTATAAAGACGTTGTGGGTTATATGGCTGGAAAAGGTGGACCCATGAGCTTTACCTGGGGCAGACCCTTGCTCCTTCTGTCTCCTTGAACCTTTTGGACATGTCTTTTTCTAGTGGATTTCCAGTTCTTGCCTGAGAAGACAGGAGAACACACTTAGAGATATCCAGAGCTCCATTAATTGTTCCTAGGATTTTCCCTGTGCTCTTATATCAAACATTAAGTGGAGGTTGAGTGAACTGTGACACAAAAAAATTGAATTAAGAAGGTTCAGTAAATAGATGGATGACCAGAAATATGAGACACCACTTAAAATTCCTCAAATTAAAACTACAGAATGATTAAGAGATGTACAGTAATAGCTGAACATTTTAGGCCAAGTGTGGCATATTGGTTAATGTTTTGAACTCCAAACTCTACTTACAGCTACCAATTGCATTTCTCAAATGCTCTAAGTCACCTTGGATAATAGATGCTAACCAAATAATAAATAATAATAATATTTTTTATCATATTAACTATATAACCAAATACAATGTTTTTGTTTTTTTACACTGCAGCCTTTGTAATTGTTTTATAAAAGCTAAGATATTCAGCTAAGCCCAAGTTTCTCAACATTTCTGGTGCTGTGATCAATTTTCTCCCTTTAAGTGTCCCCCTTGGTAAATCAAGCTGGAGCATCAGAGCATGGGTTGGGGGATCAAGCATAATCCACAATAGCAATTTGTGATGACCCACCACCGGCGGTAGCCCACAATCTGTCCCAGTCAGGTGGCTGAGAAACACTGTACTAAACTATTGTGACAGATAGGGGGCGCTATCGCTCCCTTGAACCCCTGTCCAAGACTCCAGACACCAAATAAAAGTCCAAAAGTTGACTTTATTCATATGCAGCAGTGCACAAAGCACCTTCCTCTCCACTATACTCATAAATAAACACAAAACAATACTCAATAAACTCTCCACCACTCCCAGACATGTTGCCCTCCTACCACCCAGCTCAGCTCGCTGTCTGGGAGCTCCCACAATCCTTTTATATTCCCTGACCTGGAAGTGTTCCAATCCCCAGTCCATGTGATCTCCTATCACTTCCAGGTCAGATAAAAAGTCCTTTTCTTCACCCCGGAAGTACATCATTCCCCTTGTCCATGTGACTCGGACGTACTTCCGGGGCGTAAGGCAAATAACCATTGTTCCTCCCTGCAGCGTCTCCTAGTGGCCGCCAGGGTATCCAGCAGGGCTGTGTATAAAAACTCCAATGCCCAGGATTCGATGCTGGCATTCGGGGCACCTCCATGCTGCACCTGGTGGCGGGGGGGTATTGGCTGGGATGAACGGCCGGCCATCTACCACATCATATAAAACAAAGAGAACTGAATCAGTCTATGTTTAGCCCATGATGGTCTGGGACTTTGTCAGTCTTGATTGCTGATGCTAATAGTGGCTAAATTGGGCTAAACTAGTATAACATAATGTTCTCAAACCTGTTTAATTCTATGCAGAGTCACAGTGTTCAAAGAGTCTATCCCATCTATATCAGACTCAAGGAAAGAGCTAAAAATGGACTGGATGATAGAACATCGCAGGAACAATTCCACACTGGGCTAAATTTGAATCTGAAACCAACACCTAACATAACCTGCATGTCTTTAGGGACAAAGAAGGAAAAGTCAGACAGACACAAAGAGAATGCATTACTGCAACATAGGCACTGACCGGGATTGAGATACAAACCCATGATAAAAAACAACATTCATGCACTGTGGGGTACTCACAAAGGCAATGAGGCACTGACTTGCACACAGTTATCAGGTATTTGGGTGTGGGAAGAAACTGCAGTTCTGTGAGGATGCAACAAAAATACACATTGTAACAATAGGAACACGAGCAGGTTCCATTACAGTTTATATCTCTCAACAGCATCAAGTATCACAATACAAAGGAGCAACTTTACCCCTTCGACTATTGTAATACATAGTGTTTACTCCACTTTCAGTACAAATAACTGGAAATGTAAAAACAATTCACTTCACTCATTCATTCACTCAGTTATTTGTTTCCTAGCCTTGCTTTATCCGATAAAGGGCTGAGAAGCACTTCACCATTTACATGTGCAGTATGTAGAGTATATTAAATATTGATGGCCAGGTTTTGGCAAACATTGTTTTAATTACCTAAGTGGCTTCCTTTGATCTTGTGCTGAAAAATTTGAATTCAGAAAATGGATGGAAGGGTAATAATAGCATTGAGGAGTTACATCTCCCTACACAATGCTCAGCCTTAAAATCTATCATGACGACCTGGAAGAGACCACTGTAACCTTCTAAGATGTAGTGTATGCAGTCCACTATCCATATTCAAGGTATATATTTATTTTCAAAGAAAAATACATTTTATTGCTTTCCTCACAACCTCCATTTTCTCTGTGTTTTAAACCACATCTTCTCTGATTATTTGTTGTTTATGCACAGCCTTGTTTTTCTAGATAATGGCAGACAGATATTTCTCACCATGAGTTTTTTTTTTACATATCTTGTATAATTTCCACCATTAGAGTTGTATAGGGAGGTCCAGATCTAATTATGCAATTTTCATTACGCTGTAACTTATTAAGCTTATTGCATAGAAAATCACCCGAAAAATCCCGGACCATTGAGAAGTATGCAAACTGACAACATGAAGAATCGTCTTCGTGCCGAACTGGAATCGTCCCCGCATAAATCAAAGTCATCCAGATGATCTGGACCTGCATAATTAGATCTGGACCACCCTGTAAAGTATGATGAAGCAACAAAGAAATTGCACTAAACCAACTGCAGTGATAGTGTAGTGGTTAGCATACTTACCTTTCAAGCAGAGAATTCAAGCTTGAATCCTGCCTATTACATTTAACTTTCTACTTAAATAAGCACTATTTTGTCCTGGACCACTCCACTCTATGTGGGGCAATACTGTCTCCAGAGATATTTATGGCAACTTGGAATTTAAATCACAATGACTCATCTTTAAAAGATTGTTTGTGTGTAATATTCGAAGCTGCATTCTGCCAACTACTTCACATGGCAGTAACCACACAGTTCAGTCAAACTGTGAATTGGGATCACCGATCATTTTCCGTGTTAACATAATAATTT
Source organism: Polypterus senegalus (assembly GCF_016835505.1). Classification (NCBI taxonomy): domain Eukaryota; kingdom Metazoa; phylum Chordata; class Cladistia; order Polypteriformes; family Polypteridae; genus Polypterus; species Polypterus senegalus. Next base: position 141,233,156 of record NC_053154.1, on the reverse strand, counting down.
TCCCTCCTTTCAATTTATAGCATCAGATTTCCAAATTAACTGATCAAAGTAAAGCACAAAAATGTTCAGTTACTTTGTCATCAACATATTCAGTCACCTGCTGGCTCTCACTGAGGATGAAGCAGCTGAGCAGTGCTGCAGTTCAAATGTCTGGTTATTTGAAAGAGCCCCTCTGGCACAGTGTCGGTGCTGTAGTGTCACTTCTCCGGAAACTTCCTTTCTAGTCATTGTCTATGTGAAGTCTGAAGCTTCTCCCCTTTTTCACTTTGTGTTCTCCAGTTTCCTCCCGTATCTAAGAGGATGAGTTCTCAAAATCAGCTCAATATGGGTGATTAAGGGTGCATGAATGTCTCCTGTGATGGACTCCTCTACATTCTTGCCTTCTTCTTGTTACACACAAGGAAAACAAAATGGAAAGATTACTAATAGCTTAATATTAGCTACATTTCTTAACTTTCTGGAAAAGCTAAATATTCCCTGAGACAAACAAAGCACTATCTCAGATAGGAAGTTTGGCATGACAGCTCATTCAGATTTGACAAACAGGTAAACTCTGTGGTTAAATTGTTTTTTTTCCAGCTGAGACTTTTAGCTATAAGATAAAGGTCTTTCTTTCCTTTATTGATTTTGAAAAGAACATCCATGCTTTTTAACATCGCATTTGGACTCTTGCAATTCTCTGTATGAAGTTATTGATCAGGTATTGCTATGACAGCTTCAGGTAGTCCAGAGTGCTGCTGCTCTTCTATTGACAGGCTCTCATAAATGTGACCACACCGTACCATTACTTTAGAATTGACTTTAAAATCTTGTGTCTTGTTTTAAAATATTTGAATGGAATGGTGCCATCTTACCATTTGGAATGCCTTCATGTTTGCTAATAAGAGTACTGCGGCCTGCTAACCAGATGCTCTTAGTGGTGGCAAGGTCAATTGTGAAGCAAAGGGAGGATCAGGCTTTGAGAGAGCTTATCTTATTATATTAGATCTGCCCTGACATTAGGTACTTCTCAGTCATAATTGGAGACATTTCTTTGCACTTTGGTTAAACTTAGGCTGGTTTAAATGTGTTTTACAAAACAAAACAACATGACTTGACTATCTATCTATCTGTCTATCTCTCTATCCATCCATCCATCCATCCAACCATCCATCCATCACACTGAAACACTCAAGGCTAGTTTGGAATTGTCAATTAAACAGACCCGAATTTCTTTGTGGATGTGCAAGAAAAACTGGAGTACTGGGAGGATAAACCACACAGTCACAGGAAGATATTCCACATAGCTAACGTCTGAATGCAGGACTCACCTGATATGCTGGATGCATGAGGCAGTGTCTCTATCCTACTGTGCCACTGAGGGTGTCTTTTATTTGACTGCAGATTGTGTAGTTTACAGTATCAGGATAAGAGTGATGAAAATGTGGTAGTGTTACATCACATGTTGATCCAAAAAGGCTCTTTGCACATAAAGCTACAGGCATAGGCACCAGTACTCAGCAATCCTCTAATGGATAGATGGAAGGATGGATCATTTCTCTCAAATTGTACAAGAGTGTAAAATACAGATTTTTTTTTTATTTGAATGAATCACACTGATATGTGACAAGAAAAATTCTATTAACTGTTGATAACCAGGATAATAGACTAATGTAATCAATTCTTAAAAGACTTCAAGTCATTACATGCTTGTTAGCTTTTGTGCTTGGAAATCTAAAAGATTTATTTTGCGTTTATTGCTCTTCTCAACCATGAATAAGGTTACATTTGAAGACCCTTGCTTGTCTGTCTCCAAGGTACATTGGAGTGATATACCTGTAATCGATTATGTCCCTATGAGAGAAGTTACAGATCTTCACTAAAGTAAACTAAATCTCAGCATTGATATGCTCTACCGACATTGGTAGAAAACTTCAGAGTGAGGAAATGACTTGACCTGTCAGAAGAAGAAGATTCTTCACATTTTTTTTGCTGCCACAATCTAAATGGACGATATACTCCTTCATAACCTTGAATGCTTTTGTTAATTAAAATAACAAAACGGCTGATGTTGAATGGAATTTGGTCCAAAAATCAATTTACCAGAAAGAAAGGAAGGAAGGAAGGATGGGGGCATTATATGCTTAGTGTAAAGACATATTCTATAGCATTATGAAATTCTTTGCTCACAATGCTACTGTATCTTTATACACTCAGTAAATCTCAACAATAACCTTTTTATTCCTTTATTCATTGCCTTTTTTATATGTATTTGTTTCATTCTCCTCCCATTTTCCTGGGTGCACACTTCGTGTCAGCCAAGCAGGCACTCCAGCCTGTTAGATCCTCCCTCAAAGCAGGCAGGAGAAGCTGTGCTACCATCCCATTGATAAATCACTTTTACATTTGTATAGCCTCTCTTATAGCAAGCACCATCACAAACCAAATGGGAGCACAAAACAAAAGAGTGTAAAAGAAAAAGTTAGATTACAACAAATGTCGCAGACAAACACCGAGACACTAGGAAAAGCTTGCAAATGCCCTGGCATCCATTCAGAATATGAAACAATGAAGCGAATGTAAACAGAAGTCGATGGACATCAAGAAGTGGTACTGGCGCAGTGGAGTCAGCATCCAAACAATATGTGAGAAACAAAGACTCAGATAGAGCTAAACAAGCATATCTAAAAGGCAAAAGAAGAGCAAAGGGTATTAAAGCTCAATACGATCCTAAACTTGGGCCAACTTCTAGCTCCAAACTGAACATATCAAAGGACATTACACTGTTTTTTAAAATGTAAAGTGTTCATTGAGGGAAGGGTAGCCATACTTTCTTCACATTTATGTTTTTTTTTCTTTCCCCTTTATACTTAATGTATTCTTCTATTTTTAAATTTTAAATTACCTTAAATGAAATCATGGGGGCAAGGGTCAAAGTCTGTCTCAGCATCATTAGGACAACATTGAAAGTAACATTACATGGGGTGCTAGACCACTTGCAACCCTAACACACTCATCATATTCACTTTTACAGGGGAAATGCAGTCACCAATTAACCTAAAATGATCTTTGGGATTTGTTAGAAAAAAAAAATACTGGAGAAAAAGCTACACAAAACATGCAAACTTCACATACCTAGTGACTAGGCAAGGAGCCAAACCTAAGACACTGGAGCTGTGAGGAATCCAGTGTTACGCATATTTTATTTAGTTTTGTGTTGCTTCCCTCCCTGATTCCACCACTGGGAAAAAGTGCAATGCAAAAAATAAATATGAGTGCAGGTAGCATGGTGGCACATTGCTGCCTTACAATTCCATGGACCAGAACTTTGTTCTTGCTTGATTCTTGGCCTTTGGTTGTGCTTTATCTAGCTACTCTGGCTCTCCCTTTACATCCTAAGGTAATACTTGAGGTAAGTATGGTTGTGTGCATGAGTGTACCCCTCAAAGGACTGGCACTACATCTAAGGCTGGCTGCCCCCTTACACCTCTGTGACCCTTAAGTGGAAACAGACAGATTTAGTTAAGGGAGTGAAGAATTAATTTATTGGAGACACCCCTGAAGTTTATTTACTCATCTGGAAAGGATAGAAGTCCAACAAATCTGTAAACTTGTGTCCATTTTGGACTTAATTAAATTCCAGGGTTTCATTGAGTCCAGAGCCATTAAAACACGACACAAGGCCAGTCCATCACTGGATCTGCCCACCTACAACCACAGTCACTCATACTGGACTAACCATCCAGTGCATGAGTTTGCTCTGCGATGGACTGGCATCTTATCTAGTGTTGGTTCTTGCATTGAGTCTACTACTACTAGGGTAGGCTATGACTTCCTCACAAACCCTGACCTGGATTAGCAGGTATGAGGATGTCATTCCATCATTTAACCTAACCTACATGCCCTTGAGTTGTGAAAGAAAACTCGGAGAAACTTGACAAAACCTCACACAGACCTGTGGAGAGCATGCAAGGTCTACATAGACAAAGTCAGGATTTAAATCCAGCCCTGTGACGTCAGCATAAACCACAGCGACACTCTGATCTTCTGCTTTTAAACTCAGACGATGATAATATATTTTAAAAAGAATCCACGTAAAAGTTTATGACTCGCCTCTTTTTGACTTCAAAAAATGCCATCTTCATGTTGAATTATTCGTGAGCTAATCTTGGTAAAGCCCCCATTTCCTGGCTGAGCTAATCGTTCTAAACCCCTCTTTCTTGGCGGTTCTTCCAGACAGCTGAAGCTCTGATTAGCTGCCAGCTTTCTGCCCGCCTCGACAAACAAGCTGAACCTTTTTTGTTCCGATTAGTCAACACTCTGTCATAAGTGAGCAAAAAAAGAAAAAAAAAAAGTGGTTGATGAAGCTTTCCCCTTGTGGCACTGAAAAGGTTAACCTTCTTCTCTCCCAACATTGTACCCCATCGAGTTTGCCAGACCTGACCTTAATTAATACAACACTCATTGGAAATGGGAACAGGGCTGCCTCTCAGACTCTGGCCTCCCTCTGAGCCTCTCCTCCGAGTAATGAGAGAGTGGCGCATCAGCACTGCCAGCTGAGGGATAAGGGTCACTGGGAATGGATTTGCAGGGCTCTCTTTGAGAACTCCTACATGCTGAGAGGAGCTGGCCTGCTTTTGGACACCTGGTCATTAACATTGCTAATTAGCGGCCATTAATCAGGGCTCCGGATTTTTTTGTGTGTCATCGGCTCAGGGAAACGGGCTGAATAAGAAGATTGTTCCCTGTACCTCCAGAAGAGGTGGAATAATAGAAGTTCCCATCAGCTCAAGATGAGATGGATTAAGGGAAAGGTTAGACAACACTTTAAGATGAGTGCAGAAAGAGAAGGAGACCTGAGCTGCCCTGCAAGGCAAAATCAATTACCTATAATTAATGAAACCATTTTATAATAGGTAGCAAGGATTTGAAGAAAGGAAAACTCTCTTTCAGCAGCAAATACACGTTTTTTAGTAATTAAAAAAATAAAGCTATGTTTCTTCTATTGCTCTAGGAAGCTAATGAATGTACAGGCACTTTATTTATAGATTAACACTTCTGAAGGCTATGACTATATAGTAGTATTGGTTTTAAATCAAGTATGACATGTTGTTTAGGTCTCAGTAGGGCACATTTAGCAGAATTAATTTTCAGCTCTGTTAAAAAGTAAACGTCATCTCTTCTCTCCTTACATTACATTTAATATTAAACAAGCAGACTCTTTGTTTTCTCTTTCTTAATGCCCACTCTTCTATTTCAGAATGCTGTTATTTGGTTTAGGACTCCCAGGCACAGATCCCGGCAAACAAAGAGAGTAATTAAGCAAATATCCCAAGTTAAATTGCAAACAATGAACTTACCTTTTTAGTTGCAAAAATCCAATTGCATAAATTGCAGATTACTTTGGGCTGCGGCGAAACTAATAGATAATCTTGAGTAGCATTACAAAGAGCAACAGGTCCTTAATTAGGAGTTATTTCACAAACACTAGCGCTACATGTGTTTAAAACAATGCCAATGGTGTAGACAGTGAAGACGAACAGTATGTGGTGCCCTAATGGGTTAATCTTTTAATTTGCCTTCTTTAATCTTGCCTGCTGAATCAGTCACGTTTCTTCCTTTATGCAAATGTCGCTTGTTTAACTCTTTCTTCTAGAAGTAGGGCCTCCCTGCTACCCAAACACACAAAAATGTTGCCTGTTGAGTATTGCACTCAGATGATCAGTCATTATTGTATTTAGAGGGCTTCATTGTAGAAACTATTATGCACTTTATAACAGCATTGCAGTAAACTGTCAAAATCAGTCAACAAGTAGGGCAGCTGACTCCAACCATTTGGATTCAGATTCCAGGTCTGATCACTGGCTGTGTGGACTTTGTATGTTCTTCCTGTATTTTTTCGGGTTTCTCTCTCTCTCTACTCAAATTTACATCCCACAAAAATTGACCTGATGTACAATAAATAAATGGGCCCAGAAATGGACTGCTCCCAAATATGCTGTTGAGACAGGAGCCTTCCGCAACTCTGAATCTGAAGAAGAAGATTTAAAAATGGATGGACTGATGGAAGAAAAGAAGCCTTCTGAGAATAAACATATTACTGAAAGCAGCCAAGTATATGTATCTTCTGTTTACACATTTAAAAAAAGTATAACTGCTAACTAATTTGTAAAGCACTTTATGTTAAGGTTCAATATGAAACATATTATGTAAGATTAAAAAAATCAAGGAAAAATGAGAACTTTGAGTATCATTCTAAATTTAACTAAGACAATACTGGTGATCACAACTTTTATAAAAACTGCTATGATGTGAAGAACACAATGTCACCTATGATGTATTTTTTTTTTTCAAAAAGTGTTGGGAAATTGTGACTAAGTCCCTTCTTTTGATGATATGACAGAGGCTGATAATCAAAAATACCCCCAAAGTTTCAAAACAATCTTCTAGAAAATATTTTTGGGATGAGAAGGTCAGGCTGAAAGGCCAATTTGTGGAAGTAAAGGGGTCAAGAATGAGTTTGGATTAACCAAAGAAAATGGTAATCATCTCCATCCATTATCCAACCCGCTATATCCTAACTACAGGGTCAGGGGGGTCTGCTGGAGCCAATCCCAGCCAACACAGGGTGCAAGGCAAGAAACAAACCCCGGGCAGGGCGCCAGCCCACTGCAGACTAATCAACATTCCCAATAAAAATTAAAGAAAAGGGAGGAAGGTGGATTATTCTAAAATGTTGTCGGAAGTTTTGGAATGATGCAAAACGTTCAATTGGAGGTGAAAATATTTTCTTAGCATTAGTTGATTTAAAAACAACTCAAAAATGCATATGATTTATTTTTTTTTTTTATTTCATGGGAAAGTTGAACACCCAGGGCAAAAACACAATGACCAACTGAGAAAAAGAGGGGGAAGGGTGCATTCTGGCACAGAAACATGCTAATGCATCACATTCTTCAGTTTTCTCATGACAGATTGCTTCTGCGCCTTGCAAGTGAAGTCGCTAAAATGCTAATGAGAGAGATTCATCAATGAGCTGTGTCATCCTTGGGGGCTTGTGGAAGGGGCAACCGGGAGCTGACGGGAAGAGCGGGGATTGTCTTTGGACTGGGAATAACTTAAAATCCACTGTCCTGTGCCATCGCCAGGACCAAAGTCCAAAGAGGATGTGAGGCAGCAGAAAAATGAAGAAATGGTGGAAAAGAGAGTCACGTAATAGAAGTGCCATTTCCGTTTGTAAAGCGATTTTCTTCATTTAAAACTGCATACTGATACTCACAAAACAACTGTTGATATGACTGATTATACACTGTAAGAGCCATTCAGTGTGAATTAATGTAAAATTCATAGATTTGTGTACTTAAGATAAAGAGTACAGCTTGTATTGATGCACAAATTTGCATATGCTTAAATTGATAATGGAAGGTTCTGCTTTATCCTTTTTGAGCTAATATGTAAAATATAACATTGCTATCACCTTGCTATGAATCTGATCTAACGGCAAAATAAGTGTTCATTTGCATATGGGAAAGGTATACCAGCATACATTTTTCAGATCATACATAGTAACACTTACAAGTAACATTATGCAGCCATTAAAATGAAATATCAAAGATTAATTAAAAAAAATATATATATTTTGTGGACTATGAATTTTGCGTCTTTAACTATGTGATTTGTTTTAACTTTAAATTTCAAGATCTCTGGATTGTTAATTTTGTGTATTGCAAATCATAGTCAATGCCTGAACCTTTGCCATCTGAGTAGCTGTAGAATTTTGGAAACCTCTAAGAAGGAGTACCTCTGGTTTGCCAAGTACCTCACTTTTAATGATAGACATTGTAAAGGAGAACGTGGAGGCACAGGCATCCTGGATGGGTTTGTTGGTAGCACTTTCCATGAACATGATGTCATAACAGAAGGACAGAGGTGGGATGCTGGGTGGCAGCCATGGTTTCCCATCTGCAAGGTCACATGGGTACAGGAGTTTTGGTGGGGCTTCCCTTTTGGGGTCTTTGGGTGCTGTGAATGGGAGCTGCTGGGTACAGACTCCCCAGTTCTCAAAAGAATCTGCTTGACATGGAAGAGCAGTCGGGAGGACATATTGTTATTTCTGAAGAAATCCAGGATACGGCTTTAAAGGAGTGGCGATAAGGTGAAACTTGCCTGCAGAGGAGAACAGGAAAAAGGAAGGATGAAAGTAAGACAGAAAAGAAGGATAGGAATGTGCTGGACTGACTGGAAACATACGACAAAGGCATTTGGTCACAGACCATAATGTACAGTACAATAATTCTGGCCCTGGATCTAACAAATGAAAAAACTAACAATACACATCAGAATATGAGAGATGATTGAAAATTTTTAATTGGTTATGTACAGCAATAAAAAAAAAAATCTAACATCCCCTTTAGAGGCCAGCTTCCTGTAATATAAAAAATGATATACTGTTTAAGTAATTATAATAGCAAAATGTAAAACATTCTCAAACCTGCTTACTCAAGATCAGGGTGCCAGTCCATCATGGAGCCATGTTTGAATCATGAAATCTCCACACAGACAATAACTGAGGAATTCACATTGAGGATTCTGAATGCACTAACCACTGAACAATAGTGTTTTGTCTTAAAGGCCTGTTTAGCAATCAGAAAACAAGGATTTCTATGTTGGTGGCTGTTTAGGCAGGGTTTGTGGCCTAAGTAAAGACAGGAAACATTATGACATTCAAATCTGTCATATTAGTATCTTATTATTAATAGCTATTAATTTATCAAAGGTGAGATGATCCAGTCCGTATGGAATAATTTCTTTGAAATGATCAATTGATTTATTTTGTCATTATATTCAATTATTTGTGTACTTTATTTATAAAATAGCTGAAATACCTAGCATTGCTCAGGAGGAAAATAAAGTGTTTTTTTTAATTGCATGAGAATAATAAAAAAAAAAACAAAACAACTTTAAAAATAAAAATAAATTAACAAGCTAAGAAGACTCACTAATGTGCTTGTCTTGCGGTCTTGTATGTATATTATCATCCAGTTAATGTCCAGAACCAGCCACCTCTATTTAATTTTAAAAGCAACAGGGGTGTGGTGGCACTCAAACATGAAGAATGCTGGCAGTCACCTCCAGTTCGCCCTCTGGTGGTCGTTCCGAGTGTCAATGGGATGATAACATGCATACAAGACCACAAGATCACCCCCCACCCTACCCAGAAGAGGGTGGGTTAGGGTTGATTTCACCCTACAGTATTTTAAGTCGACCAATCAGAAACATATGTACCAAGTTTCATGAAAATCGCTTCAGCCTTTCAGAAGTGATTCTGGAACATACATACCCATTGATTTTTATACAAACAGATAAAATATTTTAAATTTTATATAGCTCCCTTCATCATGCATTTAAAAAAAAAATAGCATCAGTATACAACAAATATTATCTACCTTTTGTTAAGGTCCTCAGACAGGTAGTATGGCGTACGGTTAAGGCACTGGCCTTATTACTGGTTCAGTCCCTTCTGTTTTATGCCGATCACATCACTTACTCTACCTCTGCTCAACTCAAAAAAATACAAACCATTCCAAGGTATCCTGATTTCAGATGGTGATGTGAGCTAAACACTTATATCAATTAATTTGTCAGAAGCCACATCCTCTGAATATTCTGTGACATACAAGGAAACAACTGAACACACACCTCCTCCATGATGAATCTTCAATATACTTGGAAGGTAATGTTCTCTTTCTCATTTGCTTCCTGTTTGTTTTTTGTATGTGTTCTTTTCTTTTCTCCACCGAACAGCTTGTCTCTTTTGTTCTATGATATGGGTTGGTAATCAAGAAGAAACTTTGTAAAACGACATGCTGAATGGTAATGAAGTACCTTCTACATTTTTTTCTTTCTGTTTCATTGTGGATATTTTTATGGACACCTCACTTATTTGGTTTCACCTTTCTGTCATCAGACGGTCTGAAAGCTAAATTAAACATGCTACTAATTCATGTTGTCTGATGGCTGAATGTTAGAGTAATGCTGGTGGTTAAAACCAAAACATAACTTGCAGGTGTTTAAAGAAGTGTTCCTAAGACCACTCTACCCACAGATAAGAGACATTGTTTTTAAAAAGATGATAGGTGTGCTTAGGCACACTGTAGGGAGTAATACTTGTAGTTCATCACGACCACCAACGTCACTGTAAGTGAAAATGTATTAAAGTGCATTACTTCATTTATTTAAAAAAATAAAAAATGCATTAGTTTGTTTATTAAAAAAAATAATTAAACAAATGAATTAAAATATAGGACTTGACTTCAAATATACCTTTTATTTTAAAAAAGTAACAGAGGACCACTCTACTCGAGCTAATATCCCCCCTTTTTAAATGATAATAGGTGTACTCTTGCACAGCGCCATGATAAACAAGCACATGACTTAATTCCATTTAATGGAAAATGTAAATCCATTTATCTGATATAAGACTTGGTAGCAGATATTCTGAGGCATTCTATCATGTAAAGCTGCAAGTGCTCATCTTGTTTGACACAGCCAACTTACCTACCTCCAATTTATTCATTCATTTATTTTCTGCCTATTAAAATAAAGCAATAGATTAACACCCGCAGATTCACAAAGTAACCCTGGATGGGCTACCATTTCACAGAAAGGCAAGCTCACATCAGACACTCACTAACATATGGCTGGATTAAAGCTAACCTGCATTATCTGTTGGATGGTATAAGAAAATGGACTCCATGGGAAAAAGTATATTTGGAAAACATGCAGCACTAGCTTTAAAATCAAACCAAGGGCTACAGAGCTGTGAGATAGCAACCGTTCTTCCACAATTTAATTTGTTGTTAGGTAAAGAATATAGAATATATATATGTTTTTGAATCTCTTTGAATTATTGTAATTGATTTTTCTATACTAAAAAAACTTTCAGATTTGTCATTCCTGAAACCCTGGGGGTGATAGATAGAAATTGTATGCAAAAAGAGAATTTCCCCTCGGAATTAATAAGGTATATCAAATTAAAATCAAAGTGCTAAAATTCTCCATATGAGTTTGCATTTTTTTAATGCTTTGTTAGACCAGTTACATCAGTTTGAAAATGAATTATTAATAGCTATTACACTGGTGTGGAGACACAGTGGTGCAGTGGTTAGCACTGCTGCTTAATGGATCCTGTATCTAATCACGTGTCTGTCTGAAGGTAATGCATCCTCTGCGTGTCCCTGTGAGTTTTACTCAGAGTACTTTGACTTTCCTCCCACAACCTAAAGAAGAACATGCTAGGTTAGTTGTGGACTCTAAAATCGCCTTGAATTGTTACTCTTTTCTTGCAACTATTTATTGTGATGCACTTTGAGCTACATTCTGTGTATGAAAATGTGCTATATGTGCTGTTGCTTTGTGTGATGAGATGTGTGCAGCATACACTGAAGATCGAATCTGGTTCCTGCCTAATGTCTACTGCTTCATCACAATTGATTTGCATTCTTTAAGAATTCTACTTACTCTCACACTTTATTCATGAATGAAATTATTAATAATTACCCTGTCCTAACAACTGAAATGAAAGAACAGCAGGTAGCAATGTCATTTCACATTTCAGCCCTCGTTTGCTTATAATGCGTTTCCTTATTATTCGATACACTTACATTTCCATTTATGATTCTGTGAAAATGTGTGTCCAGATAGACACTGTATGAGCTGCTTTACAGCAGCACTAACTGTTTCTTCTGATTATCCTTCACCTGAATTATGCTATGTTATGTTATGGTATATTATGTTATGTTATGTTAGCAGGAATGAAATTCAACTGGCCTGAGTCAAAGTAAGCAGCAAGTCTACTGTATAAGCAAGATGTGTTCAAAGTTTGCACAACAATAAGTGTTGGTTAAATTGGACATAAACTACTGCATGTTACAAACTGAAAATTTCATTTAGTTGACCTATCAGTAAAATAAGCACATTGTTGTAGTTCCTATAAAAGAATGATAGTCAGTGACATTACATGTGCTAGCATTCATGTAGCACAAAGGAAAGTGTAGCTGCAAGCTACAAAAAGAGCTAAACAGCAGTGTATAGTTCTTTTGATCAATTACAATCTAATTTTTTTAGCATTGCAACTGATGTCTAATTTTTGATCATGAACAATCTCACCAGGTTTCTTTGACTTGACGTTCACATATGCATAAAATTATGAATAGATCTGCTGTGGATAGTGTGTATCTGATCGATCAGTCAATGGCATCAGCTTATGTGTACAGAGTAATCGAGCATTGTCTCCACCTGAGGTGTAAACCATCTTTTTGTGTGCAAAGCTAAAGTATATTAAAGAAGACGCTGGCCCAGTAGATTTGCTACCCAGTGCCAATATTGACTGTTATATCTGTGGGGATGGGACATTGATAAACTGCTGAAACTTTTCCTGCATTCCTATTCATCTAATAATTAGGCATGTGACATGTAATCCATTTTGAAAACACTCCTACTCTCCCAGCTGCACTGCAAATGCCCAAACCTTGGTTATTTGCCAGCCAGACTAATTTTATGGCATTAGTTTCAGATTTTTAAAGTTTGACTGGCAGTTAGAACTTACAAGCTCTTTGAAAAAGAAGGTAGGAGATTTTTTTTTTTTTAATATTTATCTTTTTTAAGTGAAGAATCCAAAGTACCGGTAGATTAGAAGATGTTGTATTGAAAATCAAAAAATATATAAAAAAAATGAATCTAGGCATACAGCAAGGCAGCGGTATCAAGGCAGAGAGCAAAATACTTATTCATCAGCCCCCACAGTTAATTATCAATGTATCAAGCAAGACCTTGGAAAAAAAAAGTACACTGCTACAGACAATAAGCTGCAGCCATCAGCCTACGTACCAGACTTCATCTCAAGTAGATGACCGTGCTACCTCTGCTATAAAGAAAGAGAATGGTGCAAAATTCCACTTATAAGCTTTTTTTTGAGAGTCCTTGGAAGGAGGAAAAAAAAAAAAGAAGGAACATACACAAAAAAGGCAGGACAAAAGTCTTGTCGACGCTGTGCACAGCCCTGGCTACATGTAACTAATTAATATTGCTGGTCCCTATTCGTAGAGGGGCCTTGTCATCAAGAGGAAAAAAAAAAACAGGCCTTGGCAGTCTGAATCTCAGCAATTACAGTGTGAATTGCATGAGAGGATTACATGAAGTGCTCTCGGCTTGGGGGAGCTGGGACGCTTAACTTGAGTACTGAAAACAGCTGCTTATGTGCTCTGCACCTGCTTGCGACCAGGCCGTTTTTACATGAAGATTTTAAAAGTGTGTGGGGGGGGGGGAAATGTGTGTGTTGCCTTTTTGCTTGAGACCATCTGAACCCTGTTAGCTTAAAACAGCTCACCTCACCCAAAAATAAATAAATAAACAAAAAATGAGATAAAGGGAACGTGGCTTTTGAAAACATGTATACCCGGAAATGCTGATTGTCTCAAAGATTTATTTTGCAAAGGGGAGTGGAGGGCCTAAGGGGGGGCTTTCATAATTCACTCGAGCAAACAGTCACGGTGGCAGCAGACACACAGAGCTGTGGCTTTGGCGAAGTTTCAATGTAAATGAGTCGAAGGAATGAATGGAGAAGCTTTACTCCCCTAAGTTTTGTAGATGAGCAGAAGCTTGATTGTACGTGCCAGGCATAGCAACAAGCAGCTTCTCCACATGTATGCTGGAAGCAGCATCCCAAATGTAAGACCAACACACCAATACGGAGGTGGCATTTCAAAATTCCTCATAGATAGGTATATGGGTCCAAGAAGTTTCTTCAACCATTCTTCTGGATAGCAATGCGAGCCTCTTAGTCAAAGGAGCTTGACTTGCATCTCAGTTAGTGCCAATGACCAGTTGTGAAATCACTTTTACTCTTTTAAACCTTAACATAGTATGTCTCACCTTAGGTATAATCCTCTCTTATGACCGTTGTTGCACTCTTCAAATGGTACCCATCAGGTTTAGAAATGGATGGCATAGCAGTGTTGTGGCCTAACAAATCCTCTGCATAGAGTAAGATATCTCCTCCTACCACTGATTGCGTGGACTTTGCAAATCTTTATTTAGATTGCATCATTTTTTTGCTATGGGTAAAACTCATTCAATCTGTCTCTGAAAGATTGGATTAAATTAAGTTGACCAAACATGAATGAATAAAAGTGATATCCAATTTGGTCTTGCACTTGTTTTGACTATGACACATTTTCAACTCCCCACAATCTACTCTACAATAAAACACCTCGGGAAAATGGTTGGATAGTGCAAGCAATTTAAGTGAGTAGCTTAAGGGTGAGTACAGTGAGACATTATGACAGGCCATGTCACAGGTTTCAGTGAGTTCTAAAACTATTTATATGTTTATTTTTCTTTTTATAAATTGTTTTGGAAGAACTTACCTTGGCAAGATGAGGTGGCAAAACATAAGGTGCTAGTAGAAAATGGCTCAGTAGCTGCATGGGATCAAACCAAGGTGAAAGCAGACTCAGATGGGAGTGTGCGTTCAAGTGGCCAGTCAAATTACGCATTTGTACGAGGCTGGAACAGCCAGCATCTCTGTATTGCTCCAGTTCTGTGGATAAAGAGTGCCCAGTTAGTTGTCAGCAGAGAAAGAATAAGAGTTAATAAAGAACATGCCAGAAAGGCATAGAATTTAGTAGAGTGACCTAAGTGTTGGAGTTGTTCTCTTGATAGCTTGCACTCATTTGCAAGAGTGAACCCCAAATTATAGGAAGTTCAATCCTCCTTGAGGCACACAACTTCTCAAGCGTGGCAATTGAGAATCCTTTTGGTGGGGACTGGAGAAGTGTCGGCTGTGATTGGCTGGAAAAATTCTGTGGAAATATAAAATGGTGCTACATACAGTAGATCATCTTTTCAGCTTTTTTGTCATCTCAACTTCTAGATCACATAACCCCCTGATTATTCTGAGTGAGAGAAGGTAGGGCAGTGCCTATTGTTGAGATCTTTGAGAGACCCTTAAATTCTGAAGTATATTCTGGGGTTGTGTGGTGAGCTAACCAATGGGTTATTTTTTATTTTTGTGTATAATGTTTTTTCTATTGAAGATCCCTCTCCTGGACCTACTTTCAGAGAAGGAAGAGGGAAAGAATCTGAAAGTTTTGTTTTTTCTCTTTTGTACTTTATTTTTTATTTTATTGTGTCATTGCACTTGAACTGATTTTATTGAAAATTGATCTCTTCATACAGGACTGGGATTTTTGGTACTGGATGTAATAAAATTTCTCTCTATTATAATAAAAAAATCTTATGAGACGAGACTTTTTATCCTGCAAGGAGACATGATCTTTTGAAGAGACTTTTTGGAATGAAGTCCCGCGAGACTGAGGCTTTTAACATGAGATTCTTTCAAGTCACATCATACTTATAACCTTTGGAAACAAGTCCCGCGAGACGGTGACTTTTGCAACTAGATTCTTTCAAGTCACGCCCTACTTACAACCATTTTCAAACAAGACCACGGTCCTCTCACCTCTCAGTCTTGTGAATGCTTTTGTCAGACACACTTATTACGCTCTCAGCTCTTATAAATTTTAACGTTTTCCTTACTTTAAGTTCCCAATTAAAGAAGACGTATTATGTCCAAATGTTACTGAAGAATTTCATCACAAAGGGTTGTCAACAGATAAAATGAGAACATTGGCATTCCTAGCACCTAGAAACGAGGAAGACAAATGAATTTACGCCAAAAATGTTGATTATTAACACAGCAGAATGGTTAAATGCATATCAATAGACTATGCTGAAACAGTTGGTGGTGATCGTGTAGAAGATGAAAACAACTTATAATATCACAAAGAATATATACAATTGTTAAAACTGTATGGTCTTTCAGTGCATGAATTGCTGTAGAAAGAAGGATCTATCCAAGAAAGGTAATGTAGTACATCTCCCGTGGAAAACATTAGACACCAAAGAAGATCTTGATATGCCATTTGTATTAAAACGTTAACAGTTTCCCATTAGAATAGCTTTTGCAAAGACAATTAACAAGTCTCAGAGCCAAACATTCAAAAAAGTAATTTTATTTAATAGAGAGAAAGAAACTAAATGCAATCACAGGCAGTTATACGTGGGGTGGATGCAAATGTAACACTTCACATAAAAATTCAAATCTGTTTAAATTGTACATTCACATCCCCATATGTGAGCGGCAGAACCGCAAAGAAGCTAGTGCGTAGTGCTGGCCAGGGGGTTGGCAAGCGAAGCGAGCAGGGGGCAAAGCCCCCTAGTTTAAAAAGATTTTTCTACTTCTTCTGTGTTTGTGTCTTTCTCTACAACCCCGGATTATCCTCTGAGCTACAAGATGTCCAGGGAGTAGGTTTTAGCAAATATTCTGATAATTTTATCCTCAGCTCCTCATCCATTCAACTTAGGCAGTTAACCTAAACTGAAGAATGTATCACTACCTGAGTGTAATTTTTCACTTTTTATAAATGAGGAGCCATTGATTTCTTTAAATTCTTAGCCTCACCTATCTTTCCCCACTGATTTGGAAAATTCTCCAAAGTAATTCATGTAATTCCTCCAAAAAGTTGCCTTCTTCCATGAGAGATACAACAAGAATCTAAAAACAGACAGTGAAGATGAGATATGTAATGTCTGCTACCACTATTATGGATAATTCTTATAAGCTTATTCACTGGTAATGCTGAAGTAATTTAAAGGACAAATTATGTTACAAAGTGTCTACCATGAAGGCAGGTGTTTAGAGCAAATTAAAACTCATCCACTCACCCCCTGTAGTGTCACATGCTGACCGTCTTTTATTCTTAGCCCCTAAAGCTATGTCTCTGTCAACAAGTTCTTCATGTGATTGGTCAATGATAAAACCATGGGATTTAAATGTTATGTTCTAAGTGGTCAGTAATTGATACGTTTTTTATACATTTTAGTTGGAGAGCAGGATTGTGGAATCCATCTAATAAACCAAGATGATTTGAAAAGAGTAGTTTAGTGGGGTGTGGACGAATTTAGTTTACTTATCTAATCAAAATATTGCATATCTCATGAGCTCCAATGTTTTGTAATAGCAGCTTCTACAACACTATTAAAAAGGGCATATTTCTTATTGGGTCACTATGAAATAGTTTAAAATAATTAATCTTTTTCTCTGATATACAGTATATCTTGGCACCCAAATGGATTAAATGAGTACGACAAGTTAACCAACAGCCAAGCAGATTGCAATCAGAAATAGATGACACAGAACAGGACCTATCAGGGCCCAGGAAGAACAAAAAATGTATGTTTGCATCATCATACTCATGCACCTCCAGGGTGTTGTAATCCCAGTAACTGCTCTGTAACAGAAGGGCACTCAGGAGCTAAAAGTGAGATGCAGCCTGTGTGGCAGTATGCCATATTTCCTACAAGATGCTAGGGGATTGGCAACACAGCAGACATGAAGTCCTGGAGGACTGAATAGGGGAGGAAAGTATTCATGATCATTAAAGGGTAGCTATTTTAAAAAGACTGGTAACAAATGGAGGGTACAAAGATGTTGGAATATCAGGATCCTCTACAGGCAGTTCTACTTTGCTGTTGCAAAGTTAGGAACTATATTTGACCCAAAAAGGGATTACAGGGAATTGTTGGTAGGTACCCAAGAAAAGGGATGTAAACCTGTCCTGAGCTTACAAGCTTATTGAGTATGTCATTGCAAAGTGAGTTGTGCAACAGGATCAGTGGCAGAAGGAAGCGATGTTAGGATAGAGTGACAGAAGGCCATAGCTCAATGTGTTTGTCAGATGGCAAGTGGGTAAGTCATTCCACCAGCTCAGTATCCATTGGGTTAGTTTGTTGTTTAGTCTGTTTATTTTGGTATGTTGTTTTCCCCATATGTTCACCCCTCCCCTGTAGTACTTTATGTAATTAAATTCACCATTTTTTGCCTATTTTGGCCTCATTGGTATTATTCTCTGTAGGAAGGTGTTCTGACCCAGAACAGAAACAGGTGATCACTAGGTGAAGAAATGGTTTTGGACTGAGAGATGATATTTATTCAAAAAACATAGAAATGGTCAACACAATTAAGCCAAAACTGTCATGATTTGACATGATTTTGGGTTCTAAAAGGCCAGTGGTGTTTAATTCCAGACATTAAGTCTGCTTCCATCACTGTTAGGGGATAAAAGGAAGGCTATGAGTGCAAGTCCTCCAATCTGTGGATACCAAATCTCTTAAGTACTGTAGACAAAGTTTGTGCTCTTTTCTGACATGTACTGTACTTTTGGTTTTGACCCTCTTGTTCTCTCGACTACAATTATTGTCTCTCAAATTGGGCTTTGATTTTGTTTTGCTTTATATATATTTTTTGTTTGGTTTTGTTTTTTACTCAAAATTTTATCTGCCAGAAATAAAACGAATTGAAAACTTAATATTCAAATGTCAAAAACCAAGAGGACCGAATACTAGTACATGTAGTACTAAAAGTAGAGCACACCTATAATTTTTAAAGAAGGTACCAACTGTCTTGTAAGAGTGCAAAGCTGGGTTTTATATTCTCAAAGTGATGACATTACTTGTTGCAAATTCTAGTATGTGTCATCCTAGCAACAAAACCACAAAATGTCAGTGTCCAAGGAATAATATGGTGTTGCAAAATATTAATAAAGAAAAATATATGAAGAGAAAGAAAAAAATTATACTCAGAGAAAAAAATAAGTGAAACTAGAGATCATAACAGAAGGCCCAACTTAAAATGAATGGAATGATCCTCATTCATAAGCCAGGTCAAGAAAAAGAAGGCTTTCATTTGGCCTCTTTTTGGCTTGTGGTATCATTGATCTTCAGGTCTGGAGTAAACAAAATTTGTTGAAAATACTTACTGCAAGGAATTTGTTTAGTTTCAGTTTCTGCCTTATTTAGGGGCTACATCCTTTTTTGTGCTTTAGTCCCTATATAGTTTTCTCAGTCTAGGTATTTTTACCTGACCAAAGGACTTTTGTTTTCATCTGTCTCTCAGTTTGTGTGGAAGCCGTTGAACAAAACCAGCCACCATACACTCTTCTCCTTTCCTTTGTCTTTTCTGTAGTCTGTTGCTATGGCCTGTTTCCTTGCATGGCTGCCGTGCTCCCTAAGTATCACCTGCCTTCTGTATCTTTCCTTTCCAGGTGCTTCTCTGCTTGTGTTAGTCAGTGAGCATATATACTGTATATACATATACATATGTCTGTTACCAATCTGATCTCATTCCTATTTTAATAAGCTTTTCTAGTTTTGCCCCTCCCATGTTATCACATTGTGGTTTTGACCTTTGCTTTCCCTGACACCAAGTTATAGTCCTCTATTTAACTTCTATTGTGTGTTTCCAGGTTATGACCCCTGCTGTTCTGTTCTGTACATAATCTACACCATTCAAAGCACCAACAGCCCAGAAGGCTCTTTTTTGTCTGCCCAGCTAGATTGTGACACTCATCTTTTTTTAGCAGGTGAGCTGCACTGTATTTAAACTGAGCTCATCCCCGAGGGTGCACTAGAAGAGAAAAGCTGATTCCAGAAATTGAGCATGTGGCTGCCAACTCATGACAAACATCAGCAATGACTGTACTGGACATTCACTATGTGTCAGCCTGCCTGAAGAGAGTAATATGGGGTGACTAAGCCAAACAGGCATTTCTCTGGCTGACAGAGTGAAAGAAAAAGTACTGCATTTCTTATTTTGCAAGGATAAATGGTGGCAGTCCAAAATGCATAAAATCCATTACTGGATTTTTATTGAATAAAAAATTATCTTTACTAACTGTGTTTCATACTGCAGATTACTGATGAAAGAGAAATATGCATGCTAGAGAATGTTATTTTTTTCTCTCATACATACTGTGATGGGTTGTTTGGTGGGCAAGCTCTTGCCAGAAAGGGAAATTTGACATCAGACATAAATAGGGTCCAGTAAGGCCCCTGATGAAAAGAAAAACTTCACAACATTTCCATGTGCATGCATTAGGGTGCTGGCCAACAGAAAATTGTGTCTTGTTATCATTTTAGTTATTTGTTACTATGCACCACCAAAAATCTTAAGTGCTTTACTAACAGAGATACTCCAGGCTGTGGGACCATTAAAAAAAAAAAACTCCCACTAAAATCCCACTTTATTAATTTGGATTTTTGGAAGCTAAATTTTACATCTAATCCTAATAAATTAAATATGCATAGAATTATCATATTCTTCAATGAATTTGCAATCATTTTCATCTCTACTTTGCTTTCGTTTCTGATTTTTCTAAAATGCCCGACCACTAGATCATGGCACCGTGCCTGTGATGTTTGAATTATACCTCATAGCTTTCCAAGAGACCCACTGTGTCAAATCCTCTAAGACGATGCCTAAAAAACAATAAGAAAAAACTTAAGAACATTTATGTTTGGTAAAATGTCTAGTGGGGAATGGACCACCTTTTGGCCTTGGAACCCCTGCAGATTTCTTTTTTGTCCTCAAAATCATCTGACCTTATCAATGGACTAATCTTTAGTGACATAAAAACAATTCTATATATAAGGATTTTTACTTAATTTTATACCAGTTTTATGTAACAGAGTATTGACTTAAATGCTATTTATTCATTATTGTTCTTATTTAATTTTAATTTGTTTTTCTTTTCTTGTAACTATTTCTTTAACATCTTGTCAAGCACTTTAAGCTATACCCTGTGTATGAAAACACACTATAGAAGAAAATGTTGTTGTTATTATTTATGCATTGTTTCACAATCATTTTATCTATTGGCTTGGCCAGGTGGCTAGGCAATTGAGATCAAATTTGCACTTTAACATTTTCGGGGTCAAAAGTATAAGGTTCACCTCTATTTGTTCCTTCCCTATCTGAGTTTGTGGATATCTAAAAGAATTCTCCAAAGCCTTTTGTTATTTTGTTTCTACAAAGCTTCTGACTCCATGTTCTGATTGTTAGACTTCAGTTCTTGGTTAGTGCTTTGGTGCTTCTGAAAGTTTGGATGACTTCCGGTTTTTAATCTTTGCATGTTTTCTGGCACTTCTCTTCTGTTCACCACCATTATTTTTCATAGTTTATTCCCCAGATATATGATGACATGACCACAGAAAAAACAATTAATATTCCACTGAAAGCTAGAGGACAGAGCATCTAGCAGGTTCCAGAGATGGCTGATTCTCCACCTAGTTACAAGGTCATGGATAGATTAACCATGTATTGACCAACAGTGAGTGGTGAATGGTCCAACATCCAGGGAAGTGGAACCATACAACCTTTTTAAGAGTATAGACTAGTAATAGGCCAGTTGTGTGATAATTTTGCAATCGTTCAGATAAACATTATTTAAAATTGTCTAAAATTGTCAAGCTATTGGCAATGTCAACAACTGCTTGCATTACTAGGTCATGTGTTCTGGGAATGTTGTACACTGAAACGATATTAGCCAAAACTTTTTGTACATCTATTGGATAGCATTGGATCTAAAACACTCATAACATGTTAAAAACAACAGTAATCTGAGTAATGCTGTGCTATGAAAGATGTTTTGTGATATCTCATACCACACTTTGTGATCAACTGAAAGAAATCTAACCTATATCCTATAACTGAGTGATAAATTGAAAACTGAAACAAAATGTAATTTCATTTATGAAGATCTGTTCAAAATTTGTTTCCGAAATTGGGAAAAATCAATTAGTGTAATTCTAAAGTATTTATAAAAGTTATAAAGTAATCACACCCAGTATGTTTAGAATCTCACTATTTTATTTGTTTTTTTATTCCATATGAATAACCATGTCAGATGAGGTTCTCTTGTCGTATGGGGCTCTCTGAGTTGCGTGGCATAGAGTTCTGTGTTCTGTTCTATACACTGTGTTCAGGAGATATTTTACATGTTATGTATTGTGTTTTGTTATGACCTTTTCTTCTTTAAATACATGCAGATCCACATATTGGAGAACATGTGTACATTTAGATAACTGGACTACTACTTGCAGGTATTTTGTAACATATAGCTATATAATTTATGTTTGCAGATTTGCTTCAAAGCCATTACTTGACAATCTTACCTTTGGCAGTTCCCTGCTAATTGTTTCTTGCTAATTTTATCCCAAGACAATCAGCTCACTTTCAATTAGGAGAAAGCAATTTATTTTTGAGATCTTGATGTCTGATTTAGACAATTGAAGGACAGATTTACACTGGTTGGGCTTTCAAAGAATCAGATACTGGTCCTTCTACATTACTACATAAACAATTGGTGCTATGCTTCTTTTCCTTTAAATATAAATGAGTCTTTATTCAGTCAGTTTGTGTTTGCTCTTCTGTGGCTTTCTCAAAGAACCTTGCAGTATATTGAATGACACTGAAAATAAAAACAAGTGGTGGCATGCAGGTAGGACATTGAAAAGTTTAGTGACAGATGCATTGATCAAGCCAGTATAGAAAAAAGTACAGCTGTGATAATGTGGCAACATGCTGACCCCAAGAAATTGATGGGATTCCTGAAGTATGTATTTTCTTATAATCAAATCTTTTTGGTCCTTTTGAATTTACTAAACATTTCACCAAGATTTTTTGTATTATTATAGAATAAAAGATTTTTTTTTTATGAATGGAAAGTATAGCCTTTGTTAACATTCTTAACACAAGAATACAATAACATTTTGGTAAAACCTCATTGTGACAGCTATAGAGTTGGTAGAGGCAATTGTTTTGAAAACATTTGAGTAAAATGAGCATAATAACAAGAAATCTATACACAAACACACACATATATATGCCGAGCACTTCTTTTTAAACTCAGAAAATAGTTTTTCTTGCTACTACAACAGACTGAAGGTATCATGGTGGTATTATGAATGCTTATGTATATTTTCTGAACACACTTGTTCCAATTCTGGGTCACTGGTGCCAGGTAGCAACAGGTGCATGACACAGACCCACAGTAGTCAGGACTATGGTCCTTTGTGGGCCACACCTGCATATGCCCACACTCTCACCAGGAGGGGAGTTTAGACTTGCTAGTCAATCTAAAGTGCACATCTTTTTAAAGTACTAAGATACCTAGGTATTCAGAGAAACCCTATGCAAACACACAGAAAACACCTCAAAGCAAACACCAGCATGACCAACAGACCAACCACAGCACGGCTAAGCTAATCTAAGGACATCTGGTATATTTTTCTATTGCTGTCTTTACAACACTTAATGTGTTGTTCTTGTAATCGTAAAGCTAATTAAGTACTCCACTATCATTTAAGTAGATGCATATGTACTGACTACACTAAATGGCAGCAGTCCAACATGAAAATAGAATCTGGGGAGGTGGTAAAATAATAGAAATAAACTAGTCATGGTCAAAATAGTGAGATTGACAGTCCAGAAAACAAGTTCAGAACAAGAAACCAAAATTATAGTTAAGAGGCATAGCAATATAGTAAAAAAAAAACAGTTTTGTGAATGGAGCCAAGATGTAAGCTGAAGGATGAAGTCAAAATACAGAAGCAGTTTATAAGAAGAACTCAATATAAAACTAAAAAAAATCAAGTGATGGTTTTAAGTTGTATCCTCAAAGTTGGAAAAGCAGGAACTGCACAATGCTGACCTTTATATTTTCAACCACATATATCAAAAACATAACAAGTGTCACTAAGACAGTCTCAAAATGATGGTGGCCATCAAGAAAAGCAAGATGTCGCCACGTGAGAATACATTTAATTTTAAACATTGTTAAAAACAGATTGAAACAAGAAATAAACATAATGAACAGATTCCTCGTAAACCTAACCCCCCAAAATAATTTTTCAAATGTTTTTGGAGACCATGAAACCATTTAGAAAAATGAGAAAGAAAAGAAACATCCTGACAGCATGTAATTGTCTACTATGCCACTAACAATGTTTTCAGGTTTTCATAACACTTTAACCATTGTCACTGTGCACATCTATATGGACACAACAAGCTGTTCTTATCCTTTCAGAAACCGGGACTCCAACACTTTGATTACAAAATATCAAAAAGACTAGTCAATTTACTTTTTCTGCTGTACATTTTACATAATGAGCTTTAACACTTTTTACCAGGTTGTTAATAAATATTGATTCCTTTATGGAGATATGGGGTGCTCTTGTTGTCTAGACTGTGGACACACATTAAATGGAATGAGGTGGGGAAATCAAACCAATCAAATCACATTTTATTTTTCACATACAGTACAAACTATACATGCAGTACACAGTGCGTAGTTGTTCAACTCCAATGGATGTGCCTTTAAGGAGAATATAAAAGAACAATAATAATATATACTGTGGAACTTGACCCGGACACAAACAGATGGACATCATTGTTTCACCCAACACACTCATATTTATTATATACACTATGTACAATATTTACGTGCACCCCCAGTGCCTCCAGCACCGATCCCTCAAAGTCCAGGACTCACAGTCCAAATGCCTTTCTCCTGGCCGCCTCCAGTCCTCTCTTCAGCTCCGTCCTTCTTCCACCCAACTTCCGTTACTGAATGAAGGGAGGCGGCCCGTTATATAGGAACCCGGATGGGCTCCAGCTGCTTCCCGACAATCTCCTGCGGACACACCCCCGTGTGGCGGAAGTGCCGACTGCTCATCCGGAAGCCCTTCGGGTGTCCCTGCTCCTCTTCCCCCCAGCACTTCCTGGTGTGGCGGAAGTGCTGGGCTCCAGGTTTCTTCTGGCACCGGGGCGCCACCAATACATCCAGGGCAATCGCCCCCTCGCGGTCTGGAGGAGGTACAAGCCTCCTGTAAAGATTCCTGTCAAAATCTACAAAAATACAATGCAGTAATACAAATATATGTGAAAGCCTCCTGTTTTGTAACACTGTGTCGGTGTAACTTTAAAATGGTCATATTAAGAGATTCACCATGATTATGTGTTTGACACTGGCAATACTTTTTGTGAGTTTGCCAAATACATATATTTTATTTTTATTTTTTGTGCTAGCTGAGTTGACTGTGGCATTTAAATGTTTGTCTGCTTGTATGAAGAAATCAAATATGTCACAAAAATGTGAATCCTGATTTATGCACCACAACAAGCAGAAAAGTAGGTCTTATGGGGCTCTTACCATATCCTGGTTGTCCCATTAGCACGAATCCAAATGAATTTGTTTTAATGATGTATGGAGTGTTTTTGTTTCCATGCCCACAAGGTCCATAGCCATTTCCTCGACAAAGTGATTAGACTGCTGTCATATTCAATCCTATAAAGCTTACAATGAATTGCTGTTATGTTTTGATTTAGCTCTTTCAACATCGAAGCTGTACTCAAGTATTAATTGATTGATTGTAGCCCACCAGTTTACTCTGCAGAAATCGCATCGGCTCCTGTCAACCAGTTGTCTAAAGTTTGTTTCTGGACACAGAATCACTGTTTACAGGTTATTTTGATACTGGTATCCCATATTGAGTCTCTTGTGACACTTGTGCAAGCATGACTGGTGTCCACTACTATGCCTTTTTTAAAAGGACTTCAATCTTTTGATTCTGCCTCTTCCTCATTCAGACTGCATGCACAATAAATGTGTACTTGTCTCTGTGTTTTTATTGGCATCATCTTAGCTTTTGATGCTGTCTCTGACTGAAGAGCCAATCAAGTGGAAAGGCCAGATACTTCTAAAAAGTAACCTGTTGGTCCAATTGACATTTCAAAACAGTCAAACATTGTACTTGTTCTTGCCTTACCACTTGTCCAGAAAGTCCAGTATTTTATGGATATTAAGCAGTTATAGACACCCGAACGAATATTATTACACTTTAGGATTAACGTGACTTAGAAGGCCATTTATAAAAACATGCATAATGTCGGACTCTGTCTCTTCAGTTGAGCTGTTTCAATAGGGGCATAAATAAAAAAGTCAAAGTATCTACAGTAATTATCAAGCAGATGATTAAACAAAAAAATGTTTGGGTTTACTTGTGGTCCAAAATGATAAATAATAGTTCCAGCACTCAGGATATTCCAGTGCTACTTTGAATCACTAATCAGATTGAATTGAATTTAGATTTAACTATTTGACATGCTTGCTGCTCCATTTTTGTTCCATTTTTATTGTCCCTTAAAAGCATCAAGAGGGGCAAAAGAAATGAGTAAAGCTGAGAAAGGTTGGCAAACCGGGTTTCAGTGATAAGGCACCCCTATTCCATGACACTAACATGTTTTATCTAATTACGTACTATCCAAAATAAATAACATACAGATTTACAAGGACATCCTTGAAGAATGGGGGATGCCAGGAGAGGCTGTTCACATTATTTTACATCACTCATCATGACAAATCTTTAGCAACAGCCTGCAACTGCCAGTTTTCACACCTAGTTAGCTGGTGCATGGCGTTGCTGTTTATAGTTGACACCTTTCGCTTTTTCACTCTAGTTGGATTAGCCACTATGTATCTGATACAGATTACAATTTATTTCTTTTCCCTAGTGCCACATCTTCAAAAAAGTGTAAGACAAATATAGTTTATCTGTCACATCAATATGCATTTTGCCACGCATAGTTTACTGATCATGTCACTCAGTGTTGTGTCACACATGGCTTCAGTAAAAAGTATGTTTTGTCAACAGAACAAATAGGGCTCTCTCTCTCGCTCCCTCACTCTAATTCAGGTTCAAAAGGATCCTTATTGTCATGATAATACATTGTGTTACAAAATCATTAACAATTCAACAACCAATAATGATTATATCCCTATATTTATTTATCTCTTTAGTTATGTGTAATCATTATTGGTCATTGCATTTTTAAAGAAAGACGCATTGTCATGCCAATAAAGCTGTTTTTGAATATGAATGTAAGTATACAAAGCAAAAACTGCATAAATAATTTGGCTACTCCTGGTAACAATGATGTTGCTGAAGGTTTAAAGTCAGTTACGCTCTGTGTTACTCCCTTATTTCTCAGTCTATTGCAGGCATTCATTTAATCTCATATTAGTTTTAGCTGCTCTACTTAATTTAGAAAGAATAGTGGTAATGTGGGAAGGTAATTCCTCCTAACTGTTTTGGGGGGCAGGAAAGAATGCTTTTAAAGCAAACAAGATTACAATTTAAAGTTAAAAGCTAATATATCAAATCTTTCCATTCTAAATAAATTATTGGAAACTTTCCTAATTATCTTGATGGTGTATTTTGCATGGGGCTTACACTCCCTAAAAATTTGGTTATTTTATTTCAAGTCTAGTGCCACATCAAAACATCCCACACACTCCAAAACAGGCTGATGAGAACAAAACATTGCCACGTTAGAAAATAAGTAACCGCTTATGTTAGCCTTTGCTGATTTAATATGGAAGAAACAGCTGTGAGGGCAGCACATCTATGTGATCAAGCAAGAAACTGGAAGCCTTAGAATAATGAGAAGTAGAAGTTGTTTCGTCATATTAGATGGCCCAGCACAGACTTTACTGTAGAATGTACAGAAGGTATGAGTGGCAGGTTGGCCAAGGTCTCCAGGAATGTGACTGTGTGTGAATTTGCCTTTGAGTTCCTCTTTTATAACTAACTATTGTCAAACACGTGCGATTGGGAGTCAACCAAAGGGACCAGAAATGGCAATTCCACACCAGGCCAGGGGGCGGCGGGGTGCACTAAACCTCTCTCTTTTCACTCCGCAGACCAAACACGAGAAATCCTTCCTGTCCCAGCCCCAAGGACATCACTTCCTGTGAACCACCTATAAAACCCCTTATCCTCCATACTTAAACAGTTCTATTTTCGACTCTAACCTGTACGCATTGTACGCTACTTTAAAGCCTTCTGCAGCCAGGGAAACTATATGGGTGGCTGCCCCAAACCTTCGTTGTGTGTCCAGCTGTTTCTTTCACACTGTGAACTCCATAAAAGTTAATTTTCTCTACTGGTGCAACTAACTGGAGTTTTAAGGAGTTTTCAAACTCATAAAGCATTTGCTTGTTTCAAATCATTGGATGATTGCTACTTTGTTTCAATTTCCGCTTAATTCTGGGGCATTTTAAAGTGCAAACTTTCAAGAGAACTAATCATATCAATATACGGTTTCATGGAGACCCATGAATAAATATCATGGAGCGTCAACAGCAGTTGTGTTTGCACTCCACCGCATTTTCCATACTTATCAGGTTTATTTACCAAACACAGCTCTATGAGCAAAATGCCTACTATCGAACAATTGGAAAAATATTTAAAGATTAATAGCTATTAAACATAGTATGAAAATGACATGCTTGGAATAAGTGAGTGTACAAAAGAAGTCAACCTCTGCTGGGGGCATTCACAGAAATGCTTCAGTTTTAAGACAGAAAGCATATTGGGCGAGTTTCATTTAACTGTATGATGTGGTGTTTTTACTCTCTAGTAGCCGCTATATAAGCATAATCTCGATTTAGTTTATTCCAGATGCACAGGTCTATTGTTTTAACTCTTATAAACATTTGTTATTGATGCTCATTCTGGAAAGTTTGATTAACATTTACGACAGATTTCAAAGTTAGTGTGCCTCCGTATTTGCATAGTGCCCAAAAGGCAATTGCCTTGAGATGACGTCTTACCTGCGGTTAACATGTTGGTCTTTCAAGACACTGCTGTTTGTTTCTGACTTCGTGTAAGAGAAGCTCAGGGCCTAAATCAAGTGCTAAGTTTGCTTTAAATGACTGATAATTGTAAAAGTTGTTTTATGTAAATTGTGTTACATTTGTACCTATGCACGTATTTTGTTTTACCTTTTCAATGTTTCTAATGCTCCAAGTTAACCATCCACTCATGCTACAAATACAATTGCTTAATTGTTAATAGTAGACACCTAATGTGACTACAACAGCATACACAATTTCACCCATAAAGCACAGTATTTCCTGATCTTACTGTAGATCTGTCCCGGTCTGGATCACATTAACACCGTTCCAGGGCTCCCTTTGTACTGCACAGAGACCACCCTTTCTAAAGGGTCTCGATATGGTTGATTTAGTCTGCACCAGAGTGGCATGTTCACATCTACCTAAATGAACCAGACTTTCTCAGAAATCGAACCAGAGTTTGAAAAAGACACACGAAACTGAACAGGGTGTGAAAACGCCTTTAATTTTCCTCTCCTCTGTTATCAACTAGCTGTAGTTCAACAATTAATTAATGGATAGATATTACTGGGCACCGTTTCTTAATTAGTTTCAAACTACTTTGTTTTCTTTTCTGTTTAAACAAATATGTGTCATTATGTTTAATCATTATGTAATTATGTAATTTGCTATTTGTAAGGTTTCTGATTGCACTCACTCAGTGAAGAGCGCTTCACAAAAATAAAGGGAAACTGAAGAATCAGTGCTATAACAGGTACAAGGGCATTCTTTTTGTCCAAGGCACAGGTTTCCCTTTTTGTTCTTGTCCAGGTCTGTGCAGGTGGCTTTGTTAGGAGAAACAATCAAGAGGCTGGATGACTCGATGACTACCAACAAGATGATAAACCTCTGAAGACAAAACAACAGGGAATGATAGATACCACCTCTTTATTGTCTTATTCAAATATTACTTATACTATTTGTCCAATAAATAATGTAATTCATATGCACACCTTCTTGTAATACTTCTCAGTACAATAAATCCTTCGGCAATTTTTTTTATGTTTGCAACTGTAATTTAATCTTGATTTATAATTTCCCTCTAGATATTTACATTTCTTCTGCAGCTCTTATACTGTCTCATATTTCTAACACAAGTTAAAAATACTTTTGTATGTATTTATATATGCAGGCTAAATCTATATGTAAATATGCCAAAAAGTACACATACATTTGCATAACCAATTAAAGCATACATCAGAGTGGCATACTAATTATTGAATGTATTTGCCACACACAAGACAGTATATAAATAAAGATAAAAAGCACAATCAACAGGACAGTTGTTTTTTGAAGACTCAGATTTCAGAATATAGTATACAATCAGCAGGACAACAGTATAACTACAAGGTATTCCTCATCCCAGATAGAATGCCAAAATATGGCTTTTATTACTTGCCAGGGTTTTACAACTAAAAAGAGGCTTCAATCTCAAAGCTAGGCTCTAGTGAGGCTTAGAATCAAAAGCCTTACCCCAAACTTGAGAAGCAGGCTTAATGGCCTGCACAGACCCAAAATAAAGGGTAAACCCATCTGAATACAACTAGGACAAGGAATCTTAAAACCCTGTCCCACAATTTTTATCTCTCTCTTGGTTAACACATATTAATCAGATTACTAGGACAGCATTTTTCCACTTAAGAAATATAGCAAAAGTTAGACTTATAACATTGCAAGATGCTGAGAAATTAATTCACGCTTTGTTTTCAGTCGACTAGATTACTGTAATGTACTCCTCTCAGGACTACCCAAAAAAGACATAAATCGATTGCAACGAGTGTAGAAGGCAGCTGCCAGAATCTTAACTAGGAAAAGAAAATCTCGAGCACATCTCTCCAGTTTTGATGTCGCGACATTGGTTACCTGTGTCATTTAGAATTCACTTTAAAATCCTGCTTATAGTTTACAAAGCCTTAAATAATCTCACTCCATCTTATATTTTGGAATGTCTTACACCTTACACTCCAAATCGTAACCTTAGATCTTCAAATGAGTGTCTGCTTAGAATTCCAAAAGCTAAACTTAAAAGAAGTGGTGAGGCGGCCTTCTGCTGTTACGCACCTAAAATCTGGAATAGCTTGCCAATAGGAATTCGCTAGGCTAATACAGTGGAGCACTTTAAATAAAACTGCTGAAAACGCATTATTTTAACATGGGTTTCTCATAGATTCATTTTAGTTTAATCCTGATGCTCTGTATATTAAATTAATTATCATCATTATTCATGGTATTCATATTCAAAATTCGTACTAACACCTACTCTCTCTTCTGTTCTTTTTCCAGTTTTCTGGGGTGGTGACCGGCGCCACCACCACCTGATCAAAGCACCGTGATGTCCCTACATTGATGGATTAAAGGCCAGAAGTCCGCATGACCGTCATCATCAAGTTCTTCCATGAAAAACCTGAATACCAAGAGGATTGATTGAGGTCATTTATGTTAGGTAGAATGCCTAGAGGGAGCTGGGTGGTCTTGTGGCCTGGAACCCCTGCAGATTTTGTTTTTTTCTCCAACCATCTGGAGTTTTTTTTTTTGTTTTTTTCTGTCCTCCATGGCCATCGGCCCTTACTTTTATTCTATGTCAATTAGCTTTCCCTAATTTTAATTCTTATTTATTTTGTCTTTTTCTCTTTCTTCATCATGTAAAGCAGGCATGTCAAACACGCGGCCCACGAGCCACATGCAGCCCACAACAGAAATCTGTGCGGCCCGCATGACAGATCCTTTTTAGCACTAAAAATGTACAAAATGATTACTATCGTTTGTCATTGAATCATTCTGCATCTTCAGCGTTACTTATTGTCTTTTCTTACTTCCGCCTTCTGACAAAAGCATGTTTTCCCATGACATGAAGGTACCGGAAACATAATCTGCTAGTATAGTTGCAGCTACGCGTCAGCTCCTTGATACCCTAGACATGACACTATTCCCCCCAAGCCTTGACCAAAGTTAATGAGCCACGACGTCACGACTGAAGTGCTATGCTGCAGCAGCTACTACTGGCTCAGCTGCTGAGACTGGCCACTGGGCAGAACTGACCATCACGAGTAGCAATAGCTCTCATATTTTCATGTAATGGAGCGTAAGATCAACAGGCGGATTGGTGTGGCGTCCGCAGTGATGCAGGCTCTGCATTGGTCTGTCGTGGTGAAAAAGGAGCTGAGCCGTAAGGCAAAGCTCTCAATTTACCAGTCAATCTGCTTTCCTACCCTTACCTATGGTCATGAGCTGTGGTTAGTGACCGAAAGAACGAGATCATGAATACAAGCAGCTGAAATGAGTTTCCTCTGCAGGGTGTCTGGGCTTTCCCTTAAAGATAGGGTGAGAAGCTCAGTCATCCGAGAGGAACTCAAAGTAGTGTCTAACCAGGAGGAGGCCCCGGGGAAGACCCAGGACAAGCTGGAGGGACTATGTCTCTCGGCTGGCCTGGGAACGCCTCAAGATTCCCCCGGAAGAGCTAGCATGTGGCCGGGGAGAGGGAAGTCTGGGCATCTCTGCTCAAGCTGCTGCCCCCATGACCTAATCTCGGATAAGTGGAAGAGGATGGATGGATGGATATTTTCACATTTTTTTGCTCTAGTTTTATGTAATTTTGTGCTAGTATTGTAATGAACAGTTAGTGCAGACTACAGCTGAATATCTGAAGTGGACACGAGAAGTTGGTGAGTTGTTTATTAACACATTTTTGTGATTTTGAGTTTGTAAAATTAGTGTAGGTCAGGGGGCTTTTTGCATATCGGCTTATTTTACAATGTAAACATTGAAGTAAACTTAGTAAAGTAAAATTTGATTTTTGGAGGATTTGTTTTCCAACTTGAATTACTGAGCAATGAATTCATTGAGCGTTTTCGTGATTTCAGTTCACACGAACAGGACTTTGCGCTGTTTATGTCACCATACCCTTACAATGTTGAGAATGTGCCTGAGAATATCCAAATGGAATTGATTGAACTGCAGTCAGATTCTATTCTGAAGGCAAAATACAACAAAGTTGGTGTGCCAGGCTTGTGTGCTTACCTGCCACCCTCGTATGTGCAGATCCGTAAGTTGGCATTGAGCGTATTGACTATGTTTGGAAGCACCTTTGTGAGCAATTGTTGTCATTAATGAAAGCTACTAAAACCTGCAGTGGGCCGGCACCCTGTCCGGGGTTTATTTCCTGCCTTGCGCCCTGTGTTGGCTGGGATTGGCTCCAGCATACCCCTGTGACCCTTAGTTAGGATGTAGCTGTTGGATAATGGATAGATGGAAGCTACCAAAACCCCATATCGCTCAAGACTTACTGTCGAGCACCTTTCATCCCTCATAAAAGTTTCAGCTGCACAAGATTTCAAGCCTGATAGTGACAAACTGGTTACTAACAAGAGCTGCCAAGTGTCAGGACAAAAGAAATAGATCTCAGTCTGTAAGACTCCTATATAAGGATCTAGCTAAGAGGCAAAGACTCTAATTGTACGCTGTTGTACAGAGATTGTATTGAAATAAATTGCTTTTCTTTAAACTTTAATTGTTACATTTTTTAAAATTTTCAGTATTGGAAAGAAAGCTACAGTAACTTTGTATAATAGTATAATAGTATTTGTTACATTGTGGCCTGCTGACACACGTATGGCAGTCGAAGCAGCCCACTAATGGTAGTGAGTTTGACATGCCTGATGTAAAGCACTTTGAGCTGCATTATTTGTATGAAAATGTGCTATATAAATAAATGTTGTTGTTGTTGTTGTTGTTGTTGTGCAGGGGGTCTTTCTTATTGCAAGTGAAGGTGTGGTGACACACCATGGCAGGCAGGAGACCAGAGTCCATGCAGGAACAGATAAGGCAAGTGGTGTGGCCAACAGGCCAACTGCTGACTGAAAGTGCACATACCAAAGCGAGAATCAACCATGTGATATCAGCATCGTAAACGCCAGTCATTTGTATAAAAGCGCAACAGACAGTAACCAAAACAGGTGGTGTGGGATTCTAACACCATTTAATTCCCAGTAAAAAACAGTCACACTCTTCTTCAAGGACTGTAGATCCAAGTGTTTCTTGCAATTAAACCATTTTTTTTTTAATAAAAAATCAAAAGCAACTATAGAATGGAGTTAAAAAGGTTTACCTACAAGAGACAAACCAATAGATAACTAAACCTATCCAAAATCCAAAAAAGCCAAACCTGTCCTTATAGTTCCATAAACTAAACACCACCTCTCCCCCCCCCCCAAAAAAAATTAGCTACAAAATCTTCATAATTCAAAAGGAGAGTCAAGTAAGTGTGAGCAACATCAATGTCTCAGCATTAGCACTGAGGCTTCTGTAAGCTTATAAAGGCCTGGGGGTGGTCACAGCTGTAGTGTCAGGAGGCATCTCCTCTTTAAACTGAACATAAAAAGAACAAGCGCTGGAACTAATGAATAAACAATAAAAATAATATTATAAAATAATTAAATATCAAAACAATACTCAATGAATTGTAATGGGTGTAAAGATAAGCAAAATCTGCAAAATAATATTTAAAGATAAAGAGAAGAATATACAAAAAAAGACAAGTAAGGCAGGGTTTAAGAGCACTGGTGAGGAATTCAAAATTAGTAGAGCTGTGGTTGGTACTGCATTGAGAAGGTGCACCAAACCCCCAGCCCACTAGTTGGCAGCAGTTTTAGCTGTTATAAATGTATTTCTTATGGGCACTGCCATTTAGGACTTAGCTTGTATTTGGTTACTAGCCACGATAATCTTGATATCAGTAAATTTCCCCTTGGGATTAATAAAGTATCTATCTATCTATCTATCTATCTATCTCTAAATAAAGGATATAAAGATCAGGGGTAATGTACTTCCCAGTTATCTATGATTTTCTTGACCAGGCTTTTTGGTTTCTAATTGGGCTTCAAAGAAAGATATTGCTGGTTTGTGGTTACAGACCTCAGCTTCATCAAGAGCACAGGTCACTAATAGGCGGACTATGGTCCGGGTCCAAATCCAGACTCTATTCTGTCCAGACCCGGACCCAGAACAGACATATCATTGAGTTTTATTTAGTTTTGGCGGAGATTACATTTTTACCGACCACTCTTTTCTGACAGTATTTGTACAATGCTACTCAGTGAAAGGGACCTTCTACGTGTCTCTGATTGGCCAGTACTTGTTGCCTTCGTGGGTCCGAGTTGGTTGGGTTTAAACATGATGACTGAGATTGATCGAGGTGAAAGCGAGAATGTCAGCCAATCACAGGCAGAGTAGGGTGGGCCTTCATTAAATAGAGGAGCGGAAAACCTGCATTCCGTGTGAAAACAGCTGGCACTCTTGTGGCAGCAGCAGTGACAGGAAGAGAAAAATATGAAGGAGTGAGAAGACAAGAGAGAGAAAAGTGTCAAAATTCAGAATAAATGTGCCACTGCTTTTGCTAAGCTTGACACCGAAAATGGGCTTTTAATCTGGAATGGGCTGAGGTGTTTATGTTCAAGCTCGAAACCACTGTGTCTCATCTGCTCTGAGATGGTGGCATTGGTTAAAAGTGGGAATGTGAAACACCACTATTAAAACTACTTTTGTGAAAAGCTACCCATTCACCCATAAAATCGGCAGTTAGGCTACAGAAAATAAGCGATCTTAAAGCCAATTAAGGATCGGTCAACGAGGATTTTAGCACATTCATTTACTGGCCATCAACCTGGTAACGAATGTTCCCTCGGAGTTGAGTGGATTTTGGGACGTCACAAAAAAACATTCAGTGATGGCAATCTTCACCCATGCATTAAGATGGCACTGACACCATTCCAACCCAGATTTGAAATCCTGGCAGACCAAGCAAGAGCTCACTTCTCTCACTGAACAAAAGAAAGTAGGCAGTGTGATATGAGGGAAAGAAAGAGGGTAAGATACGTTCAGTTATTTAAAGATGTCCATATTTACTGTGAAACTGGTTATGCCTGTTCAGTTGTGCACATATTAAAAACTCTTATATAGTTTATTTTTATATGAGGCCAAGTCTTTTTTTGTGGAAATGTTAAAACTTGTTATTATTCTTACTATGAAAGTACTTATCATTTATAGTTCTCAATTGAATGTCAAATTTACCTTGCTTTTACTTTTGTTATTTATTTTATTCATTATTTATTATTGTATGTAGCCCTCCAAGGTCCAGAGTTGCACAGTTTTTCTGTCCACCCTGGTCATTGGATCTTACTCTTATTTTATGTTAATTAATGTTGACTTATCTTATTTTCTTACTGTGTCTTTTATTTTTCTGTTCTTTATTATGTAAAGCACTTTGAGCTACTGTTTGTATGAAAATGTGCTATATAAATAAATGTTGTTGTTGAAAATAAATATTGTTTAAATGGCATTTAATTATAGCTTTCTTCATTTGATTTGAGTCATTGACTTCACACAGTGCAAATGTTGATACAATGGCAATGCTACTTCAATATATATAAACTAATTGTAATGTATAACTAAATATAATATAACCCGTACATGAGGAAATTTTCGCTATCAGGACTTCCTTAAATCATAATTGACTACCCCTGGTCTAGAGGCTTCATCTTTCAATCCTATGTAAAAATTTTCTTCCTTTACTTCTAAAGAAATGCTGGTGTTTTATAAGATTAGTAATGACACCTGAAGTAAAGATGGGTCCAGGATTATATCAACCTTTGTGTCCTCAGTCGGAGCAGATCAAGTTCACACTTCCTGTAGAGGAAGAACAGCTCAGAACAGAATTGAAAAAGGATGGTTAGGACGTAACAAAACCGTGTCAAGTGCATGTGCCAGAATCAAGAATGAACTGTAAAATTATTTTTCTAGTTGCGGTTTCATTATGTTACATTGGTTTAACAAATAGAAATGATTATTAATGTATGTTTATTATGTTTCATATTGCCAGTTTGGTTTCTTATTTTTCTTATGGGAGATGGCATTTTCTAATGTTTTGACATGGATACAGTCTTGCTGTTTATGACAGTGCTGCTCACTGTTGGTCATGTGTACCCTGCGCGTGACATTAAATGGGCATAGCATATGATGTCATCATGCTGGAGTGCATTGAGATGCATCCAAATTGTTGGATTCATAAACAAATATGACATGTATGATCAATCAATTAGTCCTTTTAAACAAAACAAAGAAATCCAGTGTTGTTCACACTGCATGCCTGTCAAACTTATTTAAAGTTTCATTTTAGAAATTACCAAACCATGCTATACCAAATATGGTTCAACTTGAAGAAACTTCATATTCACAATTGTACATTTTCATTTTAATTATTAACACTAGGTGCAGGCTTTTTGTTTTTCTTGTTGCACTGTAATGGTGTAGTTGTGGTTTGTAATGCTATCACTTTGCAATGTTGCCTGCATTAAAAAGTATTTATACTGTATTAATTTGTGGTTATTCGCAACAAATAACAATACATTTACTGTTATACTACTGACAAAATCTGCACAATTAGGTGAATGCAATGTTTCTCCTGAATTATAATCTCTGTTTTTATCTTGCTTTGCCTCTGTTTACACTTTTTATGTAGCACTTTGAGATTTACTGCTATTGTAAAGTGTCCTATAAATAAAATGCATTATTATTATTATTATTATTATTATTATTATTATTATTATGTCTGTTGAGCATTTATACACTCCATATTACTTTTGTCATTATAATGTATATAACTTCTAGCATATCTTTATTTACTGATTTATTTTTCAATCCATGTAATCTTCTACAAAGACCTGGAGGACTGAATCCCATTACAGACAAATTTGTATCAAGAATCGAAACTGGAGAGGGTTACAGTACATTGAAAAACCACTTATATTTACAGACAATACAGAGTTACCAAGCAACCTAACCAAACATCTTTAGGATTTGGGATGAATAACCTTAAAAAGAAGACAACACAGATGATAAGAGAACATGCAAACACATCAATATGTCCAGTCTGGAACTTGATCATAGCATTCTGGAGCCATGAGGCAGCAGCACTAGCCATTGTGATATCATTCTACCTAATCTTTATCAGTATAAAGCCATTTCATGACAACTAAAGAAATATACAGCGCTCACCAAGTTAAAAAATTCATTTAAATTATATTTGAGATCAACGCACACATATGATTTGAAAGAACACAATAAGGTCTTTATTTCTAGATGTTTCTGCACACATAGATAATAACACTTCAGAATTATACAAGTTTATGTCTTCTGTTTCCACAGCCTCAAGGGAAAAGTTAACTTTAAATAAATTAAAGTAATATAAAACTTGGTATTTAGTTGCACATGTCTTGCGGGCAAAAATGACATCAAGCCAATGACCCAGTGACATTATAAAGTTTGTGGATTGTTCTTTTGAGATATTCTGCTGTACACATTTTCTTTGCTTTGGTAAGGAGAAAGACTTCTAACTTTAGCCCCCTCTGAAGCCAAACAAATATAACCAAGTCAAGTTCAGGAATCTCCAATTGTGAAAGTTCAAAAACTAACACTTGAAAAGATAGTATAAAATAATGTAAATCAAATGTAACCACTAAAAACTTCATTCACAAAATGATGAATTATCAACAGGTTTACACTGAAATTCATATGTTCAGCCACAATCACATTTATAAAGTTAATTACCATCCATCCATCCATCTATTATCCAACCCGCCAAATCCTAACTACAGGGTCACGGGGGTCTGCTGGAGCCAATTCCAGCTAACACAGGGCACAAGGCAGGAAACAAACCCCGGGCAGGGCACCAACCCACTGCAGCATCCATCTATTATTGTATCCAATTCATAGTCATGAAGAACCAACGCTTATCACAGTAACATCAGGTACAAGACAGGAGCAATTCCTGGGCAGGTCACTTGTCTCTGACTGGGCATGTGAAATCTAAAATATTACATAATAAATTGGTAATCAGCATTATCAATGTTTAATTTTGCACATTATGGTATTAATACCTGATGATTTATGTTATAATTGACCCAAAAAAATGCAGAATAAATTCCTAATAGTATAATTGCACAAACTGACATATGAATCCAATCGTGTCAAAAACATCTGCATTCATTTACACTGGTGGTCATTGCAGGTTATTCACACCAAGTTCCATGTCTATATGACAGGTCACACTCAAGGTGCACAAGTATATCAATACATGACTTTTCAACTTCTATACCTACTCCTTTCTGCTAAGGATCACAGGGAAATGGAGCCTTTTTCAGATGTGATGGGTGCAAAGCATTAACCAAACCTACATAAGCTGAGTGAAAATCACAAAGCTCACACACACACAAACAAACAATGCAGTGACATTTCTGTGAAATGAGTGTGGTCAAATGCTGGAAGTGCTTTAAATTATTGACAACTGAAAATAGTGGTAAACTTAGAGGAAATCGTCATCAACTCGCATCCAAATTAAACTCTAAATCAGCGGACAGTTGTTGCTCTTTAATTATTTAAAACATTAAGTTATTGAAAAGGTTGCTGAGTTACTCCTATGATAGGGTCTGAGGTAATGCAACCCCACATTGACATAGAGGTGTGCAGAAAATGACTTGATCTTTTGTTGGAGTCATGGATAAAAAAAATCAACCAATACAAGTTTGAGAATCTCCAAATGTGACAATTCAAAAAAGTGACACAAGAAAAGATGGTATAATGTAAATCTATTTAAATATAACCATTACAATCTTCTATATCAAGTGTCACGCATGCACATCAGAGGGACACCGTCTAGGCTCATTCAAGTTATGCAATACCCCACTATGGTGACAGGGGACGCTGCCGCTAACAGTCTCATCGTTTTTCTCTTTCACAGCAGCAATTAGCTTCAACAATTCCTAATTGAGAGCTACAAAAACCCGATGCCCCCAAATGTTAGCATCTCATCCAGACGTGGACGACTTTGAGCAGGGAGCTGCAAGATTCTACTCTTGATAGCACCAGAAAAGGCCATCTATGTTCTGTTTCTCACCCTCAAGCACCTGCTTTGTTTATTATTTACCACAGACATAGGGCCTGCCCAGGGTTTGTTTCCTGCCTTGCACTCTGTGTTGGCTGGGATTGGCTCCGGCGGACCCCCGTGACCCTATAGTTAGGATATAGCGGGTTGGATAATGGATGGATGGATGGATGGATGAATGAAATGGGTAACCTGGCTGGCACCCCCAACACTTCATATGAGTATCCTGTGTTCCTTCCACTCGTCCACAAAGGGTTTGAAGTCAAAAACAGCATTAAACTGTAGCACCATTCATAAAATGCTAAAGTACCATACAAACTTACATTCAAATTTAGATCTTCAGCCACATTCACATTTATAAAGTATATTTACCCACCGTCTATTGTTGTATCTAGTTCATAGTCATGAAGGGCCAGCACTTATCCTGGTAGCATCAGATACAAGTAAGGCACAAATCCTGGATGGGTCACTCATATTTCACTGTGAATACTCACACACACACACACCCAGACTCACTCAAATACAGGTAGCTTAGAGTAATAACTTAATCTAACCAGGACATCTTTAGGATGTGGCAGGAAAATAAGACAATCAAATGTTTAGCTTCAAGATGAATACACAACTCCACTTACACAGCAACTGAGCCAGGCCTTTGAGCTGCATTTACTTTTCTCATTCATTTTAAACTGGCGTCATTAAATCACAGTAGTTAAAAATAAACTAGATCTTCTCCTTTCCTCTTCCTCTAATCTTCTCTTTTTCTCACCCAGTATTTTGTTTATTGTGTTTTATATTTTTTTCTCCTCTTATTATATTCTATAAAAATAGCATACACTTTTTTTACATATCCTAATTGGATGATTCAGTGTGTTATTTATTTTATTTCTTTCTAATTTGCAAATACATTATATTATTCCAAACCCCTGCCACCCAGGTTTGCCACTGGCATGCTCTGTGTGTCTAGGCATATTGTATGGTTGTACCCTCTGTCAGTTTTTATTTCACCCCATGAACGTGGCAGATGGTCTAGAGCCACTGAACCATGGAGTACAAAGTTCATTCCTGTCAATAGTGGATTGATGATGGGCGAGTCCTGTTATCATGCAAGGCATTTCTTTCTGCCAAGCTTTCAATCTGCTTTCCCATCTTGCAGAAACACCAGGGCCAACACAGCATCTGCTCTACTGGGACTCAGACTTCAAAAATTGAATCTGAAATGTTCTTCAGGCTCTTTCATGTGTTGTTTGGTTAGGTGAGGATTCAAAACAATTCTGCCATTTTTGTGTTTTTTTAGTCACAAAACATGGTGCTTTATGCAGAGAAAAAAAAATCAAACACAGCTTACAAGTTAGAATTAGAAAAGGTCTGAGTGGGGAGTTATGTAGGAAATACAGTCCCTTTTTTTTAAAGAAAACTGAATTAAGGCATGCTGATATAAAAAAAATAATTTGGGTTGGGGAGGCAGAATCTATCCTGACACCATTACAATGGACCCAATCCCTGATAGGACATCATTCCACTATGCAGCCAGATGATACAAACAACCACACAGGATTGATTAATAATTGGCAGATAACCTGTTGATGCCATGTAGCATGGACTGGTATCCCAATTGGGAAGGAGGGCAATTCCTTGTCCAGCTGGGAGGCCATAATGGAAGGACAGTATGGATGGTGGGGTAACCTGGACAGCATGGTTATCAATTCTTATCCCAGTCAGGATGAAAGAATAATGGACAGACTGGGAGAAAATGGGTATGAAGAATAGTTCATCCTCCTATACGGGACATGGCAGTGCTGCTCTGGACTTGTTACTTGGAACTTGTAGTTCAGAAGAGCAACCTTATTGGGGTCCTTCGGTGCCGCCAGGAGGTACTTCCAGGAGAGGACCTCTGTGTTTGGTGCAGCTTTTGTTCGGCGTGGAAGGAGTTTTTTTGTTTGTTTTTTCTGTCCACCCTGGCCATCGGACCTTACTCTTATTCTATGTTAATCAATGTTGACTTATGTTTATTTTTTATTGTCTTCTATTTTTCTATTCATTTTGTAAAGCACTTTGAGCTACATTTTTTGTATGAATATGTGCTATATAAATAAATGTTGATTGGTTGATTGATTGCAATGCCATGGTCCAAAAATACTCCCGGGTCCAACATAAGAGGAGCCATCTCACCTCACTCGAGGAGACAGAATCGGGAAGGAGAGGACAATGCTCACTAAGGAAGAGTAAAAGGAGATGGAAAAAAGTCTTTATTATACTGTACTGTGCTGAACGGAGCCTGTTAAGTTATTGTTATAAAGTAAAATCATTTTTTCATATCCTGCACCTGTGTCTGAGGTAGTTGCACCTGGTGTTTGGGGCTCAGTGGCACCCCATTGTGATCACAAACCTAGAAATTCACATTTCAGTGATGTAGGAGGAAACCTGTACTGCAGATGATTATGGAATTTAAACCCAGGGTGCCGCATTCATGTGTCAGCAGCACTAACCACTGGGCCATCATGCATCCTCACAATACCACAGCAGTGCATTTTGATGCAACTAGAGAGACGGCAAGTAAAGGAAGCAGATTTGTATTGGTACGAAAAAGAAAAGGGATTTGTAACACAAACCATCTGATTTCAGCATCCATTGAATTGGTGTCTTAAAATTGAATAATAATTTCTAATGCCAACTATAGGGTGGTCCAGATCTAATTATGCAATTTTCATTACGCTATAACTTATTAAGTTTATTACATAGAAAATCACCCGAAAAATCCCGGACCATCAAGAAGTGTGCAA
Source organism: Polypterus senegalus (assembly GCF_016835505.1). Lineage (NCBI taxonomy): Eukaryota > Metazoa > Chordata > Cladistia > Polypteriformes > Polypteridae > Polypterus > Polypterus senegalus. The sequence continues at coordinate 141,190,830 of NC_053154.1, read as the reverse complement.
ACTGACAACATGAAGAAAAGTCTTGATGCCGAACTGGAATCGTACCCACATAAATCAAAGTCATCCAGACGATCTGGATCTGCATAATTAGATCTGGATCACCCTGTATATTATGTGCAGTTAAACTGAAACATTCATCCATTTCTCAAAAGCATTTCCTATTTAACTTTGCTCCATGTGCAAAATGATATTTTATCGAAGAAATGTAAATTGGGAGTTGCATACATATAAGTATAGATAAAGAGATCTTCCTACTGTAAAAGAAAGGACAACAGACAGGAAAAAAAGAGCTGGGGTCCAAAACAGATGTCCACATTTTAATGCCGATAATCTTGACAAGCTAATGAAAACAACAAATAGGGAAGCTCATGCATCTGACACATTGCTGGGTGTTTATCCCTCGCTGGTTGAACAAGATGCCTTCTCACTGAGCCTTCTGGGTCTAAGATCCTCAAAACCAGAACGCCAGCATTACTCACAGGTCAGAGGTGGGCCTACAGTGAAGGCCCTCCCTTCCATAGAGGAAAAGGACAAAGTTACCTCAAACTCCTTCTGCAGTGTACCCTCAAGATCGGCCCCCATAAGGCTAGTGACACCTCTACACAGATGACATTTTTGTCACAGTAGGACACACACAAGGTGTAAATGAAAAGCAATTTAAAGATGTCTTTTACAAAGAACATGAGAAGTTCACTATGAGTATTTGCTCTCTATCATGTTGGCAATTTGAGCCTTTTCTGTCACAACTCTTGGTTTGTACTGCATACATTTGGAAATGTAATTCGCAAAGGCACTATACAGGAAAAGACAGAAAATTCTTCCTTCAAATTATTACAACTATTGAACATGAAATGGCTGTGCACTGTGCTGTGCTTTAAAGATATTTGAGCATTTTTCTTTCTGTCTATAGTTATGTGAAAAAAGATAAACACATGTCCCTTTTCTCGAGTCAAATAAACTACAAGGTGTCCTTGCAAAATGAAAGAAAACAAGAGAAAATTCACAAGGACACATTCAAACAAAAAAGACAACTTCAGTGGCAGATTTAAACTGCATTAAACACGACTGTCAGCCAGTAGCTCTAACAGCCCTAATACCATTTCTACCAATAATTTTTCTTGTTGGTTAATAAAGTAAATCTATAGATATGAAGATATTATATAATCATATCTCTATTCTTCAACAACTTTAAATTTGCAGATGTCATTTTTGCTTTTTGGCCTCTTTATTTTAGAGATAACACGACACTGGGAATGTCAGCCATTTATTCTAAAATAAGTCAGATAACTGACACACTGATGGCTTCTGAACAGCTACTCGGTGCATTGTGACTTCCAAGATTTTTACAAGAAGGAGCAGAGAACATTAAGCCATGCCAGTCATAAATTGTAACACCTTTTACACCTTTTACACCTTTCACATCGAGATTAGTAAAGTAAAAAGAATTTTAAGTTTATGGTTCCGCAAAGGTGAAAAGGAATTTCCAGCCACTTCAAACACCAGGCTTTGCAATTTAGACTGTTAAAAAATGTATTTTCATATTCATATACACATGGATATTTTCATAATTCAGATTTTTTTAAAAAGTTCTTAGTATCTCAACCCCTCAGTAACATGCTGCATGCACTCAAAATAAATTCATGTTTGCTATTTTAGATTTCTGTTAATGAATAAATAACACCAAAGTGACATGGCAATTGGCTATAGCTGCAGTCTGCTAATTTCTCTAATCTCTGTTCATCCATTCATTATCCAACCCGCTATATCCTAACTACAAGGACACGGGGGTCTGCTGGAGCCAATCCCAGCCAACACAGGGCGCAAGGCAGGAACAAACCCCGGTCAGGGCGCCAGCACACCACAGAATCTCTTTTCGTGTTTCCCTTCAAATGATGAAGCCAAGTGAGTAAAGCTGAGAGTCTAATATGAGTGAGTACACCGCGCGATGGGCTGGCACCCATATGGGGTAAGTTCAGGACTTGTGCTGTGTGTAGGGCTTCCTTGTCCCCAAAATACACGTTTAATAAATAGACAGTCTAATTAAGTTCTGGACTAAGACATCTGGATTACACTGTGTCACAGTGGCTAGTGTTGCTATCCCAGATTTCAGTTCACAGCCCTGTCACTCTCTGATTAGTGCTTGTACAGACTCCATGCTTCTGTTTGACTTGAGATGCTTTTTTAATAAAAAAAAAATATATAGAGCAGGTTAATTGGTGGCCAAGAATTTGCCCAATGTGGATGTGTGAGTGCGATCTGTGTAGTAATGATATCCTGTCCAGGCCTGAGTTGATGGATTAGGATTTGGCCCCCTGTAAGTCCATACAGCAAGTTCAAGGAACATAATATGGTGATGTTTTTCTGTCTGCGTACAAGATGAACAATGTGTAATTGAAATTTTTTGTCATATGCTAAAGTTAATAACACAGGCTGGTGCACAATATGATAGCCCCTCACAAGGAAAGACGGTGAAGGTAGCAGAATGTCCATGCGCACAGCATTGGGTCTTGTTAGTTCTCTTATCTGTATGCTTCCTAGAAAGAAGATATGCTGCATTCATTAGAAAAGCATATTTTCGAAACTAGAACTTTATGTTCACATGGTTCTTCCTAGTTAACACATGAGCGACTTGCAGAACAATATCGAGTTTTAAAGCTCACACAATAAATGGGTACTGTTAATTCTGTGAGCGGTGCATCAAAGATAAAAAGTTCTTCTGTCTGTAGCCCTGAAGAGGATGCATATAGATTCAAAATATATATATTTTATTGATCCCCAATTTGAAATTCAATAGTGTGCTGAAAGCAAAAATATTATATTGAAGGTCATACGAGATAGTCAAGGCTGGGGGGCTATCAAAAAATAAGTGATTCTGGGCTATACAAGGAATACATTGCACTATTTTCCTATGGGTTCTGGCTGAAGTGAAGGAAGGGACAGTAAGAGTAATAATTGAACTGGCTAATGGCTCCAGGTAGAAAAGATCCCCATAGGTGCTTCTTATTGCACCATGGAGGTATGAGCCTATGGAGTACTTCCCTGTTGGAGGGGATGGGCAGAATTTTTCAGGATGGCATCCCCTTTTGCCACCATCCTTTTCTGCACAGCAGCCATCTGATTGATCAGATTCAGTCCTGTGATGGAGCCGGCCTTTCTGATAAGTTTGTTTCAGTGTTTGTTAACATAAGCTTCTCCCCAGGAGCTCGCCACATAGAAAAATACACTGGCTACATTGGACTGGTAAAACATTTTGTACAGCTTGCTGCATATTTCAAAAAACCTTAGACTCCTCAGGAAGTGCAGTCCATTCTGCCTATTATTTATACAGCACCATTGTGTTGTCAGACCAATCTACTTTGCTGTTCATATAGATCTCCAGCTCCGCGTTACCTCCACTTCCTCAGCCTGGATGACGACTGGCTTTAGAGGCCACCAGAAATCCACCACCAACTCTTTTGTCTTGCTGATGCTGAGGTACAGGCAGTTCTCCCTGTACCACAAGGCAAAGTCCTCCACCAGCCTCCTGTGCTCGGACTTGTCTCCATTATTAATGAGGCCTATGATGGAGGAGTCTCCTGAGGACTTCTGTAGATGATACAAGTTGGTGTTATACTGCAAGTTCAAGAGCTTGTGTTATACTGGAAGTCCAGTATAATTGTGTCCTAGGTTTATCCAGTATAAAACATTGCAAATGGAGAGAATTCTTCATAAGTCGATACAGTGAATATATCACAACAGATAGGACTTTGCAGCTGCTGGTTGAGACTACAGTATATTAAGCTAAACATTCTCTAATAATAATAAATGAATAAAATAACTCTCATAATGTAATGTAAGATTCTTATTTGTTTGTTACTAATAAAACTCCTAATGACTTTGACTCTAAGGCCAGGCTACTTTTTCATGTGCCACCCAGTAGAATTTGCTATAAATGATGGAGAAACACAACACTTAAGGAAAAACTGGGCCAACATTTATCGACCTGCTGTAAAAATGGTGCCTACAAGTTCAAGAAAAATGAAAGTGAGTGCAAATATCACATTATAGAAAACCCAGTCCATACTATACATATAGTTTATATATATATATATACTTTAGATGGAAAATGCAAGTCAAAGTTAATAACATTTACTGTATTTAGATTGGAGTTAGCTTCTTCAAACATTTCAAACAATGTGTAAATGCAGGCTTTTAAATTTAACTGAGTGATGGGATTTTTCTGCCCTCCACCCAAAAATTTAAAAAGCTGGTGGCTACAGGCCAGCCAAGACTGTTTCGAGGCTTGGAATTGGAGAGAATGTGACTGTCTCCAGTGATGGCCGTCTATGAGAACTCTTACACCAGCTAGTTCATTACCCCTGCAGGCAACAGAGTAGAAATGTCTGGCGTTAAGAAGTCACCCTTATTTTATAACCCAATTGTCAACTTTCTGACAGCAGGGCATTTGACGAAAGTGACACAAGCATTAAAGTCAGTCACTAGGAAGAAAATACAAAAATAATTCATATGGGCCATGTCAATCTCACTAGAAATAAAAAAAATAATCTGTTTTGTATAACTGGACAACAATATTTAGCTAGCTGATTACCAGCCAGTGGCAAATGTTTACTCTGTGTTAAGGTATAAAGCAACCACATGAAGAAGTGACTGGTAGACGGCAAATATTTAGTATCATTCCCAAATGCACAAAAACCCTTTCGACATTCAACATGCTCCTTTAATCTTTAAGTGCAAATAAAGGCTCAATGTCTGCTTTGACCGAAAATGTACTTTTGTTGTCATTGTTAAAGGGATTTAAACCAACCCTGCAGACTTTTGTTATGAAGTAGTAGCGTGAATTTTTTTTAGAAATAGATTTATTTATGACGGAACAACCATGAAAGCAGCTCATTTTTAGGACATTTTTATTGACACCGACAGATCCTGCGCATTGCCCTGTGATTGCTCCCCTCAAGCCTTGCGGCTAAAAGATGTTAAACACTAAGCAAACACTTCTAAACTCCTTTATTGTTCCAACAACTTTCGTCTCACCATGTGATCTATTGTGCTGGGTCTCTGTGCGTGAAAAGAGCTCTCCCCTCTTGTAGCTACTGTTCTCAAGGTGTTTTACGAGCTGTGAGTTTTAGCAGCCTCGACTACCAGCAGCTTCAAAGTCAACAACCTTAGAATAACCTTTCCTGACATAAAATTCAAAACACTGAGCTTTTTAAATGAAAAAGAAAAAAAAAAAATCATGATGGTGTCTGGTCAACTGGTCACCAGCTGGGATGAAATCACAGACAGCTATCATCACATAAAATGTCATTTTCTTAATTCCATAATAAATAGTTGAAATAACTGACTTTAACAAACATATGGGATGGAAGCACTTGTCTGGTATGAAGCCAAGTCAACAGGGAAACTTATTTGAAGCCTGTTTAAACAGCGAAACCCCACCCAAAAATGTAAGAAATGTCGACTTCTCACTCCACTCAAATTAATAACCTTGTTGAAAGCAGTAATTGTAAATGACACCAGAAATGCATCGCTGACTGTACTAAATGATTGTGGCAATGTTTGAGGAGAAAAAAGATGAGTGAACAACATCCTTGCATTCCTCAAAGGCAGGTCTTGAGTAAGTTGCAAAATGAATTTGCTTGGTGGGCTCAGCAAAGCCAATTCATTCCCTACCATCAACATCCTTGTTACATCACGGATATAGGGATCCTCCATTTCAGCAACTGATGATGCTCCCCTCAGTTTAGCCTTGCTTGCTTGTGACATGTGGCCGAGACAAAATCCATCTATCACTGATCACTTCCTATCTATCTATCAATCTATCTATCACTGATCACTTCCTATCTATCTATCTATCACTGATCACTTCCTATCTATCTATCTATCTATCTATCTATCTATCTATCTATCTATCTATCTATCTATCTATCTATCTATCTATCTATCTATCTATCTATCTATCTATCTATCTATCTATCTATCTATCTATCTATCACTGATCACTTCCTATCTATCTATCTATCACTGATCACTTCCTATCTATCACTGATCACTTCCTATCTATCTATCTATCACTGATCACTTCCTATCTATCTATCTATATATCACTGATCACTCCCTATCTAGTCTATCTATTAAAAACAAAAGCGAGGGACTTCCCTAAACCCCAAACCACAGACACAATGTCACCCAACACAATCAAAAAATATAAAAGGATTTTTATTCCTCACAAATACATTTTTAGTGAACATGGCCAAAACACACAATTATATATACAAGGATATTTGTTCCTTCCCTGATGAGTGTTGCCTGCTGCCTCCCAACTCCATTTACTGTATCTATCTATGATACCTCAATTCAGCTATTGCCATCTATGGATCAATAGATAGATGCATAGATAGATACATGGGAAAGTTTTCTTTCATTACAACTAAGCAGCTTTTTAAAATGTTTGTAATGAAATGTTTATTATCTTTTAACAAACACTGGTCACATTCTGTCATCAACTAGCAGCAGCATGTAGGCCACTATTTGTCTCCTCTGAGGAAAGAACAAGACATCAGAAGTACAAAGTAGACATGGAGGTGATGAAAGGGGTCAGAACAGAGCTGCCCCCAGGAGTCTGCAGGTCATTCAAGGAAGAGGGTGCAGTATTCAAACAGAAAGGGAAGCGGGAAAAAACACAAGTCCACTTTCCCTCGTGCTTTCCGCTCACAGAGTTGTGTGTAAATTCTTCCCTCGTGGATTCTCTTAACCACGGTATATTTATTGAAGTAAACGTTTACAGACATCTGCCCTTCTAGTAACTCCCAGGAAGTCATCTCATCTGTTTGCCATAGAATGGTCCTGAATCCTTCAACTTCAATGTAGAAAGTTTGTAGCTACTATATATAAGGCCAAGCTTTTTCTGTTTTTTGCTATAAATAATTCTAATTTATTGAATGGGTAAAACACCTTTTCTGTGGTGATAGTTTGGTGTCATTCATTTATCCTCATGTTATAGCATTTCAATGAATGCTAAAGCACAAATCAGCCACTCAAAATATCCAGCAGTTTCTATTTACACACAACACACAACCAAACTTATACTTTAATAGCAAGTATTTTAGTGAAGCGAGACTTAAAGGCCACCATTCATTTTCTTATTTAATTAAAGTAGTGGTTTTTGTTAATCATAGGATACCTGAGTATATACAGGCATATATATATATACAGTACAGGCCAAATGTTTGGACACACCTCCTCATTCAATGTGTTTTCTTTATTTTCATGACCATTTACATTGGTAGATTCTAACTGAAGGCATCAAAACTATGAATGAACACATGTGGAGTTATGTACTTAACGGTTTTATTTCAGGTGACTACCTGTTGAAGCTCATCGAGAGAATGCCAAGAGTGTGCAAAGCAGTATTCAGAGCAAAGGGTGGCTATTTTGAAGAAACTAGAATATAAAACATGTTTTCAGTTATTTCACCTTTTTTTGTTAAGTACATAACTCCACATGTGTTCATTCATAGTTTTGATGCCTTCAGTGAGAATCTACCAATGTACTGTAAATGGTCATGAAAATAAAGAAAACACATTGAATGAGGAGGTGTGTCCAAACTTTTGGCCTGTACTGTATATATATATATACACACTGATGTATATTATTTAATATATTTTAGATGATGTATTTCTTCCAGCTAATTTCATAATAACAAATTCAAAGACATGAGGGTCAGAAGTTATTAAATGCAAGACAAAATGTTTAACATGAGGTGTGAGTCTATCACAGTGCACACACCACCATGCAAACTCATACCATTTTGGAATCATCAGTTGAACTAATGCGTACAACTTTAGAAGAAAAATTGGACTACCCACAAGAAAACCCACAGAGACACGAGGAGAACATGTAAATAACAGACACAACAGCTGTGGGTCTAGCACATTATTATTTTGCTACCATGCTACCCATCTAGTTCTTTAAAAATGAAATAAATTTTATTCATTCAGTAACAGCATAGTAATCTAAAAATATGAAAGTTGTGTATGAGTATTTTCCTAGTGGTTATGCATTTTTCCTTTTTGTTTTGAGCCAGTCTTCGGGAACCAACCTTCAAATGCCCAGCAGGACTTGCAGGAACAGTCAAGAGGTACACAAACGCTAGTTCGTGCCAAACTGGAACATTCCAGGTGGAGGTGTTGGTTGCCCATTTTCATTTTAATGTATGTGAGGACTTTAAATCCTGTTGCATTTTATTGTATGTTGTGGCTGACACTCAGGCCAGGCATGGAAGTTCATATCTGAGCCGAAAGCAAATTAAATATATTGATGTTTTCAGCTTCAATAAAGAAGTATAATTTTTTTTTAATTGGTGCTCTTCCAGCATGGTGGCAACAGTTGGCACAATGAAATTTGTATTTTTATTGATTCACTTCTGAAGCTGCTTCCTCCATTAAAGGCCTGCAGGGAATTGAAGTGCATATTGGCAGCACGATAAACAAGTTAGAGGGCACCCCATCCAGGCCAGCTGTTAAACACATGCCAACACCTCCACTCTTACACACATTCTCTCATGCCTAACACCCTGAACTGAACAAGCAGGATATAGAATAAACAGAAGGAATTAGCCCAGCATACATCCTCAGAATGTATTAGGATATTGGAATAACTTGGAGTGCCATCCCCTCTCAGATAGTGCCTAGGACTCTAGACTAACCTGGTATTAGTTTACTTTCTTTTAATTTTCTGTTCACATTAAATATGTCATACATAAATACAGTCACAGAACACATGGTCTAGAAGTCAAAACATCCCCTAAAATAAAAGTAAAAAACAATCTAGAGCAAGGTCCTAAGGTATCTGATTGATAGGGACGCCTTAATAGTAGGGCTACGACACTTGTGATCTGCCACTACCCCAATAACACACGAAGAGGTAGAAACATTTCTCTGCTAAGCCCTACTTAAATCAACTTATAAAACCAGCTCACACTCATCCATTGCAGATAGATGGTGCCTCATGATCCTACAGTATTCTCTATCTACCTAGCATATAATTATTCATTCATTCTTTTTCAAAAGTGCTTATTCCATTACAGGGTCGTGAGGGCATATAATTAAGCATATAATTACCAGGGGGTAGGGAAAGGAAATGTCTGTCTAGGACTAGCTTACCATTAGGGCCATATTCAAAGCTGGTCTTTAGCATGCATTTATGCAATACAGGGAGAGGTATTTTTCACCCATGCTTTTACAACGGATCATTAATTACTAATTGCCCTGCCTTTAGGGGGCAACCATAAGCCCCATTCCTTCCCAGTATTTTCCAATTCCCTCCATTTCAGAGTGCAGTATATTGTATCATTTTGTTTTAGCAGTACTAGTGGTAAGAGGAATAGAAAGACAAGCATTTAAAGATGGCATTATTTTTATGGAGAGTGAGAAAAGAAGAGCATGTGACATTGGATTAATGTGAAAGATAAGGTAGAAAAATGTCTATCTGATCTGTCCTTTTTAAGGGTGTTTGCTTATAAATAAACATACAAATTAATAATAATTACACAATACCCTTGCAATATTAATTAATAGCATTGTTCTGTTCCCTTTTTGTTTTTCCTTGACACTTTTCATAGACTTCTCAGTCACAAGGCATTCAAAAGAACACAAAGGAATACAGCAGAAAAAAAAACCAAAAGATAAAAAAGTAGAAAACCTGATAGTTCTAATACAAGGTAAACTAAACTTACAAGAAAGCTTAACAGCAGCCATGTATTATAAGTTTGCATACAGTATTAAGCTCAATTAACATGACATAACATTCTCGCTTAATCCACGTCAAGGTCACGGAGATCTGAGCCTATCCCAAGGGCACTGGGCACAGGCCTAGATGGGGTGCCAGTTAATCAAAGGGCTCACTCACGTTCACACTGGGGAAATTTAGAATCTCCAGTCTACCGAACATGCATGTCTTTAAGGATGTAAAAAGAAAACCAGAGTACTCGGAGGAAAAACCTCAGACAGGCACAGGCAAAGCATGCACAAGATTGGATCTGATAAGTAATGAATGAAATATCTGCGTACAGTTTCATAAAATTGCTCTTAAAATAAATTTTCGACAAGGGAGTTCACAATAAACTCAATAAAATTGTTTTTCTGTTGCTTAATGTTTTTGGATGTAGAAAGAAAGGAATATTGTTCACTAAGGGTCCTTCCTCAGCTACCCTCCAATTCTGCCCCAATTTTCTGTGGCTCCTTGCACCTTGTTGTATCAGAAATAGCGGTTCACACATGTGTAATGCTTAACTATCTTTTCTTTATTTAACATCCACACCAACAACCAACACTTCCATTTTTCTCCTACCACCCCCCACATCCACTTCTGTACAAACATCACACTTCCCCTCCCCTTTTTTAAAATGAAGGCCTACTTGGTAACATAGTCCTTAAGTCCAGGTGGGAGGTTTTCTGTGCCTGAATGAACATGAAACCTCATTGGAAACCTGTGGGAGTGATTGAGGAGAAGCCAGTCCATTTCCGGCCACTGTCTGGGGCTCCCATGCCATCAGACATCAGCATTTTGGGCCATGATGAAGCTGACTCGGTGATGTGACTTTTTTCAGGCTATTTGTGTGACGTCTAGAACCATCCTGTAGAAGAAAAGTAGCTGGTCCAAGCTGCTGAGTAATTTGCAATGGATCTGACCAACAAAGGTCTCATCTTGTTGATATGGTGAGGAAGCCACACATGCACCCAGTCTTATTCCTTTAGTAATGGCAGTTTTGATTTTCTGGCCTGTCTGAAATGCTGCTGCATACGCTGCTGCTGAAAGGTAACATGGGCCTTTGTCTGTGAGAGTGTTGGTATAGGTGACAATTAACCCAAAGAAAGATGGTCCAAAGGGAGAATCAGCTCTCTACCTAACATTAAGGAAGCAGGTGATACCCCTGTTGTGGTATGTTTTTTTGCTCGAAAATGTAACAGTGTCTGGAGGAGAGCTGCCTCAAACTGCCAACCTTTTGTCAGGTATGCACGAATTCCATTTTTTATCGTGTGGTTGAGGCGTTCAACCCCGCCATTCGATTCCGGGTGATACACAGCAGTTCTAATGTGTTTAATGGCCTTCTCTTCCAAATAGTTATGAAATTCACCAGAAGTGAACTGGGGCCCATTATCAGTCGTTCTCATGCCTGGCAAGCCCCACCGAGCAAAGAGGTAATCTAGGCTCCTAATAATGGATTGGGGAGTCAGAGCTGCAAGAGATAGGACTTCTGGCCATTTGGAATGGAGATCATACATCATCAAGAAATAGCGAGCATGGTGTGGAGCACCAAGTAATTCACCACAAATGTCGACTTGAATGTGCTTCCAAGGAGCAAGTGGCCATTGTACAGGAGTGAGAGAAGCTGGTGGACTAGGTATGGATTTGCCACTGAGGAGACAGGCAGTGCAGTCCTTTACCAGTATCTCAACATCACGGTCTATATGTTTCAGCTTAACAATGCCCAAATGGCCCTCATGTGCCTTTGCAAAACTTGTGCTCGTAGCACTGCTGGTATGAGAGTATGATGGCCTTGAGCAATATAGACATCTTCCCAACAGAATAAATCATCCTTAACCCTATAGTATGGAATCAGTTCCTGTTCTATTGTGGTGGGCCATCCAACCCTAATAAAGCAGCGAAGTTTGGAAAAAATAGGGTCATCCCTGGATTATTGGCACAGCTTGTCCAAAGAGATAACAGAAGAGGGGGAGCATGCAACATAAACACCAGGTCTGGCTCCAGGAAACAAATATGCTGTACTGCAGTTGGCACAACTGCTCGGGATAAGAGGTCTGCTACTGCATTGTGCCTACCCGGTGTGAATTCAAGCTTAAAATTGTACTGGTGCAAACAGTCTGCCCAGCGCAGTAACCTGAGGGGCTTATGACCAGATCCATTTGTATGTAACTTGTAAGGGCCTGGTGGTCAGTACAGAGAGTAAAAGACCTGCCATGCAAGTAGAGGTGCCAGCATTCACAAGCCCATATACAGGTCAAAGCTTCTCTTTCACCAACAGAATACTCCTGCTCAGTGGGAGACAATGCCCATGAAGCATAAGCGACAGGCCTTTCAAGCCATTGTGTACTTGGGAAAGGACTGCTCCCAAAGCTGCAACAGAAGCATCACATGTCACAATAGTGGGAGCTGTAAGACTAAAGTGAGCTGAAGTAGGAGAACTGATGAGCTGCTGCTTAAGTGTCTCCATTGCCATCTGACAGTCTGCTGTCCAATGCCAGGGAACATCCTTCTTAAGGAGATGACGTAGAGGTGCTCTTGTTGAGGCAAACTGTGGGACTAAGTGAACATAATATGCAGCCATTCCCAAAAAGGATGCCAGTTGTAAGGATGTTCAGGGTCAGGAAGAAATTGGATGGCATCCACATGTGACATTATAGGCATGATGCCTTGCCCTGAGAGCCTATACCCCACAAATTAAATTTCCTGCTCCCCAAAAATACACGTTCCCGAGTTAAGAGTGACATGGTAACGTGAGAGTTGGTGGAGCACCTGAGAAAGACATTCATTGTGTTGGCTCAGGGTGGTACCATGCACTACGATGCCATCCAAATAAACGGCTACACCTGGAATTTCTGCCAGCATGAGAGACATGACCTTCTGAAAACAGCTAGGTGCTGAGCTGAAGCCAAAAGGCATCCTCTTGTAATGGAAGACACCAAGGTGGGTCACAAAAGCTGTTAGATCTCTGCTTATAGGATCAAGGGGAACCTGCAAATAGCCATGATTTAGGTCCAGTTTACTGAACACAGTAGACCCATGAAAATGTGTGGTCAGCTCCTCTGCAGTTGGCAAAGGGTATTTACCAGGAATAATTAATTTATTTACAGCACACAGATCAATGCAAATATGCAAACCTCCTAATTTTTTCTTTGCCACAACTAAATTTGAAATCCATGGGGAAACAATCACTGGTTCAATAATGTCCGCTTCCAGGAGGTGGCAGAGCTCTGTCGAAAATGAGTCTCTTAATGATAATGGCACTCTGTACAGCGGTTGAATAATTGTTTTATCCACTGTGGGTTGATGGATGAACCCAGTAATGCAGCCCAACCCAGTAAACACCATTGGGATAGCCTGTTGCCATTGTGATGTCACCTGCATGATGTCACTGCCACTTGAATCACACAAATGAAATTGTAATCTGTGGAGCATATCCAAACTCACTAGATTTGCACCCATTGTAGTAATGAAAAATGTAAAATCAAAAGGCCCTGTTTTTATACTGTACTGCAAGACAAACAATGCCCAGAACTGGTATGTTTGAATTGCCATATCCTGCAAGTGGTACTGAGGTGTGTTGGAGTGGGACAAGAAAGAAGTGTCTCTCATATGTCACTGTATTCAAGAAAGAATCCTTGGCTCCTGTATCAATGAGTAAAGGGAGAAGAATGCCGTTTACATAACAGGCACACGTTTTGAAAAGGTTGCCTGGTCTGGACACCAAGTTAATTATTGCTGAAGATGAAGATGTCTCAGGAGGAGGTAGATTTGGAGCAGAGCGACACCACTGAGCAAAATAGTTCATTTTTTGACAATTTCTACAGCGCTGGCTGTGAGCAGGACAGTCTTGTGCTTTAGTAAAATATCTGAAGGAGCCACCGTTTCCACAACGCCGTTGGTGAGGCTACGGGGCATTCTTTACAGCCTGCACTGGCATTGGCAATGATGTGTCAGTAGGCGGTGCTGTTGCTGTGCCTGACAATTTAGACATGGCCATGATTGCTGCTTAGACTTGTTTTCCAATCTCTACAGCTTTACTAACATTATCCAACCCAGCTGCCAACAGGTACGTCTCGAACGAACGATACCAGCGTCTCCAGGGAACTAGCGGTTTACCATGTACTGGCAAGAAAGAAGGAGGTAAACCAAACTCTGCCATCCTCGTCGCCAAACTGTTGTATCAGAAATAGCGGTTCACACACATGTAATGCTTAACTATCTTTTCTTTATTTAACATCCACACCAACAACCAATACTTCCATTTTTCTCCTACCACCCCCCACATCCACTTCTGTACAAACATCACACACCTCTATGTGTGGTCATCTGCCTTGTGCATTGTCTACTTGTAGATTCACACTGCTGGCTCTGACTTGCACAGCTCTTTTGGGGTGATGATACCAAATGTACTCACTTTCCACAACTCTGTAAACTAATTCCAGCCAGGATTCTGCCAGAGGCCACACACAAAGGCCAATGAATTTTAGTAGCAGAGAAGCGTCTCTGACATGCTTGCAGGTACTCTCCACTTCCCACCCTTTCCATTTTCTGGAAAAAAATTAATTTTTGCCTTGCTTTTGCACATGGAGAAAAAGCTTGCAGATAAGTTGAAGATATATGTGCAAATGGTATGATTTTTTTATTTGTAGTGAAACACCATTTGTTTTGCTTTTTTTCTGTGAAGGGAGACTTTAAGTTCATTGCAAATTCAATTATGCGTGAATCATTTCACTCATTGTCAGATCTGTACCTATAGTAATCAAGCATTTCAGAATTATCCATAGGAATTGCACTAAAAATCTGATTAGGAGATTAGAATTTGTCCTACCTTAGAGTAGAACATGGGAAGCAGTTTTGAGGCATCCTGTATCCACTCCCAGCAAGGAGTAGGAGTTCACATCTGAGAATGAATGAAATCATGATTGTATGGCATCCTGATTTCTAAAATGGCACTCATGATGACATTTTTTACTTTTTTGATATTAACGCTAAAGCTTCACCACAAAGATGATAATAAATATATTTATAGTAATAATGCTCAAAGTAGTAGGAGTAAAAGAAGAAATGAAAAAACAAGAATATTGTGCTAAGCTGCATGTAATTATTTTCACTAATAATACAATAATGGGCACCGACATGAGAAGACCAAGAAAAACACAATGAATGAGAGTATTGCCTAATAATGAGCACATTTATTTAACAATGAATGATCCCCAAACATACTTTAAGAAAAACCAGGCTGCCCACTGTTATGGCCAAAAGGAACTCCTAATAAAATAACAATTACTGAAACTAGCTGTGGCACCATCCTGCACATTCACTCTTCCAGCGTCGCCAATCGTTTTTCAGAGTCCTGTGATGTCTTGTCTCTGTGACCCCACCATTTATCTTCTGCAAGGCTGTATTTATCAAATGCCCCTGTAGTCTCCGCTCATCTTTTTGAACTTTCCTGGGCTTGTAAATTGTAATGTGAATATTCCAGGGGTTCGTTTATTGCAGAGCTCAGAATACCTGTGTGACATTTCACCATCCATCACCCATCCAGTCCTGCGTATCTTTTAGGCTATTATGTTAGCTACATCAATGTGCTTTGTGTCCATGACCACCCATGTGTTGATACTGTGACATCACTTGTGATTCGCATATGCATGTTGGTCCACACTTGGGGCAATGATCTTTGTGTGCGTGTCATCAATCACACCATCAACTCTAGGGAAACCAGAGGTTTGCATGAATTCAGCTTGCTTTAACATTACCTCATGTGAAGTCATGTTGAAATATATAAAGCTTCCTATTACCTC
Organism: Polypterus senegalus; assembly: GCF_016835505.1. Lineage (NCBI taxonomy): Eukaryota > Metazoa > Chordata > Cladistia > Polypteriformes > Polypteridae > Polypterus > Polypterus senegalus. The sequence goes on along the minus strand of NC_053154.1, from coordinate 141,175,264 downwards.
ATACAATGTAAGAGCATTCAAAGTTTGGTGCAAAATTTGAGAAATGTTAGGTTTTGAAATACCCAAAAAATATGACATTACCAATACTTAAATTTCAGCTAGCTTCTTAGCGTAGATGGAGCGATCTTGTGACATACAAGAATGTTTATCGAATATTTTTCCATCTTTGTCAAATCAATATCTTTTTATAAACTTATTGTTGTCCCTTTCCCAAGATGTGCATGCCAGTGTCTATCTGAGCCCCATCTCAGACTAAGCCCGATCTTCTGGGAGTTCCTACAGAGTTAGGACAGCTCATGAGTTCTCCTAATTCCTGATGAAGTTAGGAGAAGTTTTTTAAATCAGCAAAACTGATAAAAGTGTTTCTACTACACCTTAGAGTAGGACAAACTTTGTATCACTCTGACATTTTCGAGCCATTTAGGAGATTTCTCTTACTCTGAGATGCTCAGTCAATACGGGTAGTGGTCTAACTATACACGTTCATCAATGATGAAAAACCCATCATCGATGTCTTATTGAAATGCACCTCCCTCTCTGTCCTGATGTCCACGATAAGTCCTTGATTTCTTGACGTCGAGGGTGGCTATGGCATGGGAATTCCCAGTTAGATTAAAGTACAGTATATGGAAGCCCACTTTCTCCATAATAAATAAGCAAGGTTGAATTATCATAGTCATTGCCTTTTGGACACTTAAGCATTGCATACATTTTATCAATTAAAATGTAGACATTCCAAAGAAAACCACATAAATATTAACAACAACGAGCCACCATCTTAAACATGTGTGATGCATAACCTATTTTTTTGCCAATTTCAGACTCCAACATTTTTCATTTTGACAGAATTTAAATATTGTCAAATAATATAAAAAGTCAAACTGTACATTACATTACAAATGTAATGGGGACCTAATAACAGGAATTGTGCAGAGTCTTTATCAGCTTTATTATTAAATAAACTGCTTGGTTAGGAGTCCAAATGTATTTCATGTTTGGCTTACATTTTTTGATGACAAAACATTTCATTTAGTTGGTATCCCTTAACTATCAATTAGGCAGGGCAGGTTATAAGATGAATGGATGAATGTATGCAATAAATATTACAATAATCGGATCAACACACTTATTTTATGAACAGATTATGTTAGTAAATCCAGCTGTAGTAGTGCTCAGTTTTTTTTGTTGGAGGAAAATGAGATATAGAGTACTTTAGAGGTGCTAAGCTGGCAGCAAGGAGGCAGATGTGAGTGAAATATGTAGCATGGAGTCACGGAAGTAGAAAACTGTTATTAAGACTGCCTTGCATCACTGGGTCTCCACTATCAGAGCACAGTTACAGGCAATCAGACTAAAATACATGAACACAAATGAATTCCCCAGAATGGGACGGAATGGGATGCAAGATTAACTGAGCATACAGATTTTAACAAGAAGATTAAACAGTCCCACTGGTAATTAATAGAAATGTTTCCATCCTAAAAAGGCAGTCACTGATGTGTCACAAAAGAGCTTCCTTGTTCCTTGACTGATAATAAAGAGTAGCGCATTAAGAGAGGCATTAAAAAAGAAGAGTAAGACAACACCGGCAGCTGCAACATGAGCTTGAAACTAAAGTCTCAAGAGTTATACTCCATTTATACAAAAACAGCAGCAGACAACAGACTTATGTAGAACTAAAATGTACTTGTGATAAGAGAGTGAGCTTTAATGCATTCTGTACAGTGAGCTGGATAATTCTATCAGCCATTTATTCGACTGCAAAGTTTGACTGGAGGCAGAATGAGTAGCGTGGCCTTGAATATTTCCCTGCATGTTCTCTTTGAGTTACATACAAGTGGTTTGTCGGAAACTTGCACTTTAATAAAAATAAGGTAAGGACAGCACGGAGCTGAAACTGTCTGGTTACACATAAACTGAAAGAGTAACATTTTTTTCTTTCATAATTTCGCCATCTGTATGGAAAAAATTAAGCAAGACTTGCATAGATGATGAACCCTTCATCTCACTTTAGCTGGAAGAATTAACATTGTTAAGATGAATATCCTCCCTAAGCTTCACTTCTTATTTCAAAACATTCCAATATGCATCAATAAATCATTTTTTAAGAAATTAGATTCAATCATAACCTCATTTATTTGGAATTCAAAACATCCACGTATCCAAAGAACGACCCTACAAAGACCAAAGGCAGAAGTTGGCATGGCTCTATCTAACTTTCTATTTAATTACTGGGCAGCAAACATACAAACTATAAAAACCTGGACATGGACACAAATAGATGAACATACACAGGCTTGGTCTGCAAAAGAAATAAAATCCTGCAGTGCTTGTTTACATTCCTTGCTTTGTGCCCCAATAAATGCAAGTTATTGCCAATTTACTAACAACCCAATTGTGCTTCACAAACTCAGAATATGGAACCAATGTTGGAAGTTTTTTAAGATGGAGAATCTTTTATCGGTGGCACTTCTGCAGGAGTACCACCTTTTTCTACCCTCGCAAACATATGCAGTTTTTAATGCCTGGAAAACATCTGGGATTAAATCACTTAGAGATCTGTACATAGACAATGTCTTTGCATCCTACGAACAATTACACTTTACAGCAACACATTTTTTTCACTATCTTCAAATTAGAAACTTTATTAAACAGAACCTGCCCAATTTTCCTTACCTCCCACTTCCCTCTATGCTGGAAAAATATTGCTCAGTTTCGAGGACTCAGACAGCATTTCTGCAAAATATAAAACCATTTTACAGTTCCTCCCTTTCAAAGATCCAAGAGGACACTGGGAAAAGGATCTCTCACTGAACATCTCAGAAAAGGAGTGGAAGGTAGCAATGAAGAGAATTTACTCGTGCTCCATATTCGCAAAGCATACAATTATTCAACTCAAAATTATATATCGAGCACATCTGTCTCGCTTAAAACTGTCCAAAATGTTCCCAGGTCAAGATCCAACCTGCAAATGCTGCAATCAAGTCCCAGGCTCACTGGGTCACATGTTTTGGGCCTGCAGCAAGTTAACATCATTTTGGACCAAAATTTTTAAGTGCCTTTCAGACAGCCTTGGTGTCACAGTCCCGCCTAACCCAATAACAGCTGTGTTTGGTGTTCTTCCAGATGGGCTTAAAGTGGAGAAGGACAAACAAACTGTGATTGCCTTTACTACACTACTGGCACATAGATTTATCTTGCTAAACTGGAAGTATCCTAACTCTCCTATTCTAGGTCAGTGGGTAACTGATGTTATATATTATTTGAAATTGGAAAAAATCAAATTCTCATTTTGAGGATCTGTGCAGAATTTTTTCAAAACCTGGCAGGATCTAATCAATAACATTTTAGAATAAGCTTTTGAAGCACTGAGGAAGCAGATTCTCTCATTTCTTTTTCTTCTCCATTTATCTTTATTCACTTATTAATTCATCTATTTACTCATTTTTACTAGCTGTTAAGTTTTATTCTGCTGCCCATGCTCTCTTTCTCAGGGGTGGGGGTTGATTTGTTTTCAATCCTATTTTTGTAAAATTGATCTATTTATATGGAATGTTGTATGATTTCAATAAAATTATATAAAAAACGAGCAATGTTTGCATAAAAACATGAAATAATAAATGAAATATACTTCACATAAAAAAGTTGGCAAAAAAATTATTTAATGGATATAACAATATGCAAGACAAAAAAACACAACACCAAAATGTTTAGAAAACTCTTTATATACCTCATTGCTTGTGTAAAAATGCTTGTCAATTTTTCCTTGAAGAGAAGTGTCTTTTATCGTTACTTTAATGTCATATCTATAGACCCTTGAAAAATCAAATGGGCAAATCAAAAATGGCCTTCTTTTAATTTTAAATTGCATTGTTTGTTTTTCAGTAGACTTATCCATACAAGGTAAATAAATGTTCTCTCCAACGAAAGATTCTCAATTAATAGTGCCATTGTCTATTACTTTATTGTAGTTTTGCTTCTAAAATTCATTACGATTGTTCTTGTTTTAAAGTAAGCCCGTCAGGTGGTAGTTCTGAAAGTGTCAATAAGTTAATAAATTTAATGGGGAAGATGAGTGGATCGTTTTCATCTTCAGAAGTAATACAAACTTTATTGAAGTATGTCGTTTCTTCACCTTCCATCAGCTTGCATATGATGCATGTGTTAATGCCAAGGCAGTTATTGTTCTTAGGGCAAAGGATGACATTGCTTCTTATCTCATCTACTAATTCAGGGTTAATAGATAACCCAAAGTACAAACTCACACTTATTATGAATTCTAAAAACATATTCAACAATTTTCTCAGTTGTCGGCATGCAGTTCTCCATGTTTGCTGTTCTTTCATTCTGTATCCTGAACATAACAGTCAGCAGCTGTCACTGCTCTTCTGTTTCTTCTGTTTCATTTAATGGTGTTCTTCATCAAATAATTGGGTTCTGCAATTTTACTTGATGCTCAATAGATGTTGCCTTTCTTATTTTTATTTTCGCCAAGTCACTTGGTTTAGCTATTACTTTGCTGTAATAAATGCATGACCACAAATCTCTTTGCCAAAGTATATATTAATTTCCATAAAGTATCAGGTCATAAGCTTTCAAATAAGACCAAGAGCAAGGTTCTAGACCCAGTACTTTGCAAGTATTTGCAAGACAGATGGACAGACCTTAAGCCTGGGGGCCAGGATTTCGAGAACACCTGGAGAGGTTAGGGGAGTTCTGACAGGATGACCCCTGTCCCATGAGCTCCCTAGACATTTACTGGCCACAGAAGTAGTAGCAGGGATTCCAATCAGAAGCAGTCGTGATCTCTAGTAGTAGCAAGAGTACAACAAGCAACCAGAGAACTAAGACAAAGGATGGAAGATGTAAACTGTTTGGATAGTTTTGGAACACACACCACCTTATGGACATGACTTAACCTGCACAGTTAGGCTCAGAATAGCTTTAGATTTTTTGTTTGTTGGTTTGTCTGCCTTTTAGGCAAACCAATTTTTCACGTTTTATTTTGCTCCTGCCTTATTTTTGCTCATCCATTCTGAATCCAGCTTAATAAATATTTAAATATGAAGGAAGTATGTTGAGTTTTCTTGGGCCAGAAGTTTTTATGGCTTTTCCTCTCTCTTCTGTGTAAATTTTTACTATGAAGCTTTTGCTCATTTTTTTGTCCCATTCAGGCCATAAATCCAGCTTGGCTGTCTAAGATGGTTAGGCTTAATAGTTTGGCACACATCTGTGAAGTTCATAAGTTCACCTGTGTCCATTATTGAGCTTTTGAGTGACAGAATCACAACAGCAAAAATTAGTGGTCAAAATCAAGGTTTCGGGAACAGGCAAGCATCTGCTGTCCCAGAACATAACCAAAAATCAATTGTCAAACCAAAATTATATTTCTCAGTACTCAAAGCGCTTTGCATAGACAGAGAGGAACTACCAGCAATGTTTATCTCCAACCTGGATGATGAGGCAGTAGCCATTATTGCTCCAGTATACTCACTAAACATTAGCAATTAGGTAGTGAAGTAGTTAGAGATATAGTCAGCCGAATAGGGACGGTGGATGATTTGGGGGCCAGAATAGACATGGCTGTGATGGGACATTTAGTCAGGACATCAGGGTAAACCCTATTCAAAAGAAGACATCGTCTTTAGGGCTAGGTGTTCCCTTCACTGCACTAGGGCATTGGGATGAACACACAGACCTCAGGGTAAGCTCCCCTTTCTGGCATCACCAACACCTCTTTCAGCAGCAAACTTAACTTTTCTTAGATGGTCTCCCATCCAAGTACTGGCCAGACCAGAACATGCTTAGCTTCAGATGCATAACCTTTCCTGAGGAACAGGTGGTATGGAAACCTACCTAGAGTTCTTTAGCCCAAAATACAATATATTGCTAGAATTAATACCAGAAGTTATGCACCACCATCTTAAATAAGTGAAACACAATGAAATGCCTAGTGACTTCTGTGTCCCATGAATGCAAAAGACAACAACTTGCAAAGATTTTCACAAAATGGTGGCAACCATAAAAACAAGTTCTAAGATGATTCTGAGATGTCTGTCATAATGACCAAGGATTATCACAACCAAAAAACAAAATGCATAAACCCAAAACGAAATTAAAATGAGTTCAACATGTTCAGAAACTTGGATTTATAAAAATGAAGAATATTTTAATAGTAAGTAAAGCACTTCTATAAAATTAACCTAAAACGACAAATCCTTAGTCATTGATATATTCAATAAAGGCAAACTGTACTGTAACAGAGTTAAGTAGTACATCTGGAATCAGTTGTGAAGGAGCACACTCTACGATGATGAAGTGTGACTGGAGTTTCCCAGGCCAAAGGTACCTTTAGGCTTTAGGTAATTATTTTTCTCCTCAGACTAGTCTGTTTACTACAGGATTGTAGGTTGTGCAGTCCTGTTAGAACTTAGTTGATAAACACTGCTATCCTGTTCAGTGTCACAGAGCACCACACAGAATAATATGGAGGAAAAACGTGCATGGCTGAAGCACACCTATGTTCAATTATCCTTCTGCACAATCTTCAAAGGTAGAAAAAAACAATTTAATGCAGACAGTGTAAAGAAGGAAATCAAACTGCAGTTAACAACGCATCAATTACACATGCAAAAAGGGAGAAGCAGACCTGCAAAACATTCTCAACCACCAAGCAATATGTAGAAGCAATTAAAAAGCACATAAAATGTTTGTTTGTCACATTAAAATTGTTGAGTGCAAATCAAAGAAAATTATGCTCGAACTCAACAATGTCCTTTTTTAAGACCACTTTTGGAGTACTGTATGCGGAGGTGGTCGTCATATTTCTAATCAGACGTAGCAGCACTACAAGAGAAGAGCTGCCAAGTGCATCAGTAAACTAAACAGCATATTCTTCTCTGGCAGGCAAAGAAAAATTAAACCTTTAATTTTTCAGCATAGAAGGCTACATGGGGAGCTAATCCAGGTATTCAAAGTGTATTCATTTATCTATTCATTATCTAAGCCGCTTAGTCCTTTTCAGTATCACGGTGTATTTAAAATTTACAAATTGATAGACATAGGCACATTTCTTTTCATTAACTCTTATGACTTTATAAGATCACCACTGAATCCAAGCCACTAAGTTAACTGTTCCTTTTCATGTTAATAAAATCACTTTGTTGTATCATCATGACTTTTTATAACATTGCTTGCTATATTTTAGTTGTCTACTACTGTTAATGATTTATAAGTGGCATAAAAATCACTTTTTAAACAACTGGTGCAAAACTTAATTAATAGTTATTATATTTATTGAAATAACTGCAATAATTAAAATGATAATTTTTTTCACAATACATCCTTAACGCAGTAACTTCTAATGAGGCTTTGATTGAGGCACAATTGATTTCACTCTTAAGAATATAAATGCATGAATTATTCTTTACGTTGTCTTTGTTAATTTTACTTATAAATTTACTTTTGACAGAGCAAATGATATTTTCATTTTTTGTAAAGAAATAATTAAAAACATACATTGGAGTAACAAAATAACACATTGAAAATAATGCTGTTTCATATTTTACTTTAAACCTAGAATGTTATGTGGGAAAAACACAAGGTCACAATTGATCATCCAAGCCATATGCTAATTTAAAAATATGGAACAGATTTTTGGTCAGGAATTTAAATATAATTATTGAAATGATCATTACCTTGATGTTTATCCAGCATTTAGTGGAAAAGTTCATTTGCCTTTTGTATGCTTTTGCTGCACATCACTCAATGAAGGCAAGGGAAAGTGTTTTAAAACTGCAATTATGCCCTTGCTGCTAAATTACTGAGATAAAAATGTGTCATGAATATGGCATATTTCAGGGTACCGCATAAATCAGGTATTTTTTAATTCATTATTAATTCATATATTATTATTCATTTATTATTAATTACTTTCCTAATTATTCTGTTGAAAGACATCACTCACTTCAATGAAAAGCAATGTAATATTAGCCACAAGTCAAAACAGGGAATGTTTTGCTAGGATAAAATCACCCCCTTCATTCAAATATATTGAGAAACAAAGTCCCATGCCCACCCTTAAACCCACCCGGTGTTACCTCAAACACTCATAGAATCAAGGTCCATAATCTGTTATGGGTGCTCTGTCAATGGGCATTGGATTCCTTGTTCTCCTGGCCCAATCCTTACAAAATAGGAGAGTCTGATCATATACCAACAGGCTTCATTACTGTATCCACCACCAGATGAGCTGTACTGTTACTTCATTATTCTATTGATTTTTTTTTTCATTATTTTGCCAACATTCTTTGAATCATAAGGTTTAGCTGCTCCATTGACGTTTGAAAAACTAAAGACATGGCACATCCCAAATATAAGCATGTAAGGTTCATTCTAAATTGGCCCTGTCTCAATTGTTTGAATACAGATGTGTGTGTGGCTGGGCCCTGCTCCGGACTGACACCTTGGCCAGTGTTGGTTCATACCTGGCACCTAATGCCACCAGGATAGACTCCATACACCCACAACCATGAACTGTATAAAGTGGATTTGGGAAGGTTATGTTATATAAGCATACTATGGATCCTCTAAATGCCCAGTAACAATTCTTCCTCTTTTACCAAGCAGTTGAAGCCATTAAAAACTCAATGATTGTGCTTTAAGAAAATCAGTATTGAATTCTGTACCAGCACATTGAATGTGTAGTAAATAGCTCAGAAAATGACAGGAAAACCATTAGAAAGAGATTTGTACGCACCAAGAAATAAGGAACAAGAGGGGGCTATTTAGTCCATCATGTTGGTTCGACACCTACTACAGTGGCCAGAAGATAAAAACAGGCAACCTGCTGGTTGTTTTAGCAAAGAGACCAGGAGATGAAGAGACCTTTAGGGGACATAGGCAGAGTATTTGTGCTTTGGGCAGGAGTCTGAGGCCAGCAAGGACTAAGAAACCAATTACCAATACCAAAATGAAATTCAAAAAGCACAGCTAAAAAGTTCTTTCCAAAATGATAACAAATCACAATGAAAAGCATTGTCTACCCTTCACACCTTGAATAGGAATAGCATGATGACATCGGATACAAGGTCAAAATCAATCCACATGTTTAGAAGCAATGCAGAAGCCACGAGAAAGACTCCAAAATGGCACCGTAATGAAGTCATGCAAGAAATGATAAGAAAGTAACAATCCAAGACACTTAACAAAATAATTCTAAAGCACACAAAATTAATCCTGCAGGTTACAAAACCAATATGTACAATATCTCCCTTTTAGTTATTTAGCCTTGACATCACTCAAATTATTCTATTTTTCTTTAGCCTTAAAAGTGTTTAAATGGCATCCATTCATGACATGGAAAAAGTTAAGAAATTGCATGCTCTTTGGTGTATTGCTTTTCTTTTTGTAGTTATCAATAAATTCCACTTGCAGTGTGTCCTGATTTGTCTGAAATCCTGCTGATAAAATACGGTGAAAGACTGTAAACATCATAACTCATACAAAAAATGAAACCCTCTAGCACACGTGTCAGTCAGTGTCCATATTAGGCCCTGTCTGTAATGTAAGATCAATATTATTTTCACATTCTGAAAGGCAAAAGCAGCTCTTGCTAAAACATTAATATAATGTTTCAACATTTCCCATGGTACAGAGAATTAAACCTTTAAAAAACAAAAACAACTAAAAATTACAGATATTGAATTAAAAGTGAATTTCAAGAAGACATCATCTTACAGGACAATTTTACTTTGACATTCAGTGAAACATTCTGTTCTATGTACGTAGAATGAGGCACTTCTATTTGTTTAACGTTATAGCAAAACACTCTTAATAGAAATACAGTAGGACTTTCAACCTGTTTGTTCAGTTGTGGAGTCACAAGAGTAAATAAGCATGTAAGCTTTCACATGTCAGGTTCTGGTTATCATCACAAAGTGTAATGTTCATGTAAATGGTCCTCAAACCAAATTAGTCTGAGAATGTGTGTTTCACTTCCTATATAATTTGGCACACACATGCCAAACATCCCCCCAAGGCATTCTTCATATCAGGCAAGGGACTATTAGCTGCTGATTGCCTTCATTCTCCAAGTATGCTGCTTTACAACGCAAAGGAATGCCACTTGAACACATCCTCTCGGTCGGAATCCCAGCTTTATTGGTCAACTGCTCTAGTATGCAGTGCCCATGGTAATTTCTGCCTTGGGCTACTGACACCCCGTTGGCACCCATAGAACTAATCCACCATAAAGAGCAGATGGTGTCATCACAAGCTCACTAGATTTATTGGAATTGCCACTGGGGTTATGATGCTGTATAATTCTGGGGTGGTGCATTTTGTTGCAGTTGAGAATTATATTGTGTTTGAAGTGAAGAAGAGATGTGTTGACAAACACCTGCTTGACTCCTATTCCATCCCTCCTTTTTTAAAATATTAGTTTAGTTCCGGGTCATACTATCACAGGAGCAGGGCAGATTTCTGTAGATGGGACATCAGTTCTTTTGATATTCAGACAGCCACAGCGTAACACAGTGTATTGTGGGTAAAGCAATCAAATCCTGAAGCATACATGTCTTTGGACATTGAGAGACAAGCAAACGTACTGAAGAGCTTCCTCACTAAAGCCACCCCACTTTATAATTAACACAATGCCTGCAGGGAAGACCTTGAAGATCAAATCTATCGATCACCTCACAAAGTGATACAAACATGCAATACATTCCTAGAACTGGTAAAGAGAAGTGAAATGAGGAGAAAAATAGACTGGTGTAGTATTACTACATCATTGTGTCTGGTTCTCTCCCATGATTACCTCCTGTAGGTGTGCAGTTTATTATGACTTGTTGTTCATCTTCCAGTCTTCTACAAGAATACAAAGGCATTAAGCTAAGTATATTGACCATCAATAAACCAATCCTGATATAGGGCTCCATCACAAGGTGCCCTATAAAGTATACACAACTACAGATTTCGGTATAATATAACTGAAGCAAGTGATAAATCAAAGGCCAATACATATTCAGAATTTAATCACAAAAAATATTAGTACAAAGTGTATGTCACTCAGACACATACTACAATAAAGTATGGGTGATCTGAACTGCGGTGGGCTGGTGCCCTGCCTGGGGTTTGTTTCCTGCCTTGCGCCCTGTGTTGGCTGGGATTGGCTCCAGCAGACCCCTGTGACCCTGTAGTTAGGATCTAGTGGGTTGGGTAATGGATGAATGGATGGATGGACAAGGTGGGCTTTCAGGGACATGCTTCTCAAGAAGGGTGGCTAATTGCCTTCTGCCAGCACCCCATGACCTTGAATCAGAAAACTGAAACAAATTAATGGGAAGAGAACCTAGAAAGAAGAATATAGTTAAATTGTAGGGCCACATTTTTTGTTTCCTTAGGACTGCCTTTCATCTACATTCTATTTCCATGAAAGCACACAGTACGTTTCATATCCATTTTAAAATATGTTTCTGCCTCACTTGTTTTTCTTTTTTTCACTCTAGATGCAAGCAAAAATTATTTTCCTCCTCAATATGCATACAGACTTGCTTAAAGTGCACCTTTCATTTTTTTTATTAGAGGATAGGAAGCCTCCATAACGCAGCTGAGCTGCAATTAGTGCCTCAGTACTATACATATCGAAGGCACACTGGGTCCTTTAGAGAACAGGTCTCAGGTTTGTTGGAGGAAAGAAGAGACAAAAGATCAATATGCAAACTAAGTAAAATGCATTAGTGACCCGGATTACACTGGAAAGTTCCAAGTTGATGAATGAACAAGAGCTTTATCAGTGTGCAAACACAAGATGACAACCTCCTTCTGGTAACTTAGCCATACTTCATCATCAGACACTGAATACTTATCTTGTAAGAATTGACTGCGTTTGGCTGACCTTTTTTACTCAATATGACAACATTAAGAACATCCCTACAGAGTGTCATGATGTGTGAGACACATCCAACAGCTGAAGACAAGGTTTTGATGAAGTATGCTGAAAACATGTTAAGTGACCATTGCTCAGTGATAGAACTGATATACTGTACAGTGCCTACAAAATTATTCATATCCTTTGAGGTTTTCACATTTGATTGTTATATTGTATACAACATAATAATTTGGATTTTTTTACATTAATCAACAGAAAAGGACTCACTAATGTCAAGGTGAAAACAGCATAATTAATTTGGATCAACGTATAGAAATCTGGTTTCATGTTAACATTAAAGAGTCTTTTTCTGTTGATCAGTGTCAAAAAAGACAAAATAAATCCAATTATATATATACAGTGGTGCTTGAAAGTTTGTGAACTTTGATATCTTGGCTGTGTGCTTAGGGTCGTTGTCCTGCTGAAAGATGAACCGTCGCCCCAGTCTGAGGTCAAGACCGCTCTGGAGCAGGTTTTCATCCAGGGTGTCTCTGTACATTGCTGCAGTCATCTTTCCCTTTATCCTGACTAGTCTCCCAGTTCCTGCCACTGGAAAACATCCCCACAGCATGATGCTGCCACCACCATGCTTCACTGTAGGGAAGGTATTGGCCTGGTGATGAGCGGTGCCTGGTTTCCTCCAAACGTCACGCCTGGCATTCACACCAAAGAGTTCAATCTTTGTCTCATCAGACCAGAGAATTTTGTTTCTCATGGTCTGAGAATCCTTCAGCTGCCTTTCGGCAAACTCCAGGCGGGATGCCATGTGCCTTTTATTAAGGAGTGGCTTCCGTCTGGCCACTCTACTACACAGGCCTGATTGGTGGATTGCTGCAGAGATGGTTGTCCTTCTGGAAGGTTCTCCTCTCTCCACAGAGGACCTCTGGAGCTCTGACCATCGGGTTCTTGGTCACCTCCCTGACTAAGGCCCTTCTCCCCTGATCGCACAGTTTAGATGGCCAGCCAGCTCTAGGAAGAGTGCTGGTGGTTTCCAACTTCTTCCACTTATGGATGATGGAAGCTACTGTGCTCATTGGGACCTTCAAAGCAGCAGAAAGTTTTCTGTAACTTTCCCCAGATTTGTGCCTCGAGTCAATCCTGTCTCGGAGGTCTACAGACAATTCCTTTGACTTCATGCTTGGTTTGTGCTCTGACATGAACTGCCAACTGTGGGACCTTCTATAGACAGATGTGTGCCTTTCCAAATCATGTCCAATCAACTGAATTTACCACAAGTGGACTCCAATTAAGCTGCAGAAACATCTCAAGGATGATCAGGGGAAACAGGATGCACCTGAGCTCAATGTTGAGCTTCATGGCAAAGGCTGTGAATACTTATGTACATGTGCTTTCTCAATTTTTTTATTTTTAATAAATTTGCAAAAATCTCAAGTAAACTTTTTTCACATTGTCATTATGGGGTGTTGTGTGTAGAATTCTGAGGAAAAAAATGAATTTAATCCATTTTGGAATAAGGCTGTAACATAACAAAATGTGGAAAAATTGATGCGCTGTGAATACTTTCCGGATGCACTGTATATATATATATATATAGATATATATAAATATATATTATATATATTTATATATATATAAATCTGGTGAGGTAAGCACTAACTAAGCACTAACCTAGAGCTAATGATATCATTGTCTTTTTCTTCCTTCTCCAGCCAGGAAAAAAACCTTCAACAGGAATGCCTAACCATCCCTTGATACCCAAAGATGGCCCCATCCCTTCTATTATCAGCCCTATAAAGGCCGCCTGCAGCTGGAAGATGGTGTCAGAAGTTTGAATGACACTCAACAATGTCAGAGCTCCTAATAAATTGTTGCCTGCATAGAGAGAGAACAGAATGCTACTCTTTTATATTTTTGAGTCATCTTGACAACCGTCTTTTCAATTTCCATTATTTAAAGGGGTTAACTGGCTGGTACCGCCATCTTTCTTGGTTGTCTCCCACTGTCTGCTTTACCCCAGCCACATATACAATATATACAGGGGTGGGCAAAAGTAGGTTTACAGCTGTAAGTATGCGAGGCTGGCAATTTGAGCACTTACAAAATTGTACCTAAGTGCCTGTGCTATTGTGGCATTCTTTTGAGTTAATAAAGTTAATAAAGCTATTGAGATAATCATAACCTGCATGTTTTTTTCTTCCATATGAACAACTGTAAACCTACTTTTGATATATATGTATATACTGTCTTTGGGTTTTGATTTGGCCATGCTCTAGATCCATCATTTTTCTCTTTTTTAACTTTTGTGAAAAGTCAAGCAAAATGACACCTTTTATTGGCTAACTAAAAAGATTACAATATGCAAGCTTTCAAGGCAACTCGGGCCCCTTCTTCTTAACTTTTGTTGATATTCAGTTTTCTTTATGTGTCTTTGTTTGTATTACTTTCTATACATTAATTTATTTAACAAGAAGATGGGGCTTCTAGTTAGTCCATGTCATGTTATTTCATGTATTACTTCTTTAAATAATTGTAATAAAACTCAAATTTAACTTGTAAATTTTGTTGCATTTAAGACATTTTCCTTAATATATAAGGAAAGCACTGTAACAGGTCAAATACAACTTTGTGCAGTTATTAGTATTGTAAAATGCTAGAAGCCTGTGGATTTTAAGCAAAATTGGAGCAGTAGATTTTACTGTATAGAGATAAGGATTTTGTGTGGTTTTGGTGCATACAGTATATACTTCACAATTGCAGCACCACTGGGGCAGGAGACATTTCATTTTCAACATGATGTGATTCTCCTATTTAATTCCATATTACAAACATATTAGCCTGTGATATTTTACTGCATTAATCACAGCTTTACTGAGGGAAAGTCATTTGAACCTTTTCTTTCAGTAGAAGGGTAAAGGGGCCCAAACTTATGCCAGCACAAACAGTCACAAGGCAGGAGCCGCACATGCCAGTTTATCTCAGGGTATACCCATTAAAACTATCAGACAACCAATTTAGCTCTTCTAACTAACCTAAAACACATATCTTTGGAAAAATGAATGGAAAACAGAACACCTCGAGAAAATCCATGTAGACACATGCAAACTCCATGGAGACAGCGAAAAGACTGATAACAGAATTCAAGATCCTAGCACTTTGTTGAAAGAGTAAGTAAAAAGGTGACAATGAGCTATTTGATGTGAGAATCAACAATCATATAATATTGGTTTAAAAATACAGAGAGAAAAGAAGGAAATCTTCAATCCTGAGTTAAATGTGGAAACTGAAGGAACTTCACAGATGGGCAAGCTAACGTCAGCGTATTAGCCCAAGTAATAATTAAGACATTCTTTATGTCTTCTCCTTTTCATAAGTTTCTAAACTTTACTTAAGTGTTATTTTTTTAAAAACATTTTACTTAGAATTTTAATAATACTCAGTAACAATGAGTCTATAGTGTGCAATGAGTTATTCATAGCGGCCCCTAGGCATATGACTAATGAGTCAATTGAGCAATCAGACATCATTTTTTTGCATTAAATTTTTCTTAGATTTCTATACAAAGATATGCGTTATTAAAACTGTCTCCAACCGCATACCTGAATATAATGTAACAGTCTCAAACATGCCAAATAAAATTTAGTGACATGGGACACTGCAGCCTGTTCTGACAGCACTGCGGGCAAGGCAGGGACAAGTTGTGGATAGGACACTGAATGCATATATAGATGTGAGGATAGTATTAATCAGTCTTATTGATAAATACAGCTTAGTGTCAATAGCATTTGAATGAAACTTAATATATTTCCTAATGGTGTTAATTAGCACATTAAAGTAAGAATTTCAATAAAATCTGAAAACATGACAATACTAACAATACAAACATATATAAATAAAGATATACTGTAAGTCATGGATAGATAGATAGATAGATAGATAGATAGATAGATAGATAGATAGATAGATAGATAGATAGATAGATAGATAGATAGATAGATAGATAGATAGATAGATAGATAGATTTAAACACAGCCAATATTTACAGACACCTTTCACTTTAAATTTCACATCCAGCAAAGCCAGAGCAAAACTTGAGCTTGTTTTCTTTGATTGTCTCTAAACGAGGATTCTTTCCAACGCTGAATTCAAAGCTGTGAAAGGGTAAAACAGACTCCAAGCGCCAAAAGATGCGTGATACACAGAGAAAATTTCATCCTCACTTATTTTTTTTTTCAAGGCCGGTTACAACAATAGCAGTCTCTTAGAGCATTTTCTTTTCATATTTTCTCAGCGGTTTCCATGAAGCAATTTTTTTTTTCTTTATAATGAATCCAACCTATATATCACTGAATATATAAAGCATTGCCTTTAACTTTTTTTTTTCTTTCCCCTGTGTCATCTTTTTTTTTTTCTGTGTCTGTCAGTGAGGTTCTTTCACTGCTTATATTTAAATTCAGGTTAGCGATTCACTTATTCCATACTGGACTGAAAAAAATGAGGTTCTTATTTTAAATTTTAATTCTAATGCCATGTCACTTTTTACACTGTTATTTTTCAGAGGTGTTAACTTTTCACTTGTTGTCTTTTTGTTTAATTTATATAACAGGCTATAATAATTCTTTGGAAGGGAAATATATGAAAAATCACTTCACTAATAGCTATAACTTTACCTAAATATTTTAGAACTGACACTGTGGAGCATTTCGAGCCATTTGGCCAGTAACCCTTTACCCTCATGCCAAGTGCAAGTACAAAAATAAGACATGGGGAAACTGAAATTCGCAGTGATAAACAATTTACAAAAAGCAGGGAATTAAAAGTGAATGGCAAAGAGTAGGTGAAGACGGTTAAGTAACTTCAGTTTAACACAGTAGGTAGTTTATTTTGTAAGGGAAATCAATCACAGACAATTTCCACGTACCTCATGTACAAATTAGCTAATTATCCGAATTAAATCTGCATAACCCCGATCTGGCTTATGGGGTTTGGAGACTCACCCAGAAACATCAAGTTCAAAGCAGAAACCATCCCTAGAAAAGATACACTCATTTATATTGCCACTACTGAATTGGCCAATTAACTAACACCATGTTTAAAATATGAAGTCCAAAGTAGCTAGCAACCAAAAGGGAGGATTTATAAAATACATAAATGACAATCAGGAATGAAATTTGAACCCAAGGCACTGTATCTGTAAGGCAATAGTGCTAACTTTTGTGCCATCATGTTGGTTTTAAAGATCCATGTGACATATTTTGGGTCATTTTACTTTCAGGTTTGAGATTGTCCAAGAGAACATGACTGAGTGTTAATGACATCCTTAGTGTGAACAAGAGTTTTATTCTGACATTGACAAATCTGTTAACCCCATAAAGATTTATTTCAGAAATTATTTCATTAGAAACTTAAGATGTGCAGAATAACGAGTATTTTATGCAAGAAGGGTTGGTGTCATCCTCCCGAGCACTACATAACCTACGAAACCCAAAAGAAGTTGTTTGCCTTCAGCACTACTGCTGTTACATGAATACACTATATGATTCCTATTTTTATTTTTTCTTTCCCCCAACACTATTTAATATTCATTTTTGAGTACATTTTTTATGAATCTAACTGATTAACAAAGCCTCAATGATAACTGTCATGAATGACTTTTATCTGAGCCACACCATCTTTCCTGCAAAATGCTAATTCAATTTTATAGATACCTTTGCCAGCTATTAATATTTAAGCTCCAATTTTAAATGTATCCCTATGTTATCAAATTTCCTATAACTTTTTTAAATGTTGTGCTTCTAAAGTCAATGATTTGCCTTGTGCACCAACTCTTGCCCTCCAACAACTTTACTTCTAATTTCTCTAGGTGCCTATTACTTGTATCATGTCCAATTGCAGTTAACTGTCATTGTTCTCGTGTCTAGCTAAGACCTCATGCCCGACACAATGGCTAGCATTCAAGTGAAGACAGTATCCTATCTATGAATGTGAATGATGCCTCCAGAAGGGGGAGTTTTTTATCTTGACTAATGACCCCATTTTTGACCATTTCTATTATCAAATGAGGCTATCATCACAGGCAACAAACAAGGGTGTTTTATGTCTTTTATATACACCATGTATTTAAACAGAACAGTGCTAGGCAATTTAAAATGTCTGTAAATACTGGAAAACCTTTTTTGTACAGGTTATGTTAAAATAAGGTTGTCTGTAATTGACAGTCAATGTACTTCTCCTTAGTAAACGGCCTTATTTGCACCCCCAGTTTACTGTTTATGAGGGAAGCAAACATGTACAGCACAATCAAAAACAAAGAAAATGGGTCAATGACTTATAATGAATTGACTTTGAAACTAAAATGTATGGTAAAATATATTTTTCATAGATTTCTTAAAAAGACAACTTACACGGTGTAAGCATATTTCTGATTCTGAAGTCTGACAGCATAAATAAGAGATCTGCATAAGCATTTAGTGATCATAAAGAATTTAATTAGGAAACATAATATTAATAGAAATCAACTCATTTGATCCATCTAAAGTGAAATATGTTTAGCCCCCTGTCTAATTTTCTTCATACTTTTTGGAGAATGAATATTATCAAATCTGAAATTTAATATTACATAAATCGACCCTGAGTTAACATTAATTCATTCATTCATTCATTCATTCACTTAGGAACCCGAAGCATAAGGAAGTTCAGTGTCACAGGACCCTCTCTGTCAGGGGGCACAAAATTTCAATCCTATTCATTTATTTATCAAAGACAATTATGTTTTTTTTCCTATAAACATGTGAAAAGTAATTGTTCCCTTATACTCAGTAACTGATTACACCACCATTAGCAGCAACATCTTTAATCAGACAATCCTTGCAGTGACTGACAGCACTGTGAAGGAGTTTTGCTCTTTTCTTCCTTGTTGAACTGCTTCAACTCAGTGACATTTGTGGAGTTTTTTAAACATGAACTGCCTCTTTCAGTGGTTTTCATGACATATTCTGAAAATCTATATTTCTGGACTTGCAAGTCTGCTCTGGATTGTTGTTTTTGCTCCATGTTACATTCTTTTCTTTCAAATCATAGTTATACTTGTGGAGACTTTTTTGATATTGAGCAAAATTCAAACAATTTCTTCAGTCATGGTGATTTGCTGAGGTCCTGCTCTATCAAAACACCACTAAATCAGGTCAATACAACAACCGCAAAAATACATTTCTATAGATAGATAGATAGATAGATAGATAGATACAAGCATAACAGGATGTCCCCAGGCAAGATCGACTGAGGTAGGTAAAACCATTCTGGGGTGAGAGGGGGTGCTAACAGTCTCCTGTCCTTACTCCACAGTCTAGAAACTGTACCCAGGGAGGGCACTCTTACCTGGCTGTGACATCCACAGTAAGCACCGATCCACTACATAAAGCAATGGCAAGCAAAGGTGGCCTCTTTATGCTAACCAGGACGCATGTCTGCTAAGAGCCAGAGATGCTTACAAAAGAGAGCAGAGCACATGAAAAGCCAAAGTGACTGGCCTCACATCAGTGTATTTTACATTGTATGTTTAAGTAGCCATTTTCTTTTCTTTTTTTTTAACAGGGTGACCAAGGTGGTACTCCAAAACTTCTTTCTGCTTCCAGCTGCTGGCCATAGATAGATAGATAGATAGATAGATAGATAGATAGATAGATAGATAGATAGATAGATAGATAGATAGATAGATAGATAGATAGATAGATGCTTTTTTCTTTTCACAACACAGAAAATTATTTACAAAGGCTAGAAATAATTATATTTTCTTCCAATGTACGGCCCTTATTCTGGAGTAGCATTTTCAAATTTATTAGTATGCCTTCCTATAGATAGATAGATAGATAGATAGATAGATAGATAGATAGATAGATAGATAGATAGATAGATAGATAGATAGATAGATAGATAGATAGATAGATAGATAGATAGATAGATAGATAGATAGATTTAAACTGGTATAATCAATCTGAATCCTAACAATCCTTGTATCATAATGGCTTTGTACACAGATAAACACACAGAAAATACAGTTAGAAGATAAAAAGATAGTTGGCTTTTTATGGAGGCTCTTTAAATAAACATATATATGTAACAATATACAATATGTGTATTACGGAAGGATCCCCAAGTTGTACTTCATGGCACATGTCGGCTGAATAAGTCATTGGCTGAAAGTCCTCAGTGTTACTGTGTCAGAGAGAGGACGTGCAGCATTGTTCATAATGGCACTCTGTTTTATTTTAATTCTCTTCTTTGCTATACGACCTACAGGGGGTCCATAGTGTGCCACAGCTTCTTGATTAGGTGGGCCTCTCTTGAAGTGATGTTATCAGCCAGGCACACCACAGCGCAGAAAATCACACTGGCCATCACAGAGCTATAGAAGATGTGAAGGATGTCACTACCCACAGTTTCCTTAGAAAAAAACAGGCTTCTTTTGTGCTTATACATGCAGAATTAACATTTTTTAAGCATAATGGAATGCTTCTGACTAATGTGTCTATGGCACTTTGCTTCACAACCCTTGAAGAATGGGGGAAAGAGGTTTTAAGATAAATGGAAAAATCTGAGTGTTTATCTTAAACAGAGAATAAGAGATGATGTGATAGATGTCTTTAAAATTATTAAGGAACAAAGTAGAGTGAATGACAGATCTTCATCAAGAACACAGCAGCACAGAGGGGGTTTGATTACAGGTAAATTCTGCACAGTCGATTCTTTATAGAACTGTGACCCTAAATAAGTTACCAAGTACTGTAATTAGAAAGAGACCTTCAAATGCTGATTTAACCATACTTTATATATATATATTAGGAGTACAGAAAATGAAAAGTTGTCATTGACTAAATGTCTTTTGCTGGCTAAATGGTCTGTCTACAGGTAGCCATCTATATATCTTGTATGAGAGATGCTCCACAAGTTGAACGGGGTGTCATACAGAATTTATGAAACACTGTCTAGCAGCTTAACCATCATCCTTCTACTTCATTGCTTAATCCCAGTGCTGTATTGGATTAACAGTGTTTTGTTATTCACACTGGAATGGCCATACACCAAATACTTATTTTGGAAAGGATTCCAGCAATAGTTTGTGCGTTGCAATTTAAATTAAAATACACCTTAATTTTTCAACCTAATAAACAATACAAAAGTCATTAGCGCTGCAAAGTGATATCTATCCATTCACTTTCTAACCTGCTTAATCAGGATTTTGTGGTGGAACTGGTGCCCATCCTGACCGCGTTCAGTGCAGGGTTGCACCCAACTCTGAACTGGGTACCAGTGTCCCGGATGGCATACACGCACTCCCCCTCTACTCGCTCATATACTGGGACCAATAAACTAACGTGGGGATAATATTCTAAATCACTACGACAACAGTAAGTGATAACACCTACACTATTCTAGAATGAAGAAACTCTTTAATGGGCCCGAATAACTGCTAAATTGTTAAGATGGTGAGTTTTAGCGCCTGATATTCGCATTCATTGCTAATGTTAGGATTGTAACACTCAGCCCAGTGTTGACGAACGGGATCGGCGCTATTCTCTTATATCCTTTTGAAATTCTTACCAATCATTATTTCACAAGTTCGCGAGGTAACGGGTTCACTCATCTTTGAAGTCGTGCGTTCCTCGGTGTCAGTGTGCCAGAAGCCAATGAAAAATAACAACATGAAAAGCCAAAACGGTTTCTTCATCCAGGCATTAATCTGTGAAAGTGTTCATTTGGACAGCGACTTTGTTTTGCGCTCCAGAGAAAGGAAAACCTCTGCCAGCACTCACTGGATTTTTTTTTTTCTTTCTTTTCTTTTTTGGATGCAGCAGTTCACGTGTACATGAAAAGCACGCCGACAAATAAAAGAATTTCCACACACATTGCAGCTGGCCGATCGCGCTGCCCCGGCGCAGTCACGCAGGTAGCTAACCACAACGGCGATCACTCCTCACTCGCCAATTGTTAGTGTACACCTGTATGTATTTTCTCAAATTCGCCCACCTCTAGCAAGTTTCGTTTACAAAATGATCTCATTAAAAAAATAATAAAAAGGGATTTCCTCGCTCTTAAATAAAACTTTTGCAGCCAAGAGCTGCGGAGCAAACACTACCCTCAAGCAGCTGAAAAATCAATTTAGCTGAACAAACAATCTGCTATGTAATGACTGCTAGTTATCCATTTATGTCTTGCAAGTCGGCATGAGTAGGACTGCACTGTAGGAGTTTTTTTTTTTTGCCATTGATTTTCTCTATTAAGTTGGATCACTTAAAGGGAAGAAGAAAAGGCGAGCGACCGATCTGAATCCAGTAAGAGCTGCACAGCGGCCCACTTCAGCACTGCCGAATAAGAACTACCTGGTCAATCAATTAGTCTGTCAAATGACAACAAATTTAAAAAAGGGTGTGTTTTGTCCTAAACGTTAAAGAATAGGGGTTACCTATATCTATTATTTGTTAGTCATTCACTGGTTTGTACACAGACCCTATCAAAAAGATCATTTGTGTTATTGAGTAACACCAAACCTTAAAGCCCCGATTCATTGTGATAGCAGGTTATTTAACATGAAAAGTTTGTTTTTTGTAGTGCCCTTCTGCACTGAACAACATCTCTGGATACTTCAAAGGTTCATTTACATTAAACAACTCTTTCCAGTTATTTCTTTTCACCTTTTACAGGCTATATGAGTAACTCAGTGAGTCAAAGGCTGGAATGGAACCAGCAGATGTCTGGTTTGGAGTGCAGTTCCTTAGCCACTGCATGAATTTATGATGCTAAAACATTGTGATGTAAATCCATCTATTTAGTCATCAGGACTCAGTGTCGGCCATGTTCATGCAGGCAGGTTTCCACCCACAGTCCTAATGGATGATAAAGCATTGTCCTTGAAGGTGTGCGTGCGATTGTATACAAAAGTATCTGAAAGCTGCTGGGTGAATCCAGCCTTTCAAGTGTTGCCACTCTTTCCTCCCATGATCTCAATTAGACCAAGTCAGGTTGTAATGGTAAACTGAATGGTGGTGGCTTGCTTTTCATTTATCACCTGGCCCAGATGCTTCTACACATACTCAGAAGCAAAAGGCACTGTCTTTTAGTATGTACAGTGTAAATCAATATTTTTGTATAGTCACAGTATTGTTTCCCTGTTTTAGAAATATGTGTGCTACATAGCTCCTGTATACACTGTATTAATTATAAATTTTAAAAAAAGACACTTGGAATGGACTCATTAAAACAAACAAACAAAAAAATTAATTCATTGAACTAGTTTAATCCAGTTTTGGGACAGCCCTGGTTAGATTAGGTGCACACAATGGACACCAGTCCAGGGCAAGAAAAACTAAAGCATACTCATGCTCATCAGGCCCCAAAGAAGCTAACCCCATGTTTTTGGGAAGTGGAAGAAAAAGCTGCATACTTGAGGGTGCGCTCAAGTGGACAAGAGGAGAACAGAAAGACGCTGATGAGGATCTAAACAACGAGCTGTGAGCACAGAGCACTGCACCACCCTCAGAAGAAAAAGCTTATAAAAATATCAAAACATCCAGATCTCCTTTATGCATTTACAATTTAATGGCATCAAAGGTTCAAGTGTCAGATGAAGGAATGGGTTGACAAGGAGAAAATACAGTAGGTGTTGTGATTTGCAAAGGCGTCATAGAAAGCAAAGTGGTAGTTAGTCTCCAGTAAATATTTAGTAAAGACCTGATGGAAAAACATTGTAAGAACATTTCTTTTCTATACTGCTTACCTGCAGGACCTAACCCAGCAGCACTCGGAGCAAGGCAGGTACCAATGCAGGACAGGACAGGGCAGGACTGCACTAGATCTTATGATTTACACACCCACAATGGCTGCCTCTCTGGGAATGGGGTGGTAAAGACTGAGTATTTGGGTCAAATTGGACATGGAGAGACAATGCAGAGTCCAAACAGAAGGTGACCAGGCAGAGGTTTAATCCCAGGACTATGAAGCGTTGAGGCAGTTGTGCTAACAGCTGCACCATCATTAAAGATTTTAGTAGGTAGAGGGTGAAAGCTGCAAACTACAAGTCATACCATTTGAAACGTCTTCCTATTGAGATAAAGGAGAACTTCTAACTTTTACCATGTAGGACAAATCCAAAAAGAGCTGCAGTCATTGAAGGGTTAAAACAGCCGCTGTTCTACATACAGCATGTCCTTGTCACTAGTGCTCTACTTTTGCTTTATTTATTTATTTCCTAAAAATCAATTTATGTAATATTGTTGATGAAGTGAGTGAAAATATTTCATTTTTAGCGTGACACATATATTCAGTACTAATTTTATTTAAGCATAATAAACAAAACCAAAAAAAAAATGGTCAGAATGCATGCTGTGAAAAGAAAACAGAGTTCAAATTGATGTTAAACAACAACGGAAAAAAGACTCATTTTTTGGTCTTTTTGAAAAAAAAAATCTTTTAGCCAATTTCTGTAGAAGATTTCAGGTCAGAACGTCAATTCACTTTTCTTATCACAGCATGCATTCATAACTCATGCCGTTTTGTTTTCCAGACACTCACCAAAACAGATTCCTCATTCGGTTTGCCTGTTTCTGATTTCTCCTTAAAAAATTTGATGTATTATGTTATATGTTAACAGGCGGGCTTTTCTCCTTTGCTTATCTCATTTTATTTTCCAATTTGAAAGTACTGAATTCATAATTTGCCCTAAAAAGGCAGTCCATTTCATTTTTGAAAATGTTCATCACTGGTAATGCTCATATTGTCACCCTGTAACCCTGTTTTTTTTTTTCATTATGTAGTCGTCACCTCTTTCATGTCATGTTATGTGCCTTCAGTTCTTTGCTGGAGACGGCTTCTTTTCTGAACTGTTTTGTCAGATAATCCACTGTGCTGTTTGGTTTAAGTACACTATATAATTCTGTTGGGGGCACAGTTGGTACCCCTTGGGTTTCACAGCTCTGGACACTTGAACACTTGGGTTTGAGCCCCACATTGACACCAATTATATGAAGTTTGCATGTTTTTCCTGTAGTTGTGTCACTTTCATCCAACGCATGCAGGTTAGTGAGGGATGCCCTGTGATGTACTGGACACTTCCTTTAACGTCTGTGTCCCACGACAGTGAACAGGACAAACCTACAATGAAATATTGATAGATAGAATTATAACATGAAAAGTTACACAATAAAATCCGTATTTTTGCATCACTTGTATTCTGGTTTCCTGTAGTTAGTGGTATATTTATTTTTCAATACTCTTCATTCAAAGTCTGCATGCTTTTTTGGCAGAACATTTCACCCCCGCGCCGGGTCTGTCAGTCTGCTCTACTGCTTTTCTGCTCACTTATGACTATTTGTGCCTGTTTGGATGAAGCACAAGCTTGGAGCTCTTCAAAAACAACTAATAAAAGAGCCTTTCTATTCCATTCCAAAAAGTAACAGAACACTTTGTACTGTGAATTTTCACTTGGGTAGCATTAGTAATCAAAAATAAAACCAGTCGGCAGGGAGGCAAACACCCCCCAATTCCCCCACCCCAGCCCACAAGTGAGCTGTGTCGATATATGAGGACGAGCATTAATAAGATGCTATTGCTGTGAGGAGACATTTTCTGGAGTCTTCCCTTTTTTTGTTCTTGGCTCTCTTGATGCCTACTGTTCATAGTAAGGGAGATAGCTGATGCCACAACACTGAGTGAAAGGCAGGTAGTAACCCTGAACCCTGGATGGGATGTCAGTCCATTACAGGACACACTTACTCATACATTACTCATCTTGTGTAAACATGACTAAATAAAGAAACCTTAAACCAGTCCAGTGTATAAGGAATAATCAACATGCTGTTAGCATGCATTTAGATGGCAGGCTTACTTGGCAGCAATGGATACTCAGCAAATAGACATCATAAAAACCATCATAAAGACAAGAACCATTTCACCAAAACAAAGTGAGGTAACTGAAGTGACCAAAGATCATCCACATTGGCTCAACTTTGCAAACACTCCTCTATATTGTAATATAATAAAGATCAGAGTATGAATTCAATTTATTCTATTTACTTTGTGCTAACTGTTCTACTCAGCTTAACCTGATAAAATGTACTTTATGTGTATAACAACTAAAAAGCAGATCTAACATTTGTGACCTTCTCGTCGAAGCATAAAGGCATGTATTTATTTAGCATTATTTAGAACCTAGTGCTTCTGAGCTTATTAAGCCCTCCTGAAATTTTACTGTGAAATGAAGGGTAAGATTTAGAGAAATAATAGCACTTTTGAATCAGAGAATGATTCATAGAACAATAATAATAATTATCTTACTAGTTTAGTAATAATATTGAAACATTGTAGAATACATATAATGCACTACATTGGTATCATAAAACTCAAACGCTGCAATACAAATGAGGATTGAGTGGCACACATGCCCTCCTTCTCCCTAAGCAGCGCTCCTGGTGGTGTTGTGTTTCAGACATGGCATGTCTATTTTGTTCATTTTTTATGTTAACATTATCCATCCATCCATTTTCTAACCCGCTGAATCCGAATACAGGGTCACGGGGGTCTGCTGGAGCCAATCCCAGCCAATACAGGAACCAATCCTGGGCAGGGTGCCAACCCACCACAGGACACACACACACACACCAAGCACACACTAGGGCCAATTTAGAATCATCAATCCACCTAACCTGCATGTCTTTGGGAGGAAACCCACGCAGACACGGGGAGAACATGCAAACTCCACGCAGGGAGGACCCGGGAAGCGAACCCAGGTCTCCTAACTGTGAGGCAGCAGCGCTACCACTGCGCCACCATGCCGCCCTATGTTCACATTATTCATCTTTATGTCTAGGTATCTTTTTCAATGCACTTAGTGTTTTGTGGGTGGCGAGGCACCTGCCCATCACCATGAAGGGACGGCCCTCATCACTATAAAAGGTGAGAAAAACCTGCAGTCCCTTGGGGTTCATTGAATGCACTAGGAAGTTGGTGAGGTCTCCTGTGTTTTTTGTTTTTTGTTTTTTTTACTCTTTTGGAATATTTCTGATTGGATATTTGTGACATGTTGTTCTATTTTTCTGCCATTCTCTTGGATTTTTTATTGGAACTGTGTTTGCTTTTGGGATGAACTATTTTAAAGGTATTGTCTTATGTGTCTTTGCACTCCTCAGAGTTTATTTTGCACCACAGAGCATTTTTGTAAGAATAAATCTTTTTATTTATAAAGATTCTATATTTGCCCTTGTTGTGACTAGAAAGAGTTTCATAGTCCCCCACCTCTAGTGGGCATTTTAAGTTATTGTTGGCAACTATTATTCGTAGGAACTTCTAATTTATGACAGGATGATCTTCACAAAGCGTCCGCAACTCTCACTGTCTAAAAAGACTTTTGTCACTCCAGGTCAAGAATGGATTTCATCACAAATGGGTCATCTCCTTGCTTATTATTTGCCTTAGTCAAAACATGAATTCAGCATGCTGATATATTTTAAATTCTCAATATTAAGTGTGGTTAAAATAAAACCTGAAATTGGAGCTGTTTTGTTATGCAAACATTTTCTAATTCTTTTGAAGTAAAAATCATGTTGATATCAAGTTGTGTTCTGAAGACATTGAGGTTAAAAGGCACAAAGGCAAAAATGGTAACATTCAGTGGACTTGTTTCCATTTTTATTTCTTTCAAGCTCGAATTTCAGGCACATTATTGACCTGTTGCTGCAACCTAGGGGATATGTAGTGCTATTAATTTAGTATTAGTGAAGTTGTTTTATATTTTTTACTACTTGTTTATATGTACACAATCTTAAATTTTATTAGCCTATATTCTTCAGACTATAGCTATAGACTGTAATGTATAAGATTTGTACAAATAATGCGCTAATAGAAAGACAGAAATTCAGTTTTAAATAAACAAACCAAGCTTTTCTCCGAATACAGGCTCAGAGCGTAGGAAGAGGTTTACAGATAAAATTCAAATTGCAAATTTTATGAAAAGCATAATGTACACAAATAAACACACTGTAAAACACAACCATTTGCAATATAAATGTATTCTAACAATGTATGTTGATTAATACTTTCATTGAGTTATGACCAGCTAACAACAAAGAAGAGGAAAACAAAATCTTGAGTCAGTAGCATCCCTGAAGAAAATAAAACTCTGGGGGTTCACAGTCAGTTATGAATCCTAAGGCTTGGTCTGGGCTGGCCTAACTTCTCTTTCAATTGCCATAGTTTAGATTTTTATTTCTTTTATATATTTCTTTTTTTTTCTCCAGTATACTCTAAACTGTTCACTTTCAACTGAACACATTGACTGCAAATCTAATCTCTGTGTGATCCTTTGCTTCTAGTTGTTGAGAATTGCTACCTCTTCAAATTTAGTGAAAGTGTGGGTGAGAAAATGGATGTGGGGAATGTTCAAAGTAATTGAATATGTAATGTGGTCACTGAAAAGACACCATAAAACTGTACTGTAAAACTGTATGAGACTGAAAATGGTAATGTTTGTAGAAGGTGGGTATGAGCACTGGGCGAGCTGAATCATGCAGTACTACATGGGCTCATGGCAGTGAGGCTTCATGCAAATATAGCTTTGATACTGAATTATTATTATTATTTATCTTTGCTTCTATTATTATTAATTAGCTTTGATATTAAATTAATGCTATTTTGTGTGTTAGGGTGGTAACCATTATAATATTAAATGCAATGTGAAAATCTAAATGTGCTGTCCATTCACACACACCGCTCCACAGAAATCATTGAGGCTCACTTTGAACACTAATTAGATGTGGACTAAAAGATGGCATTGTAACCCTATAACAAAGGGATGGTGACAACTGTCCACCAGACTTCAGAGCCAGTAACACAAGGAAAATCCAGAATCAAGAAAACTGTTAAATTAAGTAGCAGTAAAAAAAATGATTGTCAATATGGTATGTTAAGCTTTTGAATGCAGATTGGGGTAATCATCATTCTTTCATAAGACATAAAAACTTCCACTTAAAATATATAATGTACTTGTTAAAGAATTTCACCATGTTCATTTTTCCTTCCTGGATGAATTAAAATGAACTCTTGTGTGTTACCTGTTTTTTTTTTTTTTGTTTTGCTTATGTAGAGTCAGGAAGAGTTAACAGCCTATCCTGGCACAAGGCAATAACCAACCTGAATGGGATGCCAGTCTGCCTCAAGGTACAATTGTAAATGTAAAATCACAAATGAATCTAAAAAGCTCATCTTTGGGATGTGAGGGTAAAGCAGAATATCTGGATAAAAACCAACACTGGCACAGATAGAGCATGTGAACTCCACACATTGACCAAGCTGCAGTTAAAATGCAGGTCCATAAAGATGAATGCAGACACTGTGGTGACATCCCAGCGCCATACTGCACACATTTTCAGATGGAAGAATACAAAACAGACTCTGACCAAAGGGCAGTGAATAAGACACTGGCCTCAAGCCCTCTGGTTTGTTGGTTCAATTCCTGCCCTGGACTCCTTGTGTGACCCTGAGCAGGTCACTTAATATTCCTGTCTTTAAACTATAACAGATATATGCAAAGAATTATGTGTTTATCCTGAACCTGTAAAAAAAAAAAACTGGGTAACGATAACAGCACAAAGAAACCAAGAATAATAACTCACAGGATGGTCAGTCTGTCCATACTTTTTATTTCAAAAGTTTAAAAATCATTTTTTTGAGTTGTTGACATAAATCAAAAGGTTTAAGTGTAGCTCTGAAATAAGAAGTGTGGACAAGCAAAGAATTGCAAGGACCAGACAAGGAAATGTTGGGGTGCCAACCTAGTCGTCCCTGTTTACTTCAATGCATTTTAACAACAAATACAGGTGCCCAATGGTGTAAAGGTACCAAATCACACAAACCAAAATGGCCCCATTTGGGCTTCTTATTATGTTTAAGTTATATGACAGGAGCTCCACCCGTGCCATGCTCTGCCCTCAGAGTGCCGCCTCCTTCTGCTGACCCCGTGATATACAGACACGTAACAGGAAAGGGCGGAGTCGGGTACCTTCAGTGGTTCTTCTCTGTGCTGTGGGAAAAATGGGAGAGAACATGATTAGGGACAGCACCCCTTCTCGACCCAAGGTGGCACCACATACCATAGAGTAACCCTGAGAATGATCCACAGACACATAGACGTGACAGAAGATAAGGTTATATACCTAACATTTGCAAACCTGCTGAATCTGATTTAGAGTCACCATTCTGGCAGTACAGGGCACAAGGCAAGAGCCCACCATTAATGGGACTCCCTCACTCACACATCTAATTTTGAATCTCCATTCAACTTAACACACACGTGGATACGGGAGGAAGACCAACCCATACACTGCGAGAGGGTGCAAACAACACATTGATAGTGCCAAGACTCTGGAATCAGGAGGTAGCAATGCTATCTATTGCACCACCATGATACACATATAAAAGAAGTATTTTATATGGTTACTTTCACTGTGTGGACATATTTTGAGAAGACCACTCTTGTCTTATAAAAACATAAAAAACATTACATCTTCACTTTCTTTATTATTATGATAATAGTAATATTCTACAGAAATAAATAAAGCCCCCACACCTGAACCAATGTAGACTCTCATCATGGATACTGTTTCTTTTTGTCAATGATCCACTCTGCAAAGGAACGCTAAATGAGCCGGCATTTGATAGCTCTCAAACTGGTTTATAAGCATCTGCCCATCCACCCTTTTTCCAAGAAGGGCTTAAGGTGTTTTCCGTTGCATTATTCTGATGAGGCACGCTGTGCACCTCCTGGCCTTTTCATTGCCGGGGTGGAATCTGTGCTATCTCTCTTTGTTTCCACTTGGGATTTTCTAGGTGCTCCACATGCCAAGGACATGGGCCTGCCAATTGGGAGACGTATGGGCTTGCTTTGCTTTTAGCTGGTGCCCAGTTCAGTATTGGTTCATGCTGCCAGAACAGACTCTCCCCAGTGAGACTGTATTAGGCAAATTGACTTTCAAAATGTATTCTTTGTAACAATTTCATTAGTAGGTAGTTGGAGAAGACCAGTCTGAGAGTTCCAGGCTTTCAGAACTTGTATGTGTAATTTCACGATCGCCAAGTTATAAAGTACATCCTCTCGTGATGCAGTCTTGGGTTCTGATTCAAATGAATGAATTGCATCCCTATATTGCTGAGTGGCCAGTGTAATATGGACAGGAAGAATTGGAAAAAAGACACAAGGCTACAATTTAAATGCTTACCTGGCTAACTATAAGATTCTGAGTAAGTCATTTTACTTACCTGTGCCCATATAGTAGTCGCATCCATGAAATTGCTTGTCTGATAGCCTAATTATACAGAATGAATATTTATTCATTATATTGTGAATGTATGATTGTAATAATATTTTATATATATTATCATTATACACAATATTTATATAGCACAAACAATTAAACTCTCTCTTTTTATTACTGGTTTAGTACTAGTGGTAGTAGTAATAGTAATCTTGTCATGTGTACAGAACAGAGGCACAGTGAGATTTTTACTTGCATGTCAGACCAACTGAAAACAAAAACACCAAGAAGAGGTCCAGCTATTTGGAAGACTTGACATTAAACAAGTCCAACCTACAGAATATATATTACTAAACTTCACTCGGGTTTTCACCCATAGGCTACCTAGTCAATTCCAAACCCAACATTTTTTTGCACCATCGAAAGAAATTAACTTCTTGCTCAACTTCAGTTGCAGGTATTGCATGGCAAGAATGAGAGTTTATTTTGACATTTAACCGCAGATTCAGAAACTCAAAAATCTAACACACATTAAGACACAAGAACCGGATCCCTAGCTAAGAATGTGAAACGTTAAAGAGCAAAATGAATACAAATGAAGATCGTCCTTACAATTTAATTAGTAATTAATGTAATTCCTTATACAGTTCGAGGAAACAGACCGAAGTTCGTGCATTTTGTGAAGATAAGGAAATCTGTAGAGAAAAAAAAGGGTTAGGGCCTAAACTAAAACAGACAAGCAGTTCACACAATAATTACATGAAATGGTTGCTTTTTTCTGTTGTCTTAATGCGGTTTCAGAATAAAAGAAAACTTACTCTGTGTGGAAATAATAATAATAATAATAATAATAATAATAATAATAATAATAATAATAATATAAAACGCAGCTCAGCAGCCAGAGCCCGTAGCGAGCGGAGCGTGTGCGTCGCTTGTAATGTGCGGGGACGCAGTGCCCCCTAGCGACAGGAGCTCGAATTTCTTCTCCTCGATTTGAGTTTTTCAAGCGTGATGTGCTCAATTTGTGTGGTCTTGTTGTCAAGATTCCACAGTCATGAACTAGGAAAAAATGGGAGGCTAACGTGATCATGCAAGGCATTCATTCGTGTTACAGTAATTATAAATGGCTAAATAAAATCTTTATTATGTTTAAGCACTAATCGGCTGATGACCGCAGGCTTACATGTGGTCAACATGGAGGGCACGGTAGGAATAAATTATTAGCATTTAGGTATGCATAGTTTTGTTAATTGTAGTACTATAATTCAGTTACTTTAAAACCATTTAAAGTACTATTAAATACGTCTATTGCAAATCGTGTTCAACATAACGTTAAAAAGAGGCTGGTACGTGAGAATGACAAGCGATCTTTTGCAGGGGCCGCTCCTAATTCACCCCTTAAGCCTCGTACTGCCGGGATGGCATCCGCTCCCCGCGCCCCTCAAAGTGGTACTTTAGTGTGAGGGGTTGTGCGTGTGCGCGTTCGCACACGCGACGACTGGCGATGGGCATCCCGTCCGGCCCCGTATATACTGATCTTTTTACTATGCAAATTTGTATTTAATACCTATAGCATAGGCCGAGAACGATTTAAAGTTTAGGCTTCATTAAAGATGATCAGGCGGCCGAAAACGACTGCTTACATTGTAGTTAATTATTCTTAGCTCAGTTCAGGATTGTGTAGAACTCAACTAACTGTCTATCATGGTATTGTCAGAGTCAAAGCGGAAAGCAAAGACGGCTTGCCCATCCATCACGGGGCACACGCCCAAACTTAGCCTGATCATACTGGGCAAATTTAAAGGTATCATTTAGCCTAAAACCTACATTTTAAGGGTGTTTGGAAAGAGAATAATAATAATAATAATAATAATAATAATAATAATAATAATAATACATTATATTTATATATACAGTACCGCGTTTCCCTTGCTCAAGTTAACCTGAGCGTCCAGAGAAAAATCCCCCAAGACTGTGTGTGCCATGCACATTTTATCATGGATTACTGGAACTGGAATGTCTGTCCTCTTTAACAACTATATTTTGGCTAACAGAGCCTGCTAAATCTTGACAATGGAATTTACTTTTTCCTTTTCGCCACACAGAAACCTATTTACAAAGGCTAGAGATAAGTCTGATTTCTTCCAATGTATAGTCCTTATTCTGGAGTAGCATTTTCAAATGTATTAGTATCCCTTCCTATAGATAGATAGATAGATAGATAGATAGATAGATAGATAGATAGATAGATATGTGTGTGTGTATATTTATGTATATATATATATATATATATATATATATATATATATATATATATATATATATATATATATATATATATATACAATAAATGCTGGAATGCTGGTGCTAGGTTATTTTACTCCCTAGGCCAAGCTTATAAGTGCGCCAACAGACTGTTCGGTAGCTAACCCGTGTGACAGGTTTTAAACCTGCCTTATGATCCGCACCCTAGGCGAATGCTTAATTCGCCTTAATGGTAGCACTGGCCCTGTATACAGTGCATTCAGAAAGTATTCAGACTCCTTCACGTTTTTATATTTTGCTCTTCTGCCGTCTTGTGCTAAAATCATTTAAATTCATTTTTTCTGCCAACAACACTCAACACTCCAGAATGGCAGGGAGAAAACAGGATTTAGGAATTGTTTGCAAATTGTATAAGTATAAAAAGCTGAATTATCACTAAACTATTCCAACCCTTTGCTCAATACTTAGTTAAAACACCTTTGGCAGTGATGACAGCCTGAAATCTTTTTGTCTTATTACACAACAAACTTTGCACACATGGATTTGAGGATTTTCTGCTATTCTTCTCTGCAGATTCTCCCAAGTTCTGTCAGACTGGATGAAGACCATCAATAAACAATTATTTGGAGGTCTCTCCAGTGATGTTTGATTGGGTTCAAGTCCAGTGTCTGACTGGGCCACTCAAGGACATTTCCAGAGTTGACCCTAAGCTGTTCCTGTGTTTATTTTGCTTTGTGAGGTGCAGAGCACTGTGGAGCAGGTTTTCATTAAAGATATCACTGTAGATAACTCAATTCAGCTTTTTCTGTTCCCAATTAGTCTACTAGTCCCTGCCACTGAAGCACAACCCCACAGCATGATGCTGCCACCACCGTGTTTCACTATTGGAATGGAACTGCACAGGCAGTGAGCCATGTCTGGTTTCCTCCAGAAGTGACACTAATCTTGGTGTCATCAGCCTGGAGAATCTTGTTTCTCACAATCTGAGAGTCCTTTAGGTGTGTTTTTCCAAGCTCAAAACAGGCTTACATGTGTTTTACTTAGGAGATGCTTCTTTCTGGTCACTCTATCATAAAGCCCAGATCAGCGGAGTGGTTGTCCTTCTGAAAGTTTCTTCCACCTCCACACAGGTTGTCTGAAGTTCGGCCAGAGTAACCATCAGTTTCTTGGTCAACTTTCTTACCATGGCTATTCTCCTACAATTACTCAGTTATGGCTGAGTGACCAGGCCCAGGAAGAGCAACTGTCCTCCTCGGTACATTCAGTGTTTCAGAAACCTTTTTGTGGCCTTGCCAAGATTTATCCTTCGACACAATCCTGTCCCTAAGCCCCTAACCTCAGCAGGCAATTCCTTTGACCTCATGTTTTAGTTTTCGCTCTGACACCCATTGTCAATTGTTGGACCTACTATAGATTTGTGTATACCTTTCCTAAAACCATTTCTTCTTCTCATCTGCCTTTCACTGTGTGTAAGGTGTGAGGGATGGCATTAATTGATTGTTTTCTTAATCTCTTCTTACATCATTGTTGGTATTGTGTTTATTTTATTGCCCCTTTGTACAGTACTTTGGCTCAGTATCTGTTGTTTTAAATGTGCTTTTATAAATAAATATGACTGGTTGACTAGTTATGACCAATCAACTGAACTGACCACAGGTGGACTCCAAACAAGGTGTAGAAGCATCTCAATGACGAAAACAGAATTGGATGCACATGAACCAAGTGCCATAGCAATAGGTCTGAATACCTTAGTCAAAGTGCTATTTCTGTTTTTTATTTTTAATAAATGAACCAAAATTTCTAAAATCCTATATTTGCTTTCCTATTCTGCGGTATTGAGTGTTACTTGATGTGGAGAAAAAAATAATTTAAATGATTTGAGCACAAGGCTGCAACATAGAAAAATGTGAAAAAAGGTGAAAGGGTCTGAATACTTTGTAAATACACTGTGTCATAATTATATATAGTCGTACTCTTTGCTTTTGTACTGTAACACAAGTGGCTACCTGATACCTTGCAATGTAGTTACAAAGTTCAGAAAGTGAATGAATGGATAGATGAATGTGTGAGGTTTCATTCTATTTTCTAACTTCAGTGCACATCTTGGAATAAACTATTTTATCATTTTTTCACTATATTTTACCCAGAGATTATTTACATGGGGATGTAATGTATAAAAAGCAGTGAAAACTAAAAGATACATACATCAGATGTAATATAAGGTATACAATTTTATTTTTAATAGTTCAATTGTAGTACCTTTAGTGCAGCTGCTTCCCAGATCCAGACTCCTGGATTTGTCTTCTCTGCCTGATCATTGTCCATGTGGAGATTTTCACATCTGTATCGGTTTTCCTCTGGGTACTCTGGTTTTACTGCCACATTCTCAAAGACATGCAGCCTAGGTAAACAGGTGACTCTAAACTGAGTGTGCCATGCAAAGGCCTGGAGCCCTGACCATGGCTGTCTGTATTATAGAACCTGCAAATACCACAAATGGTCATAATTATTCCTTAATTTCCCCATACCCTCATAGACTGTGTCAGTCATGTTGTGACTAGAGCATTTAACTTTAAACCACAAGTCTGACAGTTCAGTCCCAGCTTCTGACTCACTGTGTGACCCTGAGCATGTCACTTACCCCACCTGTATTCCATTTGTAAAAACATACAACTAAGTTATTGCAACATCCTCATCTTATAAGTCACCTGTTAAAAAACAAAATGACATTGTTTCATCGTGGCATTTCACAAGCTCTCTGGCCACCTCTGCGTCTCATAAAGCTTACTTTACAAACATGTACTTGTCTCCTCTGCCACCATTTCATTTAGCAGCTAGAATTAAACCTAATAAATTATCAGGCTATTTTGCTTACAAAGCAACAGAAGACTGAAGAAGGACTTTATTGTGATAAGAAAGCTGGTCAAGCAGAAGGAAATGGAGATCACAGCTCTAGTCCCTTGTAACGTGGACCCATGGATGATCCATAAACATCTTGTTTTTCTAAGCTCTGCCAGATTTAAGTCATTTCTGTGTGCCTATTTTATCTATCAGTATGTTGCAGGAGATATCAAAGGTAACAGAACTCTGACGTATCAGACACAATGGAAATATCTGCTAAATTTTCTTTGTGCAACATTTCTTTAGGATAGTAGGTTAATGCAGTTGTGTGGAGGAGAAGCAGAGGGCCTAAAGCTGGTATAGAGTGTAGCCAGGACAGCACTATATATTCTGGTATCCCTGGGCTTTTCAGTGATAATAATGACACCTGCCGAGGCCCACAGTAGCAGTACATCCATTACAATAATTAATGCATAATGATTTGAATGTATAAGAGCATCTGCTTGTCATAATCTATTAACACTACTATAATAAAAACATGTTTTAATGTTCATAGTCCATTACTTAGCTTGAACAATCAGTCTTTTTCCCTTTGCTGTTTATGCTGCATATTTCTGGTCTAAGGTGTCACAGCCTTGTCAGGTATTACTGACGCAAACACTAGCCTCTTTGATTCTCATGTTTTGAAGAAGGCATTGCCTCCCTAAAGGTATCCAGAGCTCCTAGGCACATGGCCCAGATGAGGGTGAAGTGTGTGATTATGATGAGGATAATCAGGCATGTACTTCTTGTCTTAGATTTCTTTCTCCATGATAGAGGACACTTCAAAACAAACCTGTATCCAGGGCCTCTTTGCCTACCCCTCACCTGGCCCAACCAGTTCCCGTGAGTTGTTTATTGTGAGCAAGAAAACACAGATCATGTTGTGAGATAAACTAGAGGTAGGAAAAAAAGGGCATGCATTTGATCTGTGCAATTCCTAATGGCAAAACATGGTCCAGAAGAAACTACAGCTCATGGATACTGCCTATGCCAAAAGTTTGCATTATGGGCAAGAAAATGTTCAGTCTCTAAAGCTGTACAATAGGCGCTCCAAATGTTTTAATTATTATGTCCACCTCAAGAAGAAGTGCATAGAAAAGGTCAATCCTGACAGCCAGAAATTTCCTGTGCCTTCACACAACTAGAATTCTTCATTCCAACAGTCCATCTGTCCATCATTGAATTTCATAAGTCTATGCTAGCAGAATACAAAGCTGATCACCAGCAATATCAGGTGAAATGCAGAGACCAACTCTGGATGGAATGCATGCTCATTTACCTTGGGCTGATCCACCTACTGGGCACAAGTTTGGGATTTGCCAGTAAAACAGAAATACCTGAAAAATGCACACACTAACCTTTAAATTGACAATGAAGAAGAAGACATCTGATTCCAGTCTCCTGGCACTGTGAGGTGACAGCACCTGCCACTGCACCAGCACAACAACAAGCAGATGGACTATTTGTAGTGGTGCCCAGTCAGTGGATGGCTCCTGCCGTGACTCCAACACTGTGAGGATAGGTTCCTATGACTCTGAAGTGGATTAAGCTATTTCGATACTGGATAGACGGCTGGATTATTTCTATTTTGTTCTTACATAGAGAGATGTTTGCATAAATTAATTCAACATGAAGACAAATCAGTCAAGTAGACACCCTTTAATCCCCAAGTATATTTTTGGAGCAGCAAAGTGGATGGAAAAATTTCTGATATTGGGTATTATCAGATTGGTGAGGAAGCCACTGGACAGATCAATTCCTATAAATGTCAAACAATAAAAGGGCAAGACAATAGCAGCCAAATATCCTGAAAATAAACTAAAGTGAAATAAAAATGATGTCTAGAAAAGTATTAAGACTGCTGTGAGTAAAAAATCACAGAAAATTACTTTAAACAATACTGCTCTCATCATTGAATTATATTTATAATTGTTAATTTGGATTTATTAAAAAAATCAGGAGAATTAAAACTCATGAATGTGCTGTGCTATGCTATATGATGTTCTCAATAAAAAAAAAAAAATCAAACAAAAAATACCAAACTAGATAAGCTGTGTATCTGCAACATGAATATTTTTACAGTGTTCACTAATTCTATTTTGATAAAGAAAGGCCAAATAAATTGCATGAACAACACAATACAGACTAGTGTGTTTTAGTCTGGGTATGCTTCATTTGATAAATAAAAAGAAAAATAATATACCTGTGGAGCGATAGCAAGCATAGTGAGAGTATATATATTCTAACACTTCTAAACGTTACAGTGGTCTGTCTTTCTTTGTTCATCATTATGATAGCAGTATATTGTCCAAATTATGCATCATAGGGTGTAGCAATGGTTTGTTTCAACACTGCCTTTACACAAAGAGACTGTAAGTAATCAACAAAAGTTGGGACACCTGTGTGAATTGTTTGCATCAGCTTTTTAAGGTCCTTTGCTGCAGAAAAAACTGTAAGTTATTAACCCATGACTTGTTCTGCAAAAAAAGATCTCTGAAAAGTGCATTATTTTTCTGTTTTTCGTAAGCTAAACTTTTTTTTTACCTCTGACAGTTTACAATTTACCTTTGAACCATTTCAGGTTATTCAATCAACTTGAACTGTTTAAATTTTAATAAAAACTGGAAATAACACCATCAGACAAACACCACTTCTTTATAAAACACACGTTTATTAAACTAAATAAAGTCCCAAACAACACGGTGCTCCCAGCACCAATCACCCTCCACATGGGCCTTTCTCTTAATGTCTGTGGGCCGCCTTTCCCTCTCCTCACGGGAGCTTCGTCCTGCTCCCACTTCCGACTCTATCTCCCCGACTGTAGGAAGGTGGACCCTTTAATTTCCACCCAGATGTGCTCCAGGTGCTTAATGACATTCTTCTGGCAGCACTTCCTGGTGTGGCAGAAGTGCTGCCCTTGCACCCGGAAGCACTCCGGGTGTCCCTGGAAGGTCCTTCCTCCACCTTCCCAGGTGTAGCGGAAGTATCGATCTTCCGGGCTCCACGACGCTTGGGGCGCCCCCTGGCGTTGGCCACAGGCCTCAGTGGGTTTGAGCCTCCTTGCTATTTCCCCTTGGTCCCCTCCTCATCCAAGGCGGTTGCCCCCTTGTCGCCCGGGGTACATATAGACCACCTCCTGGTCCTTCCAGGCTTCCGGGCTGGGTCTGACCCCCAGCCTCCTGTGACAATATACACATATATATATATATATATATACACACACAGTATATACACACACACATATATATATACAGTATATATATATATATATATACACATATATATACTTTGTATATACACATACTGTATATATATATAAACATATATATCTATATATATACACATACCCTCAGGTACCACGCCAAACACCGGGTAAAAGTCCAACAATAATTATTTTTATTATAATAATTACATGCACCAAGCACCCTCCACTCCACACTATTCATTAACCAATCACAAAAACTTCAATAATCCAATCCTCCAGCTCCTAGACGCGTTGCCCTCCTACCACCCAGCTCAGCTCCCCGTCTGGGAGCTCCCACAGTCCTTTTATACTCCCTGACCCGGAAGTGTTCCTGCCCAATAGTCCACAAGTCCTTATTCCTTCCGGGTCAGGGTAAATAGTATATTTCTTCACCCCGGAAGTCCGTCGCTCTTCATGTGACGAACTTCCGGGTCATAGGGCATAAATGAGTCCACTGACCTCCCGACAGCGACTCCCGGTAGGCCCACAAGGTATCCAGCAGAGCTGTGCATAAAAACTACATAGTCCTTGAGGCCCTGCTGGAATTCGGGGCCCATACATGCTCTCGGGAGAGCTCCTCCTGGCGGCCTGGGGGTGAGGGCCGGAATATGAAACCGGCCATCCATTACAATATATATATACAGTAGTGACAAAAAACAGCCCGACCTCAGACAGACAGACACTGGATATCGAATGCCACACATGTTTATTTTGCTCAAAAGTCGAACACAACACACAATGCTCCCAGCACCAATCACCCACCACACGGGCCTCTCCTTCCATGGGCCGACCTTTCCTCTTGCACCCAGAAGCACTCTGGGCTTCGCTAGAAGGATCTTTCTCCACCTTCCCAGGTGTGGCGGAAGTGCATGTTTCCCAGGTTCCACGACGCTCGGGGCGCTCCCTGGCGGTGGCCACGGTCCACATTGGGCTTGAGCCACCTTGCTCCTTTCCTGTGGTCCCCTCAACGTCCTGGGCGGTTGCCCCCTCGTGGCCCAGGGAAGTATAAGCCACCTCCCAGTCCTTCCAGGCGTACCGGCTGGGTCTGCCCCCCAGCCTCCTGTAACAATATATATATATATATATATATATGTATATGTACACACACTCACACACGCACACACACATCAGTGACAACATTTAAACCACCTGACCACCTACCTATTATTATGTAGGACCCCTTTGTGTCAAGGCAAGGTGCATTATCCTGCTTAAAGAGGCCACTGCCATCAGGAATACTATTACCATGAATGGGTGTATATGGTCTACAACATGAATGCCAGGAGATTTCCCAGCAAGAAAGTTGCCCAGAGCATCACATTGCCTTTGCTGGTTTTCCTTGTTCTTATAGCACATCTTGCTACCATCTCTTCCCCAGGTAAATGATGCAAATGCACCCAGTTGTCCATATGATCTAAAATAAAACATGAATTGTCAGACCAGGCCACCTTCTCCCATTGCTCCATTGTCTAGTTCTGGCACACACATGCCCATTGTAGGCTCTTTTCAATGGTGGACAGGGATCAGCATGAGCAGTCTGATCAGTCTATGCAGCCCCATATGCTGACATATACAATGCACTGTCTGTTCTGACACCTTTCTCTCATGGCCAGCATTAACTATTTCTGCAATTGGTTCTACAGTAGCTCTTCAGTAGGATCAGACCAAATGGACTAACAGTCACTCTCCACATTCATCAGTGAGTCATGAGCACCCATGACCCTCTTGCTAGTTTACTGGTTGTCCTTTCTTGGACTACTTTTGGTAGGTACTAACCACTGCATACTGGGAACACCCCACAAGACCTGCCATTTTGGAGATGCTCTAACCAGGTTGTTTAGCCATTACAATTTGGCCAGTGTCAAGTCGCTCAGATCCTTACTCTTGCTCATTTTCCCTTTTTCCATCCATCACTTTCAAGAAATGACTGTTCATTTGCAGCCTAATATGTTCCATCCCTTGACAGGTGTCATTTTACCGAGATAATGAATGTTAGTATTATTATTATTATTATTATTATTATTATTATTGTTGTTGTTGTTGTTGTTGTTGTTGTTGTTGTTGTTGTTGTTGTTGTTGCTGTTGCTGTTGTTATTGTAATTATTTTTCTTTATATAGCCACTTTCCTATGCTCAATACATATATTCAAGTCACATCTATTGTTCTGTAAGACTATTAGAACAATAGTATCAAAAAATTAATCCAATAGTCTTCTTCCTCAGAACTGACTGCCTAAACGGTCACTGCGAGCCATTAAAATTATACTTTTGTCAAGAATATGTCTATGTATTATTGCAAACAGCAATAATCTGTATTATAATCAATACAAATGTAAATATGTATGATAACTAGAATTTTCAGTATGTAGTAGGAGTGGATTCTTAAGAATTTTGTTCTTTCCACAAAGAGGGGTAAAATGGAAACCATGAGAGCATGGTAGATTTGAGACCAATTATACACTTCCACATCAGGCCATCCAGAATCTACTTCACAAAAAGGAACATTTTGATCTGGGTCATATATGTCATGATGCACCTTGCAGCCAGTATGGATAATATGGATCCTCTTTTGTCATGTGAATTTGCAAATGAAAAAAATATTTAATCTCTCTGTTTATTTTCAAATAGGATAGGGTATATATATATATATATATATATATATATATATATATATATATATATATATATATATATATATATATATATATATATACATTGTGAAGTATAGCGGCCTGGACACACACAGGCGGACACTGTTTGATCCATCACACCACGTTTATTTAC
Organism: Polypterus senegalus; assembly: GCF_016835505.1. Lineage (NCBI taxonomy): Eukaryota > Metazoa > Chordata > Cladistia > Polypteriformes > Polypteridae > Polypterus > Polypterus senegalus. The sequence goes on along the minus strand of NC_053154.1, from coordinate 141,132,904 downwards.
ACTATTTACAAAAGTGCACCGCCACCAACCCCCCAGTTCTCCAAAGTCTAGGCTCTCACTAGCCACTGTCTTTTCAACACAACACACTTGGGCCTCTCCTCTCCTCGCCTCCACTGCCACGACCTTGTCGTCCTCCTCCTCACCCGACTCCAGCCTTGATTGCAGGGCGGCGGCTCCTTAAGTAGGTGGCTGATTGGTGGCCACACCCAGCCACCTGCCACAATACTCCCCCGCTAGCTGGGACCACCCGGTACCAGCGGACCAGTCCGCGAGTACAAAGACGCCTCGGCGCCAAGCTGACACATTGCAGGTTAGGGCCCGAGCCTGTAAAAAAACATAGAAAAACAAGGGGCGGAGACATTGCCCTGACGCAGCCCCTCGGCTCGTCCTCTCCACTGGGCCAACGTTCTCCGCTCCGATCGGCCCTCTGTTGCTCCCTCTTTCGGCTTCCTCCTGCGGTAAGTCCGCCTCCCGCGCTGCGGGGTTTTTCTCTGCCACCGCAGAGGCCGACCCTTCGCGGGACGCATGCACCCAGCGACACGTCCTCCCTTGTCGGAGGAACTGGCTTCCCCAAGCCGCTTCCTCTGCCTACTTTGGGACGCCGCGGCGGCTTGGATCTGCTCATTGTAAGAGCGCAGACCCGGCCCCGCTGGCGTCCGGAGCTTTACGGGGTTGGTCTCACCTACCTTCCCCGCTGTACCTCTCCGTCCAGGAGCTCCTGCAGTGCGCCGATCCTCACTTGCCTGCGGCTCTCGATCCGAAGCCACTGCCGTCCCTCCTGACTGCAGCGTCTCCACCCGGAGGGCACATCGCTCGGCTGGCGGCGACAGCACAAGGCGCAGTTCTTCTTGCAGCTCCTGTAAGATCGCCGCCACGGAGAAAGAAGCAGCCGGCGGAGGACTTACCATGCGAGTAGTTCCACCTACCGACTGCTCTCCGTGAGCCTTTCCCCGTGGCCCATTTGGGTTTCTTGGGCATACGGGACGGACATTCCCTGCTCTCGCCTTCAAACAATTTCCAGCGAGAGAACAGGACACGCTGTCCAATCCCGCTCTAACGTGGAGGAACTTCTGGTCGGCCATCACGCTCTCCTCTCTCACAGGAGAGCGTCTCTCCAGGCAGCATCGCTGCTGCTGCGACTTCCACAGCTCCAGCCTCATCTTCTCGGCAGTCCCCTTGCAGGGCTCCGTGTCGGTGAACCGCCCCTCTAGAACAAAGCCCTTCAATGGACCCCCTGTGGTCCATACAGCACTTCGTTGCGGCGGAGTTGGGTGCACACCGCCCCTGCGGAACGTTGGTGGGCTACCCTGTTGTGCTGGGCCCTTCACAGACTTATTTTTCACTGCAGGTCCCCACCATAACCCATGTGGAGCATCCTGCCGACTACGCCACTGTGAAGTATAGTGGCTCAGACCCAGACCGTCAAGGAATCCAATAGAAGATAGAGGAACCGAGGGGTGAATGGCGGTTCCTCCGATAGGAAGGGGCGTCTCGCTGGGAGCGAGCGACCAGAGAAGGGCCGTCCTCTGCAGAGGCAGAGGGAAACCCCTGGGCGGCTGAGTGAGCCACCTGCGAGAGCGGTTCCGCGAGTGACAAGAGGACGGGCATGGAACCTGTGGCGGAGGAGCCAACCAGGCAAGTCGGGGGCTGCCTAAGGGGGGCGAGAGCACTGCCGGTACAGAGACCGACAGGACGCTCGGGGTGAGTGTCCAGGCAGTGCTTCTGGCCCTCCCTTTTCTCTTTTTACAGGTCCGAAGCCCCGACGAGCCCTGGAGCCGACGTCGTTTGGGACCTGCCCTCCTGGAACGGGCCTCTCCGCGGGAGGGCTCCCCACCGGGAGGCCGATGGTGCCCCGGCTGGCGGGGACCGTGGAGGCAAGAGCGGCACAGAACGGAGGGGCACATTGATGTCGGAGGGGGTTCCGAAAAAGGGTGTCCCAGGGGGCCGTGGGACCTGTGGCCACTGCCAGGCGGCGCCCCGGTGCCAGAATATCCCACAGAGGGGACTGGGCGGTCTCGTGGTCTGGAACCCCTACAGATTTTATTTTTTTTCTCCAGCCTTTGGAGTTTTTTTTTTTTCTGTCCAACCTGGCCATCGGACCTTACTTATTTTATGTTAATTAATGTTGACTGTTTATTTTTATTGTGTCTTCTATTTTTCTATTCCTTTTGTAAAGCACTTTGAGCTACTTTTTTTTGTATGAATATGTGCTATATAAATAAATGTTGATTGATTGCTTGATGTGATGTGATGGAGCCCAGCCGGGACGCCCAGGAGAACCGGAGGAGGGCTTGTGCCTCCTCCAGACCGCAAGGGGGCGATCGCCCTGGTTGTATTGGGGGCCACGGGTAGAGGGCTTGGAAGCCCAACCCTGTAGGGTCCCGTGGCCACCGCCAGGCGGTGCCCCGGTGCCTGAGGAACCCTGGAGCCCAGCACTTCTGCCACACCAGGAATTGCAGGGGGGGAAGAAGACAGGAGACACCTGGACGGCTTCCGGGTGCACAGCCAGCACTTCCGCCACACCGGGGTGTGTCCAAAGGGGAGTGCCGGTAAGCAGCTGGAGCCCATCCGGGTTCCTACTTAAGGGGCCTCCTCCCTCCAGTCATCGGCAGAAGTCGGGTGGAAGAGGACGGAGCTGGAGGGAGGACTAGAGGCGGCCAGGAGAAAGGCAGAGAAACTGTGTGGCCTGGACATTGGGGGAATGAGTGCTGGAGGCACTGGGGTTTGTAGTGCACGTTAAAATTGTAAATAAGTCTTGTAAATAAATGGTGTGCGGTGGAACCATGTTGTCCGTCTGCCTGTGTCCGGGTCCCAGTCCACAACATATATATATATATATATATATATATATATATATATATATATATATATATATATATATATATATATATATATATATATATATATATATATATATATATATATATATATATATATATATATATATATGTGTGTGTGTGTGTGTGTGCATAAGAGTAAGCTCTACAAAAAAAAAAAAACTTGTCTGAACCTTTAATAGCCTAATAGTAGTGGAGGCATTGTGAAACCATTTTTTGCTCCAGAACTGGATTTTGAGAGTTAGATAATGCCTAGAAGGAGAAAACCAGGTAGTTGTCAATATGGATAAGAATAGGTCTTTAAAGATTTCTCAGTGTTAACTTGTATGTAGATCAAGAATAGAAATTAAAAAGTTATGTTTCGCTAAATTGACTACTTCGGAGTTCCAGAGGCCTGAGACTGAACCCCGGCCTGGTCATTGCTGTTGTGCAGATTGCACTTTCTTCCATATCTGCATGGATTTTCATTTTCATTTTCTGTGAATATAATTTAATTGTTATTAAAGATCTAATAACATTCACTGTGACAAATTTGCCATGATGAAAGTGAACCCAGTATATTGGGTTCAAATCTGACACACATTTGTTTTCCCTGTGAACTTTACATGTCCTCCTAGTAAAGGAGTGGGTTTTCTTGCAGATTTTCTGGCTTTCCTCCCACATCACAAAGAAATGTAAGGTAAGATTGCTGACGGCACTTAAATGAGCCCACTTGAGTGTGTAAGCATACCCATCAATGGGCTGGCTTGGGTTCACAACTAGCAGAAAATACTTCTGGGTCTAGGACCACCATAAACTGGATAAGCAGGCTAGAAAATGGATGGAAGGGCCTTTACTTTATGCACTTATTATTAATGAAAATATGAATGCTGCTGACAACTACAGCAGAATGACAATAGGAAAGCAGATTGAGCCAAAGGTAAAACAGCAATAGTGTAGGCTTCTGGTAGCTATTAGCCTGATCATGAGAATGAATGGCCGACAGATAGGGCCTACATAATATAAGTAAATATTTCTTATTGAGGTTGTCTTCCACCTCCTCTGGCGTCGACAAATCCACCATTTTTAAGATGCTCTTTAATGAAAGTCTAATTACCAGGCAGAAGTAACAGAACATTTTTCAATACTCATCATCAAAGCCAAAAGCAGATGCATTTTTGAACCAATTTGATTAAGAACAGATAAAGAGCTCTGACTGGCATTTAATTCAGCCATTTCATAAATTTCACTTAGATAGTTTATTCTCTCACACTTAATACGGTCTAAATTATTTTAATGCTAACACAGAACAAGCAGAAGTGAAGTGCTCCCTATCTTCAAGTACTATAATAGGTTTTCTTTATATATTATACTATATAAATAGTCCAGCTGGTTCTATAATTTATTTTTGAAACAATTTTGCATGCAAAGATAGATTACAAGGAGGAAAGCATGGGGGGGAGGGGGTGTGGGGGGCACCGTTCAGGAATGAATGAGAAAAGATACAGCAGAGCAATATACATTTAAAGAGGGTCTGTGATTTAAATATTATTTTTTTAAATGGAATTCAGTGGAAGTGAATGGCAACCAAGGATAACATTATTTAAATGATTTCCTCATCCCTGAACTCCCCGTGAACGTATTTATAATGCGTCTTTGTTTTCTTTTCTAATGCAATCCTTTTCCGTGTTGCAAAGACTGTTTTTGATCCAAACTGATGAAAAGTACGGCAGATTCATTCCACTACAGGAAAATAATAAAGCTAAGAGAAAAAAAAAATCATCACTAATAATCCATAGTTCCGGACGAAAATGCCCCAAGGTAGACAGGTAAGAAAATTGGATGGACAACTGACAAGAAAACTTGCCTTTTATGCCAAGTATTCCAAAAAAACAAAACCTAAAAATCATTCCTCTGGGTCCCGTATACATTCCCGGTGGTCTTAAATGTTTGCCACAGATGCTTCAGTTGTCAGGAAATGACTAATCACTCTGGCGAGATATAGACTTTTGGATTACGAAGTGATTGACACCTAAGTATACATACTACTTAAAGCATTTTATGACTAAATAGACTAAACCTTTTACAGGTGTATTTATAAAACCAACCAAATCTCAGTCTTACCAGAGTAATAGTGTGTAATATCGGTAATTCTGTGTTGACTATTGTTTTAGCTGTGTGTGTGCAAAGTGTGCACAAATGGATTCCTCTAAGTCTTTTCCCCTTTTCATCAAGGTAATGTCATAAAACCATCGTCTCCCCTAAGCACAACTTATTTTGCTGCCCCAGCTTGTTGGCATCCTGGCACCAATCCAGCAAGCCGCTCGCCCAGTCCCAGTGTTCCCACTTCTCTTGTATCTCCAGGCGTGTTTGTTAGGTCTCTTAGGCAGCTAATTTCTTTCTCAAATTCCACATGCAACGTAGGGGGGCCAGTGCTGTGTGTGTTAGGTTGCTGTGCTACAGAGCCGCCAATCCACAGGTGTGTTCTGACAATCTCTAGAAATTGTTCCTTTGCGCTTAAGCAGAAAGAAAACAAAAATGGAGTGGATTAAGACTTATGCAGGTACTAACAGACACTATAAGCCATTTGACAGCACACTCAGCCCAAGCTTTGAGACGGGGGGCCGGAGATGTCTTGGTAGCATTTGGCTAGTTTGTTTTCATTTGGAAATCTTGTCAGTGCCTACACTTTGAACATTAGTCATTATAAGATTTCATTTAAATCATTATCAAGAGCATCGGAGGGAAAGGAAAGCTGCTTTACCTGCAAAATAAATGGCTATTTGGTATTTTGTTTTCTAAGGTGACAGTTCCAAAATATAAAACCATGTACTAAGACAGCCTTGGACTAAATATAAGAAATTAACATTTTTTAACTGTTTTTCCAGTCCCTTACATTTTTGGGGTTTTAGGAAATGTAGTTACTCTCATTTAGCTTGACCTCTCCTTACATCCATAATGGCTAACACGATACAACACTGGTACTACTGTATTGTTCTAAATTTTGTTGAACTTAATTATAGTAGGGCAGGCCTCACAGATCTCACCTCATAGTTTAAAATCCTGCAACCTGTTGTGCTCAAGGTGGAGTTTGCAACACCTCTCCAAGTATTTGTGTGAGTTCATTTTCCAGGCAGTCCAATTTTCCACCTGCACCCCCAAGACATGCATGTTAAATTTATAGTTGATTCCAGCTTGGCCTGGTGGATTGACCGTGCCAACGGTTATTTCCAGCCTTTTACTTAATAAAAATACGAAAAAATAAGAAATTTGACAAACGAAAATAGATCATTCAGTCCAACAAGCTTTCTCTGTTTAGCTAATAGACACGTTGTCTCAGCATCTCATCCAGATACAAGGTTTCTGCTTCAATGACATGGGTTGGTAGCTTGTTTCAGATTCCCACAGCTCTACTTAAAAAATGTTTCCTGGCTTCAATCCTAAATACTGGTGTCTTTGAGCATGAGATTTGTGATTTAGTCAAAAGAATTCAACTGGATCTGTTTTATTAATGCCCTTAAGAATTTGACTACAACCCCTGATTTGGGATCAGCAGTTACACTGACATATGCAGAAATTGCAAACAATGATCATTTGCAGGATCAAAAACACTGGATCTGTGAGGCTGCTGTGCTAGCCACTGTGCAATCATGTTACCTTATGTGAGCTACAGGAAGAGGAATGTGTTGGACACCAATAACATGGATTTAAATATTGACTCAAAAAGGTGTCTTGGAAAAAAAAAGAACACTAAGCCACTGAGTGAGATGGTGGCTTAGTGGGTAACACTACTGCTTTACAGATCCGATGTCTTTGAATCCCATGTTAAGTCATTGTTTTCTGAATATTTGCATGTTCACTCCATATCTACCTAAGTTTTCCTCTGCTGGCTTCACCTTATCTTCCATTTTGCAAAGACATGCAAATTAGGTTAAACTGGCAATTCTAATTTAGCCCTGCGGAAGTGAGTGTGTGGCTTGTGCATGAATGTGATGGACTGGCATCCCGTTAAGAGTTAGCTTATGCCAAAATCCACAGTGCTGCACTGATTTGACTTGAGATAATTTGAGAATGTTATGTCAGTCTATGTTAAAGTAGAATTATTATCAATTGTATCCCTAACACTCTGACCTGGTTTAAATAAGAGATGGATGGGTCAGTAACTGGATGGATAGATGGTGTTACACATGTGCGCATGGGAGGCAGCTAAAGGGCCTGAATAATGGTAGTTCCATGCCAGGTGCTTTCTCTCTCAATCTTCTGTGGACCGTCTAGGGCAGGGTTTGTCGAACTCCAGGCCTGGAGGGCCGCAGTGGCTGCAGGTTTTCTTTGTAACCCTTTTCCTAATCAGCTAGCAGTTTTCATTGCTAATTCACTCCTTAATTTTACTAGCCCTGTCTTGGAGGATTCAGTCCTCTGAATTGATTTCTTTCTTCATTAAATGACAGACAAACAGAAATGAGATGTGAAACATGCCAACAGATGACCAGCTAAACTGGGATTTCAAACTCCAACCAATCTCTTAATGAGAAGCTGATTCTTGCTGTTAATTAAACCCGTTATTTAATTCCATGGCTTGTTGCTGCTCTCATTCTGTCACTGCAGACATTTCCCAAACTGTTGATTTTTCTGTTTTTTCTAAGAACACCATCCAAATGTTTTGGTGACCTGAGAGATCAACCTTACCGAGACCTTCACCTTTCTTTATTTTTAGATATTGTGTGATGGGCACAGGTGAGCTCGTCATGTGGTGGCTTGTTTTGTGTCTCATTATTGTTTGGCTGCTAATTAAGGAAAAAAAAGACAACTAAGGGGCCTGAGTCAAGTTAATTAAAACTAGGGCAAAAGAAGTTAATTAGCAGCCAAAACTGGTCACTAATGAGGAAGAATGTTAGAATGAAAACCTACAGTCACTGCGGCCCTCCAGGACTGGAGTTAGACACCCGTGATCTAGAGGATGTCTGACATGCTTCCAATTCCAGCACCAATGATAACGACACTTCCAGTCAGGGGCAAATGACGATGCCACTTTCTGATCTTGACGATGTCACTTCTGTTTCCAGTGCCAGCGATGATGTCACTTCCGGGTCCGGAGCCAGCAATGGGGTCACTTCCGGTTAAGGTGCCAATGATGACGACACTTCCGGTCTAAGCCTTTAAAGTCACCATCTTTATACCTCTTGATCAGTTCTGTTTTGGACTTTGAACCAGACACAACGCTTCCAAATTTAACCCTTTTGCAGCCAGGGCATAATACACGGGTGGCTGCCCCAAACCGTTTTATGTCTCCTGTCCATTCTTGTGTTACAATGATCATAGGGAAAATACAGTTCACCAAATGTAGAAACCTTGGCAGTACTAACACCCCCACCACTGTTCTGTCCCCGAAAAAAAAGTGGATGAATTGGACCTGAAAGGCTTTACAATTGGTTCTCTACCTCAATTTGGTGGGTTCACAATGGCACATTGTGGCTGCATGACTGGGAACTACAGACTGTAAGATTCATCTGTCAATTTATTTTCTAAACTATTTATCTGCTTGTAAGTTGTGGAAAGCCAAAGTCTATCCTGGCAATACTGTATACGAGGCATGGATCTGGGGTGTTATCGGTGCTCCATCATGCTGGAAAAGGCATTGTTTGTAACCAAACTGTTCTTGGGTGGTTGAGAGAAGTTGCTTTCGGAGGATATTTTGGCAAATAAAATGTTAGGTTATATCATAAAAACTATTAAATTGAAGTCAAGTGACATTATGCTCAAACCATATAATGCACTTGTGATACCACATCTGGCGTTATGTGCACATTTCTGGTCACCACATTACAAGAAAGACATAGCAGCACTTGAAGCTGTACAGAGGAGAGCAACAAAGTGCATCCCAGGACTTAAGGACATGTTCTACTCTGACAGACTCAGAGAATTAAACCTGTTTAGTCATGAGCAGAGATAACTGTGTGGGGATCTAATCCAGGTATTTAAAATCCTCAAAGACATTGATAAAGTAGATCCAGCAACATTCTTTCATCTTAAGGGTGAGTCACATACTTAAGGACATCAGTGGAAATTAAGGGGAAGTGCATTTAAAATTGAAGCTAGGAAGCACTTCTTTAAGCAAAGAGTTGTGGGACTTTGGATCAAACTACCAAGACATTTAGTTGAAGTGTCTGGGTGAGATATTGGGACAGCTTAGATATTAGCTGAACAAACGGGCTTGATGGACTGAATGGCCTCCTTTCATTTATCAAATTTCTTTTGTTCTTATATTCTAAAATATCAGACTGTGAATAATGAGCATCCTTATAAATGACCTGGATTTGTTGTTTTAAAGCTTTCGGCCATAATTAAAATTATTCACAGTGGTAGCGATGAACGAAACAGCCAAGATATGTGATTTGCATACAGATTTGTCTTCTAGGTGTTGCATTATGGGGTAGCCATTTTACAGAAGTTCCCTCTCTCTTTTTCTTTTTTTAATGAACTAGCTGTGTTCTCCATCTTATACAGGTTAAAATCTAAGTAATCAACACAGACCTCAGAGTTAACATTTGCAGTGCACCGTACAATGCATATGTCTCAGTTATATGTCATTTGGTTTGGTATTTGTAATAACAGTGTTAATGTCTGTGATGTACCATTTATTGGAATGACAGAGACATACCAACTGGATGGACACACAAATAGACACATATAAAATAAGCCTTTTATTAAGGTGGGTGTTATTAATTAATAATATATTAATAGTGTTCAAATTTATCCTGTTGCTACATTTTACTATAAGTTAGTATAATTTTTAAACTGATTTTAAAATTGAATTGAAGATATGCTGCTGTCATCACAGACTTAAGCTTCAGGCCAATTTCAACTGTTTTTAAACAAGCTGCGAACTTAAAGAGATGATGAGATATGCAAAGTGATCTAAAGCAGAGGTGGGTAGAGTAGCCAAAAATTGCACTCAAGTAAGAGTAGCATTTATTCAAAATAATATTACTCAAGTAGAAGTAAAAAGTAGTCATCCAAACAATTACTCAAGTAAGAGTAAAAAAGTATTTGGTGAAAAGACTACTCAAGTACTTAGTAACTGTTTGATCATAATAAATTATTTATTTTTTAGAAATGTTGTAATAAGACAGACAAAAATATAAAATGATGTGCAAATTCGGCTATTTCCAAATAATAAAATAAAAAAAAGAGTAAAAATAAATAACATCTTTACAAAATAAAGATGCACAAATAACACAAAGTTCCAAATCTCAGTTTTTCACAACAAAGCTTTTGAAGCCAATACCTACAGTAGGTAACATGTATGTTTGAACAGTGCAAACTACTTACAGTAACAAGATATACTATACACTGACAGTATAATACTACATATTCACTTGCCCTCCAAATAGCACAGCTGATAGAAAATAACATTAGAACAAGGCAGCTTTTGCACGTACAAGAAGTCTCACTTTACCTTGACTGTCTATGTCTGTGTATGTTTGGTTAAAACTTGCTTGTTCTTCACTCAGTGAAGTGATGGTTAAGCTTCAGCAGGAGTTGGCTCTCATTTTTCATGTACAGTGGAACCCTGGATTGCGAGTAGCATGGTTTGCGAGTGTTTTGCAAGACGACCAAAAATTTGTAATAAATTTTGACGTGATGAACGAGAGAGGTTTTGCAATATGAGTAGTCCGTATACATTTTGTCTGCCAAGCATCACGTGATCACAACTGAGCTGATGGTTCTTCTCTCTCTCTCTGCAGGATTGTGGGCAATCGTCAGTTGGCGTGCCTCACTCATATAGTCAACATCTTTATGAGCGTATACTGTTTACTACAGCATTGTGACCATGTGTGGATGCTGTGACGTGTGAGTCCCCATCTTGCACCCTACAACACGAAGCTGAGTCTCAATACTTTAGCGACACCATCTTTATTCAGCTTGAAACAGGAACATCGTGGTTATTTATTGTAGCGGGATCTGCCACTCTCCTATACACAGAGACAGCAGTCAGGCAGGTTCATGCCCAGGTTAGTGCCCAATTAATACTATGCCCTGCGCATTTATAATGTTCCCTGTTCCTTGTATCACCCACCAACAGTAGGTGCTTATAGCATGACTGCAATCTTTTTGGATTCGCTTTTACGGCAAACTGATACAGCGCTGGGTGCCTGAGGTTGCTTTGGGAGACAAGAATTTAAAAACTCACTCACACCAGCCATGATTCTTTTCAAAGGTAAAGTGTAGGTTAATTTGTTTTATATATTTTTACTTTATATTTTGTATTAATCATTTTAATATGAATAGTTTTGGGTTGCGGAACGAATCATCTGAGTTTACATTATTTCTGATGGGAATATTTGCTTTGATATACGAGTGCTTTGGATTGCGAGCACATTTCTGGAACGAATTATGCTCGCAAACCAAGGTTCCACTTGTATTTTTTCTTTCCCTCTCCTCTGTCTGTGAAGAGTTTGTGTTGCTATGCCGCCACAGTTTGTGTGTGGTCATGTGACTGCATGGCTACATCTGATTTGTGAAATGGAGCCATGTGATTATTGTTGCTACATCTGATTGGTGAAACGGAGTCTTGTGATTATTATTGCTATGTCTGATTGGTAAAATAGTCATGCAGTAGATCCACTGGCGGCTTCTCTCTGGCAAAAATATAGTGTATCTAATGGAAAAAAAGTAACGAATCGAATGTTTCCCAATGTAGCAGAGTAAGAGTAGTCTTTCTTCTTCACAAATGTACTCAAGTAAAAAGTATGGTGCAATAAAACTACTCTTAGAAGTACAATTTGTTTTAAAAAGTTACTCAAGTAAATGTAACGGAGTAAATGTAACTCGTTACTACCCACCTCTGATTTAAAGGTATTTTACATCTACAACATCTAAGTATGTAAGAGACATTGTGAAATGTAAACTTGGATATATTAGATATTCCCATACTCTGCATGTAGCCGTGCAATCGCTACTACTAAAGGAGCTATCTCACACCTTACTGGAGGAGAAGCTAGTCCAAGAATGGAAAGGGCGAAGATCTGGGTTGAGGATCAAAGTAGGGAGGTAAGGTTTCAAAACTTGACCAAATTTCATATGAGAAATGTTAGATTGATTTTTAAGTTGAAAGAACTGACATATTTTACATCAAGTTCAAGTACTGTGGTGTTTTGTTACTGCAGCAAACTGCCTTAAACCTTCTATTTCAGATGCTATTAAATGTTGAACAGGTTTCGTCTGATATGATCAGACAGAGTCGAAAAAGCAGGAGAAGAGCACATTATAATTAAAGTTGGCACAAGTGATCCAGATTTTGAAATGCAGTCTAAATTTGTCCACATTACTAGCTATGAGAGGATTGCATCATCCTGTTGATGTTTATTTTTTAAATATTTACAGCATTTTTTTTTAAATTTAACAGCAATTAAAATGATTTACTTTGCTATCAAGACTCTAATGGTAAGTCATGCTGATCAAATGTTTAGTGGCATTTTCCTTTTGTGGACACCACAACCTGGACTTGCTGTATTCAAACGTTATGTCTTCAAATGTACATCTGGACATGTCTCACCATCTTACTGTAAGTCCTGTAAGTCTGTAATTAATAACAGCAGCTCCCGGTATTCAAACCAAAACTTTTTACATGTGTTTGGGGAGTGGTGTGTTTGTTTGTTATCTATCTATCTATCTATCTATCTATCTATCTATCTATCTATCTATCTATCTATCTATCTATCTATCTATCTTTTATGAAACTGACACAAATACTCATTTGCTGGCAATTTCGCAAATTGTGAAACATGACACTCACTAAAAAATATTTTGGGGGGTTTCTAAAGGTTTTTTTGGGATATAAAAATTAAATATTGCTCTCTAAAGATTTCTGTGTTTACATGAGTTTTTTTTTTCGCAACTACATAAAGCACCCCAGTAAATTCTATTTATGCCTCTCATCAACAGCACCATAGTGCCATGCATTTTTTTAATTTGACATGCTGCCCATTTTCCACCAAACAAAATCCTGTAATTTCTCCTCAGGAAAGCTCACTATAAGGAAAGCTACCTGTCCCCATTACCTGGTAACCATCCTTTCCTGATTCCTGCAGATGAGGGCTTACATATTGTATGTGCTGTGGAGATCCAATGTTCATTTGTCTCGCCAATGAATCTTTAGTAATGCAATCACCAATATAGTAATCATAATTGACACAGTGGGCATCCTCTTACCACATGTCCAACCGATGGCTCAACTAAATGTCTGTGACAAGAAATGAGCCTGGTGATTTTTTTCCCCTAGAGATCTTTATTTAAATAGTAAATGACAGACAGAATGCATGAAAATGCTTCCAGACAGGGAAAAAAACAAATTTCTTCTTCTGTCAGTAGAAGTGAAATGCGATTTATTTCACATTGAATCCAAGTTCACATGAATAATTTCCTCAAAATTCAATTTTGAATTAATTTTTCACTATAAATTCTGTTTTGCCTGAGAAGCAAATATATCCATTATAAGCTGAAATTACTTCATGCTCCGCATTCGTATGAGAAGCTGATTTATTTATTTATTTATTTATTTATTTATTTATTTATTTATTTATTTATGATTCAAAAAGATCTAAGCGAGAATTAGATATTTTCCAATTTCAAATAGTGTAGAACATCAGTTACCCAGTGACTTATAAATGATCAACTAGGGTTTTTCAAGTTAAGCAAGATAAGTCTACATGCTAGTAGTGAAGTAAAGGTAATTACAGTTGTTCTTCTCCACTTTACGCCCATCTGGCAGTACACCAAACACAGTTGTTAATAGGATAGGAGGGATTGTGACACCAGCGTTGTCAGATAGGCAGTCAAAGATTTTTGTCCATTTGATTGATGTTAATTTGGTGCCGGCCCAAAACATGTGGCCCACTGAAGCTGGAGCTCGACTGCAATGTTCACAGATTGAATCTTGCCCCGGATACATGTTGGACAATTTTAAATGAGATAAATGTGCTTGATAAAAGATTTTAAGTTGAGTGATTGAATGCTTTGCACATATGGAGATAGAGTGCATTGTATGCATGGCTGCTTTCCACTCCTTTTCTGAGATATTAAGTGAAAGATTCTTACCCCAACGTACCCTAGGATCTTTAAAAGGGAGAGACTTTAAAATGTTCTTATGTATTACTTTAGATGCTGCCAGCATCTTCAAGACTGATCAGTATTTCAGGAATAGAATGTTTTTAATTTATTAATCTTTATTAATCCCCAAGGGGTGTGGAAATTTGGTAGGTTCTTTTAACAAAATTTCTGATTTGAAAATAGTGGGAAGATTGTGTTGCTGCGAATAAAAGTCATAAAACTGAAATGTAAGTAGTGCCATGCCACCTTCTGCTTTAGGTCTTTGTAGTGTCACCTTTTGAATGCATGGATGTCACAAATTCAAGATAAATGAGGTTATAATTGAATCTAATTTGGTTTGGTTTTTTTCCATGCTGATAGCAAAATTGACCTTTTTTGATACGTTTTAGCATTTTTTAGTGTTTTTGACTCGTCTCTTCTTCTGGTCCTTTTTTTCTTCAGGACAAATTTCCATTCCTTTAGCATAATATCATGCAGTTTTTGCTTTATGAAACAATCAACCATTGGGTCTCAAGTCATGTTCAGGCTGCCAATATGAACACATCAGCTAGGGCAGGGGTGTCGAACTCCAGTCCTGGAGGGCCGCAGTGGCTGCAGGTTTTCATTCTATCCATCTTCTTAATTAGTGACCAGTTTTTGATGCTAATTAACTTCTTTAGCCTCAGCTTTAATTAGCTTGACTCAGGCCCCTTAGTTGTTTTTCCTTAATTAGCAGCCGGACAGTAATGAGACATAAAACAAGCAGGACATGACCAGCTCACCTGTACCCATCAAACAAAATCTGAAAATAAAGATGAAGGTCTCAGTAAGGTTGATCCCCCAGGTTACCAAAACACTTTAGGAGTTCTTAGAAAAAAGCAGAATATCAACAGTTTTGGAAATGTCTGCTGTGGCAAAAAGAGAGTAGCAACGAGCCATGGAATTGAATAACGGGTTTAATTAACAGCAAGAATTAGCTTCTCAATAAGGAACTGGTTGGAGTTTGAAGCCCCAATTTAGCTGGTCATCTGTTGGCTCGTTTCACGTCTCATTTCTGTTTGGTTGTCATTTAATACTTAAGACTTACTGTAATTCTTAAAAACAGGGCTATTAAAATAGATGGAAAAGAAGTTAATTAGCAGTGAATACTGGGCACTGATTAGGAAAAGGGTTAGAATGAAAATCTGCACCCACTGCGGCCCTCCAGGCCTGGAGTTTGACACCTGTGAGCTAGGGTATGCTAGGAACACTTCAAGGTTCAAGAGATTGCCTAATCAAAGTTCACAAACTCCAAAAATGAATATTGTTTTAGATATGAAATGGTATTGAGTATGTCATAGAAAAATTGAAAATTTGTACTATAATAACTATGCTGAGTTTGATCAAAATAAACATTTTAACAATGGATTGTATTATTGTGACAAGTTTATTACTTATTTAATTTTCACACTACAGCCCCATCTGCTGGGGAACATGTCCTAACCTACCCTTAATGCAGAGATGCCTCTGAATTACTTCCGAACGCTTTGAAATAGCTTCAGTTTTTTTTTTTTTTGTCTGGCATTCCACGACACAAGAAAACTCAAACAAATTATTCCTCCCTTTCTTATTCCACCCACATAAATCCCATTAAAAAACATTCTTGCTTTCGCCTCCGTAACATATCACGTGTTCACACCTTCCTCTCCCTTTCTAACGCTTAGAAACTTGTCCATGCTTTTATCACATCCCGCATCGATTATTGTAATTCCCTACTGGCAGGTTCCCCTTCTAATCTTATATCACAGCTCCAGCTTATTCAAAAGTCCTTACACGGACCAGCAGCAGTGAGGACGTAATACCCATCCTGCTTTGCCTTCACTGGCTCCCTGTGTCTTACAGAATTGAATATAAAAGTCTACTAATAACCTACAAATACATGTATTATGATTACATATTATGCAGGATTAATTCTCAACTTGTTTTCATTGGTAGCAAAGGAAAATGTAAAAGTTTCATATTAATTTGTTCATCCATCCATTTTCTAACCCGCTGAATCCGAATACAGGGTCACGGGGGTCTGCTGGAGCCAATCCCAGGGCACAAGGCAGGAACCAATCCTGGGCAGGGTGCCAACCCACCGCAGGACACACACACACACACACACACACACCAGGGCCAATTTAGAATTGCCAATCCACCTAACCTGCATGTCTTTGGATTGTGGGAGGAAACCCACGCAGACACAGGGAGAACATGCAAACTCCAAACAGGGAGGACCCAGGAAGCGAACCCGGGTCTTCTAACTGCGAGGCAGCAGCGCTACCACTGCGCCACCGTGCCACCCTATTCATTTGTCATCCTGCACAATTATTTTTAGAACAATTATTTGAAGATGCAATGAAAAATGAGAAATATACTAATAAAATAACATGAACTTATCAATACAAAAATACTCATTATTGTGCTTCTAATGTGTGTGTATAGCAGTAAAGCAACACACATTTCCAAAATATTATGTAGTAGCTCACATTTATAGATGTCAAACTATCTTTTCTCAAATATTTAAGTAATCTTTTACCAGTAGAAACATTAAGTTAAGTTAAGTTAAATCCATACATTAGTACAGATTTCTGCCTGTGCCTTGTTTCTGCCATTGTGGCATTAATTCCTCATTAACTGTAACCTCTCATTTTTTATATTTCCTATTTCAATGAAACTTTCATTAATTATAAAAGAAACAGTGTGAGTTTCATTGGAGCTTCAAGAGGCTGGATGGTCAGTCTGATGTGTCATGTCAGCTAGATGATGTAGTAAGATGATGATGTTTCAGGAGGGCTGTTACAACCAACAGGATCAATCTGGGAGGAATCAGCAGACAAACATGCAACTTTGTCACGATGTCTACATTCAAACTTGATACCACTGACAATCAAGTGTGGGGCATTCTGGGATAGCACCTATAGTCCCCTCCACACCCATGACCTCCCTGTACAAAAACCTAACCTATGATTTATTGGAAGTGCCACAAGGCACCATTCATTACCCATATGTCTAAGAACTTGTTTCACCAATCACGGGTGTTTTACACAATACTAAGAAATCTCTCTTACAGACTCCTAACTTTAATCATTGCTTCAAGTACTTTTTAACTCAAATGTCAAGCAGTGGTCCTTCGTACATAAAGCTGGCATCATAGTGTAGCTCTTTTATTTTTGTCAGTGAGTATATGAGACTTGTAACAATAATGACTATGAATATCTATTTAAAGATATTTTACCATTATTTTTGTTAAGCAGTTAACAAAGATGACAAGTCTTGCAAAGTGAGTATAAGTGTGCAGCTGTACTCTTGGTATTACAATCGGTGAAGGATTTAGAGCAGCTTGAACTGATGAGGGATTAAGGTGGGAAACATAAAGCGTTTTAATGCTGAAAGCCTAATTACAATGACATAAACAATCATTTTTAATGAGACTTCACCGCTGTTACACTCCAGTGCATATCTGTAGCACTCACACTAATCTGAAGTAGAATGATATTGCAATTTATTCTTTCTCCCTTATTATTATGCTGTTATCTGGTTATTAATTTTAGCAATATGGCACTATAACATAAGAAAAAAATAAGCAGCCTTCAGGAGTTTTGAGACAAAAGTGAGTAGTATCAATGGAACGATGGATGGCTTTACAGAATATCATGGGCAGCTTATAAAGTAGTTAGCTTCTGATATTGAAATGTCTATGAGGACTTCCTAATGTACTGTACTGTATAAATGTTTTTGGATACCCAAGAAAATCATTTTTAAAGCAAGCCAGTTGAGCAGTAAATGTTTAAAGCTTGTTATTTGGACACACTGTAAGTGTTTATTTGCTTGTAAAACCACTACATAAGTACAAAAAAATACTGAGACAATAAAAAGTGATATATTGTGAAACTGCTGAAGTAACTGAGGCTTCATGTTCTAAAACCTCTTCTTTGCAATTTGGGCATTAATGAACTTCAGTCAGTATTCAATGAAAAACTATAGTCTCCGTATCTAATAATCTTTGCACTCATATATATAACCTACTTATGAAATATTATTCTTTCATATACTATATAAATATATTATTTCTATTCAATATTATTATACCTGTACGTTGTTTCTTTTCAATTATAAATTCTTGCTTTTTGTTGTCATTATTACACCGTTGTATCTGTCTGTTACATCTCATCTGCCAGGAGAAACGCTTAAATATTTTTTGTTCTCAGAGATATCAAGCAAAAGGGGACTTAGTCACAGACTGATTTGTTATACAAAAACAATAATATCTTAAAGTTGTAAAAAGTGTTGCCATATTCTGGCACTTCAGAACACCACAACTGCTGACCTGGGACATTTCAACTACAGTCCTTCATAACCTTCCACCCTTCAAACTTTTGAAGATTCCAACAGTACCTGGAGAAGACAACAGCCAGAGCACTGAATAAATAAATTAAAGAAGTAAAAAATGTCATGTAAACTAAGTGTAAAATTATGATTTGTATTGTGATTGGTTTTGGTTATTTTGTCACCGTTGTAGCTTGAAGGTGGCATTGTAAACACAATGACTTTTTCTCAGTGGATTTACCAGCACTGAACCCAGTATGTTTATGGAGCTAATTTTCCCTGCTTGGCACAGGCTTCTCCGGCTTTTCGATATATTTATCAAACTCCACCAACAGCACACCTTATTGAATTAAATATAGTGATTAACATAACTTAGTGTGCATATTTAACAAATAAATAGGTGTATGGGAAGATAACCTCAAGTATTGGGGTTTCTTAAGGGGTGGTTTAGAAATTTCTAAACTAATACACTTTCATAGTCAATGAGCAAAAGCACACCAAACTAGGGCGGCACGGTGGTGCAGTGGTAGCACTGCTGCCTCGCACTTAGGAGACCTGGGTTCACTTCCTGGATCCTGCCTGCGTGGAGTTTGCATGTTCTCCCCATACACCTGCTCTGGTTTCCTCTCACAGTCCCTCAATTGTTCCTAGTGTGTGTGTGCCCTGTGGTGGGCTGGTGCCCTGCCCAAGGATTTGTTCCTGCCCTGTGTTGGCTGAGATTGGCTCCCATGACCCTGTGTAAGGATATAGCGTGTTGGATGATGACTGACACTGACATTTTTTGGTTCACAAAGATACCAGTGTGTCAGAAGAAGAAGAAGATTTGGCGAGATGCTTGTGTTCATCCTTCTGTGAAGCCCAGAGATGGCTGTCTTGTGGTCTGGGGATATGTTTCAGGAAATGGTGTAGGGGATCAGGTCAAAATCAATGAAATAATGACAGCTGAGAAAAAAGTTATAATCTGCAGGTGGAACAGCAGCAGCTTTAAATGTGAGGGCATGAACTTCAACATAACTGAAACTCGGAAACTGAAAAGAAGAAAATGCAGCCAAAGTCAAAAGTAGAGTTAAGTTAAACCCTGCAAAAAGTTTGGATTAATTTACCTTAGGACTACTTGAAATAATTAGCATCCAAAGTGAATTGTTTCAGTTCTAGGGAAGGCCACACCTAAGACTGACTTGTTTCAAAAAACACTAAACATCCTTGTTAGTTTTTATTGTGTTAACATTTATTTATGTTTATTTTGATGTTACAAAGAGTATTCAAAAGCAAATAAATGCATACTGTGTAAATAACAAGCTTCTAAGATCATTTCTTTGGTGGCCTAGGACTGTTGCGCAATGCTATAGTTCCTGTTGAAACTTTAAGGATTCCATTTTTGATGATAAACTTGTAAGAGATGACTAATAGGCCTGCTCCTATCAAGTCGGGGGAGCAGATTTTATCATCCTCCTGCAGCTGCCTGGGCTTTTCACTCACAACAGCCATATTACTGCTGCTGAGGATCAACAAGTGGAAATAAGACTCCTGCTGGGTGCAGGTGTCCTCGACATTGTGCTCTTATGGTAGGCAGTTCAGCAGCAGGCATGATTAGAAGTGTCGTTGTCTTCTGATTTGGATAAAAACAGGGAGGTAGAGCACAGAAAAGATGTGTTCGATAAATTGGTGCAGGCTCTGCTGGAAAGAATTTGTTTCCAGATGTTGTTGCGTATTGAATTTATCAGTTAAAGTAACTTGTGTGCAGGCCATTATCTTGCATGTTTCATGTTCTCTTCCTGTCCAGTTTTTTCATACACTCAGGAAATTGGTGACGTTTTGGTCTCAGAATAAATAAGATGTCCAATGATTCACAAGTGCAGCAAGGTTTCAAATTAGAAAACAAACAAAGCACAAGAAGGTTGGCAAAAAAGAGTGGAGTAAGGTCAGCACATGTAATGTGGTGTAAGAATAGGGGCTGATGCAAAACACATCTCAACAATTCAAGCACTAGGTTGACAAAAAAATTGGAGAGAGACTGTACTTCAAACAGAGCACCAGATAACTGATACCTAAACACCATGTTTAATTACAACTGATTATCCAGTGTGTAATGCGTTAATGGAATGAAATGTGCAAAGCTGTTCCACACCAAACCTGTAAATGCTGCTAATTGGCACCAAAGTCTTATTTATAACATCATGATGTTGGGGCAAGAGTATTTCTTGAAATCTGCTTCTGTAAATTAATTCACAACCAGAAACCACTTAATCCATCCATAAGATCGTGAGGAGCTGAAGCCTATTCAGCAGGGCCAGTCAGTCCATCATAGTGCACACTAACACACACGCATTCAAGAAAGAATATATTTCTATAGATGAAGAATACAACCGGTATTAGATTGATTCAAGGTAATTTACAAGGCCTTACAAAGCCAAAAATCCTAAATAACGTGGCTATAATGTGGCTTATTTTGAGACCACATTCATTGTCACTTTCTGGCTGTATTCATGATAGCAAGTTTAATATAAAAAGAAAACATGACATCCTTTGGTATCTTGTCAAAATCTACTCTTTACATTGAGGAAGAATATGTGGGATTTTCTGACTCAAGTTTTATTTGCCATAAGCATCAAATAACATTGTACAAGTCCAAAAGACTCAGTATTCCAGGTTGAATTCATCATATTCCTCATCAGCGTCTGCCCAACAGCACTTGCGAATGGACGTTATTGTTGACGCCACAACCAAGTGTTGAGAGCAGTTGCAGAGACAATTGCTGTTTCCATAACCACCAGCAAATGTCAATGACCTAAGCAGTCCATCACCTTCATTAAGGCAGGTGAGAAGTACACCACACGACTTAGATCCGTAGCGGGCCTCTTCAATTCAGCTGCCGATTGGAAGATCAGGGTGGACCTGGGCAAGCAGTTAAGGTTTCCAGATCATATCGCCGTAGCATCACTCCACCCAGACATGGTCATTTTCTCTAACACCACAAAACAAGTGACCATAATAGAACTGCCTGTACCCTGGGAGGAGTGCATGGAGAGGAAACATGTGAAGTACCAAGAGCTACTAGAACAATGCAGGAGGCAGGGTTTGAAGACTAGCTGTGAGCCAATAGAGGTGGGATGTGAAGGCTTTGCAGGCTGCTTTCTCTGCCGAGACATGGTGAAACTTGGCAATGACTGACAAAGCAGAGAGCCATCAAGTCCATTACAGAAGCTGAAGAGAGGGCCTCTAGGTGGCTCTGACTGAAAAGGGAGGCTCCATGGTCGACAGCTGTTAGGATGTAAGATGGGGACTGATCACCCCCGACTGGGTCACCTGGGCGATGTTGGGAAATACCTGAAACACCCAAAGACCCCAGGATACATAACTGATGAATCATCCCAGTGCATCCAAGGATGTATCACTCAACTTATCTAGAATCCTCACAAAACAAGATGGTATTCAAGGAAGGGTTGGTTTCTGTTTTGGTCCTACAGCCCTGAAAATGAGTGAGTGTGGGTGTTGGTGTGAGTGCATATTGGGATTGATCAGTGCCCTGTACATAACTGGTTAGTGCCTTGAACCCTGTCCTGCTGGGATAGGCACCAGCACCCCATGATTCTGTACTGGATTGTGAATGAATGGATTTACACTGACTGACAATAATTAATGAAGTACTTTATTCATTTCAAAAATTAAAGATTGGAAGACATAGGAGTGGATGGACAGGGTGAACAGTATGACTGTATTTTAATTAAAGTCCCTTTCAAAAGACAGCAGGGTGATATGGCACACTACGATAAGCTGGTCGTCATATCAAAAATGTGTTCTAAATGCTCCCAGGACAGCACATTAAAAACTTGTCTAAAAAAAGGATTTTCACCCTCCCTGTATTGTGTGCCAAGGTAAAGAAATTTTAGAGTTCTTGGGTAAAGACACTACAGGTTTCTCCAGACAATCAGTTGGCAGAAAAGTAACACTGTTAATCTGTAAATTAAAGAAATTGTAATAAAGGAAAGAATACTGCTGAAGGAAGCTCTAGTGTGGTGGTCTCAGGTCTTTTGTGGAGTTTTGGCTAACTCAGAATGGCTTCTCTGAAATGTAGGCATTGCACCAGACGTATTCCCTTGTCTAGATTTAAAAGAGACTCCACTGTCTCTCCCAGAAATGTGCAGAGTTGGGAGAACTCAGAGTACAGAAGGCAGAAGAGGAGTCCGACAATAAATTATGAGAGGGCAGGAGGTGAGGTGCGTGGAGGTGGGTGCCAATTCGGACATCCAGACTATGTATTAGTGAGGCCTAAAGGGCTTAAAATGTATTATGTTTCTTTTATTATATGATGTGTTGCTTATACTTTTGATATTCTCCCTGCTACTTTTTCTGGAATAAAGCCTTTTTGTTTGGAAGTTGGTCTCCTGTATTGGTTACTCTGGGTCAGGTTGCACCTTAATTTTTTTGAACAACATTTATCAGTGAATTTGTTCATACCTTATGATACATTATCATAAATGCCATTACCTGTCAAATGCTTCCTAATTTTTCATTAGATCTTATACAGTATGAGAACAGAAGTAATTGAGATCTATCAGTCTGGTAAAGGTTATAAAGCCATTTCTAAAGCTTTGGGACTCCAGCGAACCACAGTGAGAGCCATTATTCACAAATCGCAAAAACATGGAACAGTGGTGAACCTTCCCAGGAGTGGCTTGCCGACCAAAATTACCCCAAGAGCGCAGAGACGACTCATCCGAGAGGTCACAAAAGACCCCAGGACAACGTCTAAAGAACTGCAGGCCTCACTTGCCTCAATTAAGGTCAGTGTTCACGACTCCACCATAAGAAAGAGACTGGGCAAAACGGCCTGCATGGCAGATTTCCAAGACGCAAACCACTGTTAAGCAAAAAGAACATTAGGGCTCGTCTCAATTTTGCTAAGAAATATCTCAATGATTGCCAAGACTTTTGGGAAAATACCTTGTGGACTGATGAGACAAAAGTTGAACTTTTTGGAAAGCAAATGTCCCGTTACATCTGGCGTAAAAGGAACACAGCATTTCAGAAAAAGAACATCATACCAACAGTAAAATATGGTGGTGGTAGTGTGATGGTCTGGGGTTTTTGCTGCTTCAGGACCTGGAAGGCTTGCTGTGATAGATGGAACCATGAATTCTACTGTCTACCAAAAAATCCTGAAGGAGAATGTCCGCCATCTGTTCGTCAACTCAAGCTGAAGCGATCTTGGGTGCTGCAACAGGACAATGACCCAAAACACACCAGCAAATCCACCTCTGAATGGCTGAAGAAAAACAAAATGAAGACTTTGGAGTGGCCTAGTCAAAGTCCTGACCTGAATCCAATTGAGATGCTATGGCATGACCTTAAAAAGGCGGTTCATGCTAGAAAACCCTCAAATAAAGCTGAATTACAACAATTCTGCAAAGATGAGTGGGCCAAAATTCCTCCAGAGCGCTGTAAAAGACTCATTGCAAGTTATCGCAAACGCTTGATTGCAGTTATTGCTGCTAAGGGTGGCCCAACCAGTTATTAGGTTCAGGAGGCAATTACTATAGTGCACTACCGTGGCTGTCCATTTCTCTGTCCAGGATTTTAAATCACCTGTAGCTCGCAAAACCATTTGACCTATTCATCTGAAATTTGGTACACATATACTACATGACGTCTACTATCCACTTTCAGGGTGATGATTGACCCCAAGGTTATTCCTCTTTTGATTTTGATTTTATTTTATTGTAGAATCGACTACAATCGAGTTGCAGCCAGCAGGGTGGCCATGCAGTGCATAAGTACGGGCGTCATTCTCATCCCTACCACCTTCGCCATCACTTCCCCTACCTCTTCATATCTTAAATCACTCTTGAGGCAGATTGAAGTGCCAGCTTAAGTGAAAAATTCAGGAAAACAAACTAATTGCAAAACAAACACTGACTTAATCAGTTTTAACACGAAAAGATGCAGACAAAAGAAGAGAAGAAACAGGCCGCTAGGGTGGAGAAAAGAAGAGCTGCTCAGGAAGCAGCAAGCGCATCAACCTCTGAGCAAATGAATGCTAAATGTGCAGAGAAAGAAAGAGGATAAAAACTATGACTGCTCAAGTCAAGTTTATTCACTGCACGTTATCATGCAGTGCACCGTTACTGGTGACAAATAATGTTACACTGGGGGCATTTGGATAGCACACTAATTTAGACACCCCTGATTTATTTTCAGAAAGTACATGCAAGAAATAAACTGTTAGAATTTCACGTTAGACTAACCTTGTATAAGTAGTAGTTCATATTCTCTTATTGAGTTATTATTATCCTTGAAGGGCAGCGCATATTTTGGGGATCTGAGCTTGAACCTACCCTAGTGATACTCAATTTGCACATTATACCTGTAAGTGTGGGTGTACTCCAGTTCCATTCCATATCTAAAAGTCATTCATGTTTGACTTCTCTCATTAGCCTGTTGTTAGTATGAAGGTGTGTACAAGTGTGTCCTGCCATGAACTGGCATCTGGTCCAAGGATGGCTTACATGAATCTGAAATGGAAAAAGTGCTTTTGGAAACTCACTGAATAAATCATGAGTGAAAATTACATTGATACTCAGTATGTACTCTTATCCCTCAGATAGATAGATAGATAGATAGATAGATAGATAGATAGATAGATAGATAGATAGATAGATAGATAGATAGATAGATAGATAGATAGATAGATAAGGATAGTTCTCAAGGATTTCAGCCTAGGGTGAAGATTAATATTAATACACACACAATTCATTTATTGTTCTTTTCTGAAGGCAAATTTATTTATTTGGAAGTAAAGAATGCTAATGAAGCATTATAAGATTAACACAGAGCAGACTGAATTCCACTTGACTGAACAAATGCAGAATAAAGATGCCATTAGCACACTCATTACTCATCAAAGTTTGTCAATATGTTGCGGTAGTTGTTTACATTTGTATCTGCTGTCACCTACTGAAGGTTTGCTAATACACAAGCCTTGATAGCATGAGATCTTTTCAGCATTTTAGATATTTGTCTGCTTTCTCCTTATGCTGCAACATTTGGACATGTATGTTTTGAGATTTTTCAGGTTATACTCTATAATTTTACTGCTCTCTGTACATGTGACAATAATAACCCTTTGAACCCTAGAAACCAATATTAATGCCTTATTTCATGGGTTTTTTCATTATATCCATTACATTTTAGTGCCTAATTATTATTCTTATCCTTTAACCTATAGTATAAACAGTTGGTGGCACAGTATGCATGTGTTTCTATGGTTATAATTAAAACTGCCATTGACTTTGACTTTATTATGTAACTTCTGCAATATTTATAAAGCTATTATTCCAAAATAAGTGAACAAAGGCACTGTACTTCTAGGAAGAGAGTGTTGATAACTTGCCAGCTTAGCTCCTAAGATTGCATCTCTTTTACCTTTGCATTCTTTACACAATCTAATGTCAATCTAATAGTATTTTTTTTTCTTCTACAAATGCCACTACCCGATTTAGTTCCCGTACTCCACAAGTACTTTAACTATAAAGGTGTTGAATGCTATCTGTTCTATCTTCACTTCCTGGTGGGCAGCCCCACAAATGATTAATTGTATTTGAACTTACCTGCAACACAGGGTGCACACAAAAGATTTCAAGTACTCTTATCTGCCCTCCATGACATTTTTAGGTGTGAATGTCCATAATCTATCTTCAGAAGTGGTGCAGCAGAACACCTGTATACTCGAGAGCTGTGGAAAAGGAAATGGGCAATAAAACATTTGTTGAACAGCTCAGCTTTTAGATCTTGTCAGCAGTCAGTGAGCAAAGTTTGCTGACTTTGACAATTTTTAACCAAGAATTTATGGACATTTATGAACAATTTAGCATGCCATGTAAAGTGCTCTATGGAGGTCGGGGGTAAGTGAATATCCTAAGCTCAAAAGACTTTTTATTTGCTTTATTATGACATTGGAGCTGTTCGTGATCAAATGCCAATAATGTTTCGGTTATCTTTGTATTTGTTTCCTAGTTGCCACAATGTCTATTCTTTCTTTCTTTCTTTCTTTCTTTCTTTCTTTCTTTATTTCTTTCTTTCTTAATGAATAGCATTGAACAAAATGCTGTATAAAAATGCTTAAGTATCCATTTTTAAGTAAGCCAAAAGAAGTGAACATCACTTTACTTTGCTTTACTATCTTTACTTGGAAAATATAAAAGTACAACAAATACCGTAAAACATCGGTACAAACATAAATCATTAATTTCAACAAATTAATTTCTTATATATCAACTATGAATGAGAGAAGACAGAAAAAGTGATTAACGTTAAATTAAATACTTGAACCATGTTTCCTTTCATCTTTTTATAAAGCAGAAATCAAAGCACTTTAGATCTTTACGATACAACCTACAAAGGAAATACCTAATCTTTACTATATTTGCCAATAATGCTAAAGTGACTTGCTCCCAGTGTGCCTTGCATGAGATTTGAACCTGACATGTGTCCAGTGATGGACTGGCACGCTCTCACCCTTGCATTCAATGCTGCATGATTTCCATGGCCCTGAAAAGGACAGGCAGCTTAGAACATGGATCTTATACAGTAGTATGTACTCCTCTCATACAGCCACAAGGACACACTGCACTCAAACCTTCTACTCTGTTTCAAATTTGATGTTATAAAACCTTTCACTTCTTGCAATTTCCTATCTGCATGCTTTTATTCAGCGGGAGCAAAGTGGCATAGTGATTAGCACTGCTTTCTCCAGGGACCAAAGGCTTTTCACTGGTGTGAGCAAATTGCTTTCTTTCTTCAGGTTTTCTCGTTTCTCCCACATTCTATACAGTAGACATTAGGTTGCTCGATGATGAAAAGATCTCAAATTTTCCACAGAGAGGAACTCTGTGGCAGTTCAATTCAGAGGAGAGTGCTTCCAATGAACCTACAGTATAACAATGAAAGATGCAGTATATTACTATATGTATGCTAATAAAAGTTATAACTTAGTGTATACTAGTTGGTGATTTATCTTTGTAAACAGATATGTGCCAATGTGCCGTTTTTGAAAGAGAAGACAAATGAGCCTACCTCAGGAAATGACAGTTATCAATAATGTAATTTGCCTTAGTGATAAACCCTAAGTTTGCTTAAACTTTGCAGTTTACCATATTCCTGCTTGAACTTCAAGTTAGAGAAAGACAAGTAGTCGGCTTTATTTTAGCTGCAGGGGTGAAAGAAGATCTGACGCTTTCCAAGGATTACAAAAGAAATGTTTTTTTGCGAGATTTGTCAAGAATGAAGAAAAAAAATAGTGAGCACATTATCCTTCTCTCTATATGAACACATTACAGTTGAAATGTAGAACATTTGAATAAGAATCTACCTAAGGGTAAGCAGTTGAAAACATAAAACTAAAGCACAGGCATATTAGTATAGTGCCTTTTGCAGGCTGTTGACTAAGAGAAAGTTGTAGCCAGTCGGGACCCAAGTGAATGCATTGTTTTATAATTACAGCCAAACTATAACCAATATAAGTAACCACGGTGGGGATGTTAAGACAAGGGGATATCGTACTGAAGAAAAAATAATTGAACCTGATTTAAACTGCTGCTTTACGATGCTTTATTTTCAATTGGGCCGTGGTAGTCTTTTCTATCCAAATGATAGTCCCTTTGTAGCCAATAAAATAAGAATACAACTTCTGCCGACGAATACTCTGCATGGTAATGCTTTCTTCTGCCAGTTTACAGGTAGCAGTCATAGTAGTAGTAGTAGTAGCACTGTTACTGTGACGATTTAGGGATTTAGCCCGTTAGTTAATTAAATTTCATTGCTCTTTTGGGAATTAAAATTGATTTTGAAGGTGTTATTTATTTTTGTTTATTTACTGTAATCATTTATCACTACACCATTTTGTAGTGTCTATTTTGAGAACTGATGCCTCCTTTTTGTGTTGTTTCTTGATATTAACAATGCCCAGTGCAATCAAAGTGACATCTGGAAGTGAATTCGTGTGACAAAAGAAGTGGTGTGATAGCATACTGTTTATTTGCTTTCGTTAGGATTTAGGTTAAAGATTTCTGATTCATGTTAGGTTGCCTCAATTTGTTTTGTTTTGTTCTCCCTGTATTTGACTCTCCCAGTTTTCTGGCTTACATTTCCCTCTCAACTAATGGTGCTCTTCTTAAACAAACGTTATAGCATATCCTTGTTTTTGACAGAACAATCAAATAATACAAAGTAGAGCAAAATCCTTTCCATTCAATTCTGACCAACATACAACAATTCAGCACACTCCAGCCTCATGATAAACAAAAAATGTATTAAAATGCATAGCTCTAATTTATTGATAAAAAAACACAAATAAGATTACCTGAAGTACTCCCTACCCCTGTTCAGATAAGTTCTTAGTTCCTGATAGTACATCCATTGAACAACTGTTGATCATAGTGCACCTTCTTACTTTCTGCTGTCCATTACTAAATATGGAACACTGCACTTGTTTCTTCTGCTTGTGACCTCGATTGTCTTGTCTCGATGTATAATAATAATAATAATAGTAATTCATTACATTTATATAGCGCTTTTCTCAGTACTCAAAGCACTATCCACACAGGGAGGAACCGGGAAGCAAACCCACAATTTTCCACAGTCTCCATATGTATCAGATTACAGTATACAGATAAAATTCCTCTACAACGAACTCCCAGGGACCTAAAAATATTTTGTTGTAACCAAAATTTTGTTGTAATTTGTTACTATAGTGCTTTCTTTAACTTGCGTCCAGGCATTTCCAATCATTTCAATAGCTTCTTTCGCGTTAATTTTAATCTCCTCCTGCCTACAAGTTATGCTGACAAGAATTTTTCTCAGCATTTCATTGCCATAATACACTTTCAGGGTGCGAATGATGCCCAAATCCAATGGCTGAAGCACTGCTGTGCAATTGGGTGGGAGGAATTCAACGCAAACATTATCTAAATGTGGAAGTATGCTGAGGGCAGCACAGTTATCAATCAGAAGCTGAATCATCCTTTTCTTCTTCATATTGTGAGGTTTCTGAACACTTTTGGGATTCCCCCCTCCCACTCCCCACTCAAAGGGAATGACACGCTGAAGTGCGTCCCGAAGCACGATTGCAGCGTCTGTGGAAGATTGTTTGTCTGTTGCTGGGGCAGGGCAGCGAAGCAACACAGAAGCAAATCATAAAAGATAGGGGTCACGCTATAAGTCCCTGTCTTGCACCCCAAAACACGAGGCTTAGTCTCAGTACTTTATCAAAACCAGCTTTATTCAGCTTGAAACAGGAACGGCACAGTTATTTATTTTACCGCGATCTGCCACTCTGCTATACACAGACATAGCAGTCAGGAAGGATCATGGCCAGGTCAGTGATCAAGTAATCCAGTTATCTGCATTTACAATTTACGTGCTCCTAACCTTGCATCACCCATCTAGATCTTTTCTGTTTACTTTGGCAGAGAGATGCAGCATCGCTGTGAGCCTGCTGTTGCCCCATACAGAAGCGGAGATCACACTTCGGAATGCTCTTCGGCGTGCTATCTAGTTGGGAGAGGTCCCAAGAGAGTTTACAAACCTCACATTTTCTTGAATGAGTGCCGTATTAATAGGAATGTTTCTTGAATGATCATCACTGAACCACATCAAAACTGCTTTTTCGACGTCTTCAAATGCAGCAGTTCATATACATTTTCAACCCAAGATTTTTCTTCTTTTTTTGCTCGGTCTTTCAAGAAAGTTGACAGTGTCGATGGCAAAAATTTTGAATTCACTGGCAACGTCTTTGCCGCAAAAGAGAGCTGCAAAAATGTAAAGTTTTTTTTTCTAATATGAACTGTTATTGTTTTTTAGTTTCTGCTATTTCTATAGGAGTTAAATTCCGATGGATGTTTTACAAATGTTGACGAGCAATAAGCAAAAGGTATCACTGAAAACCGCAGGAAACAAAAACAGTACAAGGAAAGTTTTAAGAAAGAAAAAAAATTACAGTGTTTCTGTCTGGGGATCATTGTGCACCTGAGCTGTGAACACAGAACTAATTGCTCAGTGGCTGATTCATTTAGACATTTCAAGGTCTTTTGTGCGCTTCATTGTAATGAAAGTATCTGCTGAATGTACTTCGTAGTAACGAGATTTCTATAGACTTGTGTCATATGGGGAAGCTGTCTGGACCATAAAAATACTTCGTTGTAATGAAAATTTCAAAGTAAAGATATTCGTTGTAATAGAATTTTACCTCTATTGCTAAAATGTAAAAATATATGTATGTTTGTTATTAAAGGCAGTGTTCTTCCAGTCTGCTTGCTCATGTGGAGATTCATTTGTTGGCCAACTCAGTAAGAATAACTGTGGCTCTTCAATTAACTGGAATTTGCCACAAGTTCTGTCATTCTAGGCTACAGCTCTTGAGTTACTTTGTTCTGTAATAAAAATTTTCAGGATATGACAGGACATATAAGTTACTTTATTCTGCAATAAAATTTTTCAGGATATGAAAGGACAAATAGATTTTTTTTTTTTCATTAAAAGTTTTTTGTTACAGTTTTTTGTTTGTTTGTTTGCTTTCTAAAGGTATAGGGACTACAAGCAGTTTTGAGAAAATGTTAATAGATTTGATGGGAAAACATTTTTTCCTCTAATTGCTTTTGTTTTTATTAACCTAAGACTTACTATTGTAATAATACCAAGATTAAAAAATAGACGTACCTATTGGTAAGGGAGCAGCCTCTGGGAGGTCAGGCCTTAACAGATCACCCCATCTATAGGTAGCCCATTATTCATTAGTCACAAATAATAGGGAGAAATTCCTTCATGAATACTCTCAGCAAGCCAGCTTCTATGACATTCTGCATCATTGCATTCCCGTTGTTCAAAATTCTTTCCATTAAAGAAAAACTCTCAGCATCATTCTGTGTTAATCGGGCAGCCCTTAAATGCATTTCATTGTCTGTTTCTTTTAAAAAAAAACTGTTAATAGTGTCCAGTCCTTCTCTTGCTAAGCTTTTAAAAGAGTCCACTATAAGGAGCAATGATAAATGTGTGTCTGTTAAACAAGGAATTGAGGGTTCTTAATTTATATTTAATTTTTTTAGTTTACTTTATGTTGCATTTTAATAATTTAATATGCATTTTATCTTGCATTTTATTTTCAAATAAATTAGTTTTGGAAAAGGCAATGTTTAGCTATTATTTTCCACTTTCATTCCATTGAAAATTTAGCAACACTGATACATTTAGAAAGGATGGCACAATGGCAAAATGGTTAGCTCATTGTCTCACAATCCAAGATTCAGGCCATCACTGGGTATTTTATGGGTACTTCAGTTTATTCCCAAATAACAATACATGGTGAGTTGCTGCCAGTCTTCTCTTTCTGGTACAGGCCCTGGGATGGCCAGCAAGATCCTGCATTGGAATAGGCAAGTTAATCAAACGGAAGAGAAGATGAAAGTGAATGAATCAATGCAATAGATGGCTACAAAAATCAAACATGGCTTTGAGTATATGACACTGACCAG
Source organism: Polypterus senegalus (assembly GCF_016835505.1). NCBI lineage: Eukaryota > Metazoa > Chordata > Cladistia > Polypteriformes > Polypteridae > Polypterus > Polypterus senegalus. The sequence goes on along the minus strand of NC_053154.1, from coordinate 141,101,127 downwards.
TGCCAAAAGCTGAATGTTAGTTAGTCTAACTGAAGAATTTGCTTCAGAAAGCTAAGGTGCCATTGAGAACTGGTCTTTTTCCAGGATTCATGACCAAAAGGAATCCTGGAATGGCCATTTGTTCATTCTCATCCACGCCAGATCAATTAAGATTATAGTCACCCAGTCGTTGGGCTGTCTTTGAGGATAGATTCTGTGTATGAGCAGGTTCCTCCTGAAATTCTCTCCAATCTGAAATGTAGAGTGGAAAGGCAGCACTACATGTATTATGATTATGGTTTAGTCAGTCAGTCATTTTCCAACCCGCTATATCCTAACACAGGGTCACGGGGGTCTGCTGGAACCAATCCCAGCCAACACAGGGAGCAAGGCAGGAACAAATCCCGGGCAGGGTGCCATCCCACCGCAGGACACACACACACACACACACACACACTAGGGACTATTTAGGATCGCCAATACACATAACCTACATGTCTTTGGACTGTGGGAGGAAACCAGAGCACCCGGAGGAAACCCACGCAGACATGGGGAGAACATGCAAACTCCACGCAGGAAGGACCCAGGTCTCCTAACTGTGAGGCAGCAGCGCTACCCACTGTGCAACTGTGCTGCCCTAATTATGGTTTATTCCTTTTTTTATTTTATTAGTTTTCATGATATTTTTTAAGGAATCTCTGTAGTGTTTATTTGGGTTTCTTTTTGTGTTATTGTTGGTGATGTTTACATTTTACAATGTCATGCTATTTTGTATCTGTGCATTGGTGTTTAGTCATCATTTGACTCATTTTGTCACACAGATGCCCTAGCAGCCACTGCACATAAATTTAGTGTCGTTGAATCTCAGAGTTATATCCCTTGGTGGATAAAACAAAAACAGCTTTCTTTCTTATGTTATACAACAAATAGTGAGGTTCCTTTTGGTATTTTGGCTTTGGTTTTTGCTTCTTAGACTACTCCTTTTTTATTCTTCCCTTTAACATGGTTTCTTTGTTCTTCCCATTGTTTTAACCTTTCCCTCTCTTGCTTCACTGTGGGACTTGTATGTTCATCTTTCAATCCCATTTAAATCTCATAATAGCCTTTGCGTACCTGAGAGTACATACTGTATAACAATGTGCTAAGACATGCTACAGTCTTAAATAAATATTAAAGCAAATGAATACATAATCATCTACATATTGTGAACAATTAAATAGTTAAAAATAGATTTGCCTGTACATTAAACATTATATTGATGTAGTAGAGTAACTCCAGGGTCTTTCCTCTCTCATTGGCACTCACCCTTACATTAACATCCAGGCTGAAGTATAAAGTGAAAGGATAAGTGCTTCCAGCTGCCTTGTTTAATCATAGTTTTTGAAATAAGATGGGCAAATACATGATATAGAGGCATGGTCAAGTCAGTCCTCTAATTGGGTACATAAAGCAGGCAAGACAGACCAGAAATGGTTTCATCGCAGAACCAAACCAAACAAAACCCAAAAAGGCAAGGAAATGATCATCACCTGAAAGCTGTAAATCAAAAGTTACAGCTTACGCCATCTCCTTAAACCTGCTTGGTTCAAACACTATAACGTAATGAAGAACTGAAACCGGAAATCTGAACAGTCCAGCACAACCCAGGAGGTCCCAGAAAGGATTATGGAATCATTCTTTCAGATTAAGCTCATTTGTTGGGTATAAAAGGTTATAAGTCAAGGTGAATGGCAGTTCAGATGACCTTGTCAAGAGAATGGCTCCAGTGAAAAGAGTAGTTTAGTGGGACAAAGAACAACATGGATGAAGGAACTATTTTTCTTTTATTAAATAAATAGGTCACAACGGCTCAAAAATGCTCATCTGTCACTACATTATAGAAAATGACAGTGAACTAGACCATTCTAAAGAATATTTGTATTTAAGGACTCTGAGAGGGTACTGAAAATAACTTATTGTTCCTTATGTTAAGGTGCCACATGAGAGGTTGGGCATCAAGTTAAAAGAAGTGGGAGTTCAGGGTGATGTTTTTAGATGGGTGCAGAATTGGCTCAGACACAGGAAGCAGAGGGTGATGGTGCGAGGAACCTCATCAGAACTGGCCGATGTTAAGAGTGGTGTTTCACAGGGGTCAGTGTTAGGGCCCATGCTATTTTAATGTATATAAATGATTTGGATAGGAATATAAGTAACAAGCTGGTTAAGTTTGCAGATGATACCAAGATAGGTGGATTAGCAGATAATTTGGAATCCGTTATATCATTACAGAAGGACTTGGATAACATACAGGCTTGGGCAGATTTGTGGCAAATGAAATTTAATGTCAGTAAATGTAAAGTATTACACATAGGAAGTAAAAATATTAGGTTTGAATACACAATGGGCGGTCGGAAAATCGAGAGTACACCTTATGAGAAGGATTTAGGAGTCATAGTGGACTCTAGACTATCGACTTCCCAACAGTGTTCAGAAGCCATTAAGAAGGCTAACAGAATGTTAGGTTATATAGCACGATCTGTGGAGTACAAGTCCAAGGAGGTTATGCTCAACCTTTATAATGCACTCGTGAGGCCTCATCTTGAGTACTGTGTGCAGTTTTGGTCTACAGGCTACAAAAAGGACATAGCAGCACTAGAAAAGGTCTAGAGAAGAGTGACTAGGCTGATTCCAGGTCTACAGGGGTTGAATTATGAGGAAAGATTAAAAGAGCTGAGCCTTTACAGTTTAAGCAAAAGAAGATTAAGAGGTGACATGATTGAAGTGTTTAAAATTATGAAGGGAATTAGTACAGTGGATTGAGACTTGTATTTTAAAATGAGCTCATCAAGAACACGGGGACACAGTTGGAAACTTGTTAAGGGTAAATTTCGCACAAACATTAGGAAGTTTTTCTTTACACAAAGAACGATAGACACTTGGAATAAGCTATCAAGAAGTGTGGTAGATAGTAAGACGTTAGGGACTTTCAAAACTCGACTTGATGTTTTCTTGGAGGAAACAAGTGGATAGGACTGGCGAGCTTTGTTGGGCTGAATGGCCTGTTCTCGTCTAGATTGTTCTAATGTTAGGGTTTTAATGTTTTGGAGCATGCAATGTTATTTTGCACTCATTCCGTAGCTGGAAGTGTGGGTTCATGGTGTTACCTTGTCACTGCTATATAAGTTGTCAGTGTGTCATCAGATGCTACCAAGTTTGTGGATTCTGAAAACAAAACTTTAGTTTATTTAGCTAACTTCAAAATTATCTTAGGCAGTCAGGACTTTATATGGTTTATTGACTTTTATTTGTTGTATTGGGCTTTGGTATTTTGTAGTAATGAGGCAGCTATTCATTCTATCAAACGTGTAAGCATGCGGAGTTTCCTACAGGGACCATTTTATGAGAATACCTGGGATAGTATTAATGGAGTGGAACAGCAATTCACACGATTTCTGTTTCCCGCTCTAGAATGCAGGATCACTTGCTGGCATTGATTCTGCTCTGTCTTAGGCTTCACCCTTCTTAGACAGGAAGGATAAAGCTTCACGTCGTCTATTTTATGTCATCACACAACCATCTTATAAGAAGACAGCAGACAACACCTCCACATAGATTTGAGTTCATGATGATGTCATGCCATGTTTTCACTGGTTATTTTATTTTGAGGCCTGCAATACTTCCATATATGTCTGCCTGTCATTTAGTGTTTAAATAGTTTTTTAGTATAATACAAATCAACAGACTCATTTCCTGTGTCACATACGTGCAAGTAGAAGGCAGCTAAAGGGTCTGAGTAAGTGTAATAAAACATCCGACCAGGGGGCAGCGGAGTGCGCTGACTGTCTTCCTCAGTTCCCTACAGACCTTTCCTGGGAAATCCTGCAAGGTTCCGGCGCCTAAGAAGACGTCACTTCCGAAGCCAGCCCCTTTGAGGACATCACTTCCGAAGCTGGCCCCTTTGATGACGTCAATTCCGAAGCTGACCCCTTTGATGACGTCACTTCTGGTTCTGGCACCTTTGCTGACATCAGTTCCTCTCCAGACCTTTAAAGCCTCCATCTTGGGCTATTATAGTCAGTTCTGTTTTGGACTCTGTGATATGCACATCGTGCTTCTGATTTAAAAACCCTTTTGCAGCTGGGAAAAACAATATACGGGTGGCTACCCCAAACCTTTATGATGTCTTGGACTCTTAATTCTTACACCTATTACTTGTAGGTATGTTGTAAAGCTGTGATCTGTGTTGTAATTGTTCTTGTAGTAAGGTGTCTGCTTTGCCAGTTATGATGATAGTCTTGGAGTTCACCACACTAAAGATGTATCAGAGACAGAATTAATATTCGGCACAACTACTTTCCTCCATCGTGCTTGGACCATGCATTTTGTCAGTCTTCAGAGCAAGAATGAAGAAGCAGAAAAAGGCATTTGCTAAGTAGCAGCAAGGTGTGAATTCTTGTGTAATGCATGATGGTGTGTCCTTGTGTAGAAATATATACAGCATGTCACATTTTTAGACATCAAATTTCACTTATTTACAGTGATGTAACTGACACCATTAAAATATCATTTATTTATTTAATTGCAAAATTGTATACAAAATTAATTGGGCACAGTTTTGTCAAAGTTGGTTGTTTTGCTCATCACTAGTATCACTCGATGCTGTCCTGCTTTTGACCTTAGCTTGTTTTGACTTTGTTTATCTGTCTCATGTCCTGATCCATTTGGCTATTTTTTACAGTTCCATCCCAGACTTTAATGTATCAAAACACCCTAAAGTACAAGCAAACTGTTGTTCTTCAGTATAGGTTGTTTTAACATTAAAGGCATAAACCTTTTATTTTAGAAGTATTGTATCAAACTTTGGTTTCGCGCCCACAATGACTCAATGGATTTGTGCTTATTTTATTGCACTTTTAATTAACTTACTATCCTTAGAAGGAGTGCTGGCTCTGCCATGCTAAGACGGTGTTAGTGTGGCTGCAGCAGGCTCCCCTTTTTATAGACTCTTCTTACGGCTGGCACTGAAGCTGCTAATTCTGACAATAGTCTGCCAGTTGAAACCACAATTATTTCCAGCCTTGGCTGTACTGTTGCCCTCATGTCTTACTTCCTGCCCAAATGCTGCCAGAGTTAGCAGTATTTTGATCATTATTTTGTATTCATTACATTTAACCCAACATCTTTTCATACTGAACTTGAATTTAGTGCCATTTAATGTTCACGTTTTGAGTGTGCTACACAGTATGGATGCTGACTTCATCCATTTTCCTCACCAAATATGCCATGGGTGTTCACAATATCACGACTAGCCAATGGAGCTAGTCAAAAATGCAATGCAAAAGTAGATTTCAAAATTCTTTCTCACTCTTTTCATCCCAGATTAAAGGTGGTTTCTCGTCTTGCACACCAGGTTTGCTGCGCAGGGTCCATCACTATACTATTTCTGCTGTGTGTTTTTGCAAGCTACATTCCCCTTGTTAACAAGTTAAAGAGAACAATGTGGCACATCATTTTACGCAGGTGTTTGTTCCAAGTGCTTCACTGTGTTTGTCTTCATTACGGCAGTTGTGACATGATTACCATCCAGGTGGGGCTATGAAGGGGCCTGTCATGCTTCAGTTCGGCTTTGTCTGTTTGCTTGAGTGCAATGATGGCTGCGACATCCCCTCTCTGTGCCATTAATGCTCAAGGTGAAGGGCCCTAATTGCTTGATGAGACCCTTCCCTCCTCCTCTGGCATAGTACATGGGTGTCCACCTCACTGCCTTTTCCAGGTCATTGGAAATGATAGGTGCTGAAAGGAGGTAAATTAGTTTCTGCTGAAACTCTATCCTCCGTGCTCAGGTAGAGGACACCCCCAGCCTGCCAGATGCATTCAACCAAGACAAGCAGGAACCTGGGCCTAACAATCTAAGTGTCTGGTTGGTTGCAGGCATCTGCCTCTGAGTGGGATTAAAAGGATTAGCAGAAGCTCTGATGTTCCACCCGCCAGCATGCCAGACAGCTAACCTTGCAAAGACTTGGAAAATGTGAGGCTGGAACAGTGGAATTCAATAAATTCCACTCAATTGCCAAATACCACTGATGGATTGCTCTAACAGCATATGTGCAGTGTGTATTCGTTCATTTAGCTAAATGCTAGTGAGATTATGTACATGATAAGTACAACACAATAAATATGCATTGTATAATACAAATAATGAATATTCAGGGTAGAGTCCAATTACTCAGAAAATTCTCGTGCAAGTTAACAAAGGGAGGTGTTTTAAGTGGTCACATTTCTTTCCAGAAGTATTTGTGCATCTATACATTCAAAATTCTTTGAAAAGTGCTTTGACAATATATATATTTGATGAGACTCAACATAAACAGAAGTTCAAATTTCTCTGCCGTAACACAAGTAGTAACTTAATAAAATTAGCTTGCTCTCTGGGGGTCTGTGATGAACAGTTAATTGGTTCCAGGTTTTCACAACTTTCTCAATTTACACTTAGCGAAAATTACAGCTTGCAATTAAAATATCCATTGCTTATAGAGAGTATTTGATGCAAGTCACTTATTAGTTTATTGAAAATTTATAAGAGGATAAAGCAAGTGACAGAAACAAATGAACAGATGAATTTCTTATTATGGCAGCAGATTCTGGGATGCTATAACACATAAGACTGTAAACAATTCACATTAAACATCTCAGTTGTGCTCAGTAATATATCAGGCTGTGTTCTCCTAACGAGCTGGGCAACATGGCGGTGCAGTGGTTAGCATTGTGGCTTAATGGCTTCAGGAGAATGTGTTCATATCCTGGGCTGAACACTCTCTGTATTGAGTTTGCCTAGCCTCTCGTTTTCCCCCAAATGAATGCTAAGTGAATTGGTGGTGAATCAGTTTAATTCAGTTCAGAGGCCGGTGCCCATTTGGGCACGAATTAACTCAGGATGGTATGTCAGTCCTTCACAGTGCACAAAAGCTGGGATGATTTTACTTTATTATATGATGCATTCAGTATTTTTGATGTCAGCATTTTTCTTCAAAATCATGGCATGTATCAATTTGCCTCATCAAATTTGGTTCTAAAGTGAAGCAACTACCTTAATAAAAGGATAAGTTTCCATGGGTCCATCTGGTTGCTATGCCTCTGTCATGCCAAAAGATGGCACATCACAAACATTTTAGTAATTCCATTGCATTTGTCATTCTAACAGATGGTACATCACAAACATTAACACAGATTTTACGAATCCCATACCAAATGATGCATAACAGAGACATACAGTGGTGTGAAAAACTATTTGTCCCCTTCCTGATTTCTTATTCTTTTGCATGTTTGTCACACAAAATGTTTCTGATCATCAAGCACATTTAACCATTAGTCAAATATAACACAAGTAAACACAAAATGCAGTTTTTAAATGATGGTTTTTATTATTTAGGGAGAAAAAAATCCAAACCTACATGGGCCTGTGTGAAAAAGTAATTGCCCCCTGAACCTAATAACTGGTTGGGCCACCCTTAGCAGCAATAACTGCAATCAAGCGTTTGCGATAACTTGCAATGAGTCTTTTACAGTGCTCTGGAGGAATTTTGGCCCACTCATCTTTGCAGAATTGTTGTAATTCAGCTTTATTTGATGGTTTTCTAGCATGAACCGCCTTTTTAAGGTCATGCCATAGCATCTCAATTGGATTCAGGTCAGGACTTTGACTAGGCCACTCCAAAGTCTCCATTTGTTTTTCTTCAGCCATTCAGAGGTGGATTTGCTGGTGTGTTTTGGGTCATTGTCCTGTTGCAGCACCCAAGATCGCTTCAGCTTGAGTTGACGAACAGATGGCCGGACATTCTCCTTCAGGATTTTTTGGTAGACAGTAGAATTCATGGTTCCATCTATCACAGCAAGCCTTCCAGGTCCTGAAGCAGCAAAACAACCCCAGACCATCACACTACCACCACTATATTTTACTGTTGGTATGATGTTCTTTTTCTGAAATGCTGTGTTCCTTTTACGCAGATGTAACGGGACATTTGCCTTCCAAAAGTTAAACTTTTGTCTCATCAGTCCACAAGGTATTTTCCCAAAAGTCTTGGCAATCATTGAGATGTTTCTTAGCAAAATTGAGATGAGCCCTAATGTTCTTTTGCTTAACAGTGGTTTGCGTCTTGGAAATCTGCCATGCAGGCCGTTTTGCCAGTCTCTTTCTTATGGTGGAGTCGTGAACACTGACCTTAATTGAGGCAAGTGAGGCCTGCAGTTCTTTAGACGTTGTCCTGGGGTCTTTTGTGACCTCTCGGATGAGTCGTCTCTGCGCTCTTGGGGTAATTTTGGTCGGCCGGCCACTCCTGGGAAGGTTCACCACTGTTCCATGTTTTGCCATTTGTGGATAATGGCTCTCACTGTGGTTCGCTGGAGCCCCAAAGCTTTAGAAATGGCTTTATAACCTTTACCAGACTGATAGATCTCAATTACTTCTGTTCTCATTTGTTCCTGAATTTCTTTGGATCTTGGCATGATGTCTAGCTTTTGAGGTGCTTTTGGTCTACTTCTCTGTGTCAGGCAGCTCCTATTTAAGTGATTTCTTGATTGAAACAGGTGTGGCAGTAATCAGGCCTGGGGGTGGCTACGGAAATTGAACTCAGGTGTGATACACCACAGTTAGGTTATTTTTTTAATAAGGGGGCAATTGCTTTTTCACACAGGGCCAGGAATGTCTGGATTTTTTTTCTCCCTAAATAATAAAAACCATCATTTTAAAAACTGCATTTTGTGTTTACTTGTGTTATATTTGACTAATGGTTAAATGTGTTTGATGATCAGAAACATTTTGTGTGACAAACATGCAAAAGAATAAGAAATCAGGAAGGGGGCAAATAGTTTTTCACACCACTGTATGCATTGCATGTTGCAGCGCAAACCTTAATGCTGAGATCTACGTTGATTACTTCAATTTCAACCAATCTTAGACAGGTTCTGCAGCTAGTTTTTTATAAATTTAAAAATAACTACAAGATCTTGTTCATGAATTTTAAAATGTAAGAAGTGAGTTAGGGGTCCAAAACAAAACCCTTAAAACTTACAGAATAAATAAGCAAGCCAAGAGTGTTATCAAATTTTGATCCATATCTTGCACATACTGCAAAACAGTGTATCCATGTTGTTTTAGGTTAAAAAAAAAGCAAAAAATAAAATTCAGCCTTTTTAAAAAGAGGCAGGCTTTGTGCTTCACTTGGATGACCCAAGGTTGTGGTTTTTCTGCAAAAGGTTGGTACAGACATTAGGTGAATTGGGGATAAATGTGAATAGAATCTCTGATTAAATGTATTACTTCTACTTTTGTTGTCACAGACAAATGAGAGTACACCTCTGGGGACAATCTGTTAAAAAGTGTGTAGTAAATAGCAGGAAAATCTTGCACTGCAAAGGCTACACCCACAGGACTTCTTCTAAAAACATATGTCCCCAATTTCTCTAGTCTATATGTTTTAAACTGCTGCTGTGGTTTATGAAAGATAACTAAAGGTGTTGACCAAAAGGCTTGACACTAAGAGAAAATAAAAAATTAAAACTGCTGTTATCCATTCAGGAGCTCAATAATACAATGTAACTGAAGCTTAATAATTGATTTGCACAAAGTAATGAGCACTGTGACAACCCAGCCATAGGGGATGCACAAACCAATGTTTCTTCATGCGGGTCCCAAGCCCGGATAAATGGGGAAGGTTACGCCAGGAAGGGCATCCAGTGTAAAATTTTGTCAAATCAAGATGCAGACAACAATACAAATTTCCATACCTGATCAGTCAAGTCCCGAGTTAATAACGACAGCCACCAGTACTGTTAGCCAGCAGGATGCTGGCAGAAATTGGGCTACTGTTGGCCAAATAAGGAGAAGAAGAGGAGTGAGACGTGTCTAGAGGAAAGAGGAGAGGAGGAAGATAAAGAGTGGAAATGAGGGTAGGAACTTTGAATGTTGGCAGTATGACTGGTAAGGGGAGAGAGTTAGCTGATATGATGGGGTGAAGGAAGGTTGACAAATTGTGTGTGCAAGAGACTAAATGGAAGGGGAGTAAGGCTGGGTGGATTGGAGGTGGATTCAAATTGTTCTATCATGGTGTGGATAGAAGGAGGAAATGGGGTAGGAGTTATTCTGAAGGAACAGTATGTCAAGAGTGTTTTGGAGGTGAAAAGAGTGTCAGGCAGAGTAATGATTATGAAGCTGGAAATTGGAGGTGTGGTGATGAATGTTGTTAGTGCATATGCCCCACAAGTTGGGTGAGCAATGGGTGAGAAAGACTTCTGGAGTGAGCTGGATGAAGTGATGGACAGTATACCCAAGGGGCAGAAAGTAATGATAGGAGAGGACTTCAATGGACATGTTGGTAAAGAGAACAGCGGAGATGAGGAGGTGATGGGTAGGTCTGGTGTCAAGGAGATGCATGAAGAAGGTCAGATGATAGTGGATTTTGCAAAAATGCTGGGCATGGCTGTGGTGAATACGTATTTTAAGAAGAGGGAGGAACTTAGGGTGACATACAAGAGTGGAAGAAGATGCACACAGGTAGATTACATCCTATGCAGAAGAGTCAATCTGAAGGAGATTAAAGACTACAAAGTAGCGGCAGGGGAAATTGTAGTTAGATAGCATAGGATGGTGGTTTGTAGGATGACGTTGGGATCAATAAGAAGAGGAGAATGAGGGCAGAGCCAAGGTTCAAATGGTGAAAGTTGAAAAAGGAAGACTTCAAGGTTGAGTTTAGGGAGGAGGCAAGACAGGCACTGGGTGGCAGAGAATAGTTACCAGATAGCTGGGCAACTATAGCAGAAGTAGTAAGGGTGACAGCAAGAAGGGTGCTTGGTGTGACATCTGGATAGAGGAAGGAGGAGAAGAAAACCTGGTGGTGGAATGAAGAAATACAGGAGAGAATACAGAGGAAGAGGATGGAGAAGAAGAAGTGGGATAGTCAGAGACATGTAGAAAGTAGACAAAAGTACAAGGAGATAAAACGCAAGGTGAAGAGAGAGGTGGCAAAGGCTAAAGCATGTATGATGAGTTGTATGAGAAGTTTGACACTAAGGAGTGAGAAAAGTACCAACTGGCAAGACAGAGGGACTGAGCTGGGAAAGATGTGCATCAGGTTAGGGTGATAAAGAATAAAGATGGAAATGTACTCATAAGCAAGGAGAGTGTGTTAAGCAGATGGAAAGAGTACTTTGCGAGGCTGATGAATGAAGAGAATAAAAGAGAGAGAGAAGGTTGGATGATGTGGAGATAGTGAATCAGGAAGTGCAATGGATTAGCAAGAAGGAAGTAAGGACAGCTATGAAGAGGATGAAGAATGGAAAGGCTGATGGTCCAGATGACATACCTGTGGAAGTAGGGAGGTGTTTAGGAGAGATGGCAGAGGAGTTTTTAACCAGACTGTTTAATGAAATCTCGGAAAGTGAGAGGATGTCTGCGGAGTGGAGAAGAAGTGTACTGGTGCCAATATTTAAGAATAAGGGGGATGTGCAGGACTGTAGTAACTACAGGGGGATGAAATTGATGAGCTACAGCATGAAGTTATGGGAAAGAGTAGTCGAAGTTAGGTTAAGAAGTGAGGTGATGATTAGTGAGCAGCAGTATGGTTTCATGCCAAGAAAGAGCACCACAGAAGGATGTTTGCTCTGAGGGTGTTGATGGAGAAGTATGGAAAAGGCCACAAGGAATTGCATTGTTTCTTTGTGGACCTGGAGAAAGCATATGACAGGGTGCCTCGAGAGGAGCTGTGGTATTGTATGAGGAAATCGGGAGAGAAGTATGTAAGAGTTGTACGGAATATGTATGAGGGAAGTGTGACAGTAGTGGGGTCTGAGGTAGGAGTGACAGATGCATTCAACGTGGAGGTGGGATTACATCAGGGATCAGCTCTGAGCCCTTTCTTATTTGCAGTGGTGATGGACAGGTTGACAGATGAGATTAGACAGGAGTCCCCATGGACTATGATGTTTGCTGATGACATTGTGATCTGTAGCGTGAGTAGGGAGCAGGTTGAGGAGACCCTGGAGAGGTGGAGATATGCTCTAGAGTGGAGAGGAATGAATGTCAGTAGGAACAAGACAGAATACATGTGTGTAAATGACAGGAAGGTCAGTGGAAGGGTGAGGATGCAGGAAGTAGAGTTGGCGAAGGTGGATGAGTTTAAATACTTGGGATCAACAGTACAGAGTAATGGGGATTATGGAAGAGAGGTGAAAAAGAGAAGGTTTATGAATGTGGTGAGGGAGGACATGCAGGTGATGGGTGTGACAGGACAGGAAGATATGGAACAAGATGATCTACTGTGGTAAACCCTAACGGGAGCAGCCAAAAGAAGTAGAAGACTGAATGCTTGTGGCAATGAAGACAGACGCACACACAAACACATATGTAGACCACTGCAGCTACTGGACTCTACACGTTTGAGAAGTGCCTTTATCTGGTATGATATCTTTCTGTCATTTTAACTATTGCAACTATTCAAGTAGTGCTATTGATGAAGGATGCATTAGAAACAAAATCAGTTCAATTCAATAAAAGTCTGATTTTTTAGTTTATGTACAGTATATTTATAAGCCCACTGCACTACAATCTAACACGAATGCAGGATAGTTAAAATAAACCCAAGATTCAGGTTTATATCAAGATTGATTCTACTGCTTTGGAATATCTTCAAAGTATTTTTTAACATCAGAATGATTAGCAATCCCACCTTGCTAAATATTTGATCAATAATTTTCAAAATTAGCTCAGTAATAACAGTTTTCACTGCTCACTTTAAGAACTTTTAGCCATACATTCAATGACGTCCATGCCTCTATCTGTGTCAAACATAATACATTTGTTTTCCCATGCAGAGTGTTTGTACCTGTGTGCCCAAGAGAATCTCATCTCATCTTTGTTGCTTAGCAATGTAACATTTCTTCATAAAAACACTAAATAAATAAAGCCCCTACTTGGTAGACTTCTTCTAATTTTGACTGTTATGATTGTTCAGGTTCCTGATGTTTCCTGTACTCACTTTGTTTTTCCATGCCTGCCCACACATTGGACTTCTTGCATGACAAAATATTAAACTTGATGGTTTTGACCATAATCAAGCAATTTCCTCTATTTAGGTCCATCTGGAATCCAGGTCTATGGAAAAGTAAATAATTCACCATTAGTGTTTATTTCCACAAAACATTTCTTGCAGTGAATATGCCATGCTTGCCTGTGAACTTGTTCATTGAATATTTTCCCAGAAATTTGCTGTGCAGCCAGTTTAGCGTCCCATGATGCTTTGGTAGGAGAGCGTGACATCACAGAGCTGTAACAGTCAATGTATGATGGGATGCTCCCTTGAGTGGGGTATTTAATCCTGACCCTAGTACTGAGCTTAAAATTAACAGAAAATATAAAGAATGAAACAGGAAATATGTTGGTGTATTCATGCCTTAAAGATAATATCCTGTTGTAAGGACTTGTATGTGACCTGTATGTAATGCAATATTACCCAAATTACTGTGCACTTGATGCAAACAGGAAGGAGGGAAGAATTCTCATGCTTTAGTGTTGCGCTTACTTGGTAGCAGTGGCAGTGAGTGAGCAAGTGTCACAAAAAAAAATTTAAGTTTCAGTTCAAGAGAGGTGAGTGCCTGCTATTAAATCTGTTGGGGGCAAGCCTTAGTGATTTCATGCTTCCTGTCTGCAAGAAATTTTACTGTTCTGATATTTCATTTTATTAATTGTATCTCAGGGTGGCTGCAGTGGTGCACTGCTGCTTCACAGTTCAGGTCAGGTCATTTGTAGCCCCGATATTCTGTCCAGCATAGTTGGCAGATGTTTCTCTAGACATCAGGGACAATTAAAAGACCATTGCACCATTACAATCCACTTTCTCTTTCCCACTTTGACTTCAATGCATTTCACTTAGTTGAGTAAAGTTTCCGAACATTTTCGCAATTTAAACCAAAGGTGATGCAGAAGGAGTTGTGCATTACTATTTCCTATTCATCCAGTTGGGAATCTTATAGTAAACCGTGTACATAAAAGTTGACCAGAAGTGCCAATTATAGCTAAAGGAAGAAGATCAGCTGCCAGAGGTAGGGTGTGAGTATTCTTTCTTTAAGCGCTTTGAGCATGGAAAAGACACTATATAGATAAATAAATAAATAAATAAATAAATAAATAAATAAATAAAAATTATTATTATTATTTTTGCAAAATTTCTATAAGTGCAGATGACAAACAACCAAGGTTGAATAACCTAAATGTTGTGACCATCCATACATCTCAAGAGTATCTGCAACATGTCATTGTATCTTTCTATCTGCCAGACCATTCAAGTAATTATTGTTAACATTTTTGTTCGGGCTCTTCCCTTTAATGTATTCTCCATTACTGAGTTCATTCAGACTGTAGTTACAGTTCTATTTTTTCAAAACATCCACATATCCAAAGAGCAACCTAAGGTGGAAAGTGGCATGGCTCTACCTAACTTTTAATTTTATACTGTAACATGGTAGAAAATATACAAGCTATAAAAACCTGGACATAGACGCAAACAGATGAACATACACAGGCTTGGTCCACAATAGAAATAAAATCCTGCAGTACTTCTTTATATTCCTTGCTTTGCACCCCAATAAATACAAGTCATCGTCAATATACTAACAACCCAATTGTGCTTCAATCACTCAGAATATGGAACACAAGTAGGAAGTATTTTAAGATAGAGAAGGTTTTATCTGTGGCACCTCTGCATGAGAACCACCCTTTTATACCTTCTCAAACGTACACATTTCTTAATGTCTGGAAAACATTTGGGATTAAATCACTTAGAGATCTGTACATAGACAACATCTTTGCATCCTACGAACAATTACACTCCAAATTGATCTTTCCAGCAATACATTTCTTTTACTACCTTCAAATAAGAAACTTTGTTAAACAGAACCTGCCCAATTTTCTTCACTTCCCACCTACCTCTATTCCAGAAAAAATATTGATCAGTCTCAGGAACTCAGACATTATTTCCGTAATATATAAAAACATTTTACAGTCCCTCCCTTTCAAAGATCCCAGAGGATAGTGGGATAAGGATCTCTCACTCAATATCTTAGAAAAGCTGTGGAAAGTAGCAATGCACAGAATTCACTCAAGTTCTATATGCACAAAGCATAGAATTATTCAATTCAAAATTATATATCGAGTGCATCTCTCTCATTTAAAATTGTCCAAAATGTTTCCAGTGCAAGATCCGACCTGCAAACACTGCAATCAAGTTCCAGCCTAACTGGGCCACATGTTTTGGGCCTGCACCAAATTAACATCATTTTGAACCAAAATCTTTAAATGCCTTTTAGACAGCCTTGGTGTCATAGTCCCTCCTAATTTACTAACAGCAGTGTTTGGTGTACTTCCAGATGGGCTTAAACTGGAGAAGGACAAACAAACTGTAATTGCCTTTACTACTGGCACGTAGACTTATCTTGCTCTACTGGAAGACTCCTAACTCACATATTCTAAGTCAGTGGGTAACTGATGTTATAAACTATTTTTGAAATTGGACAAAATCAAATTCTTACTTTGAGGAACTCTACAAAACTTTTTCAAAACCTGGCAGGATCTAATCAATAACATTTTAGAATAAGCATTTAAATTGAGAAAGCGGTTTTCTCTCCTCTTTTTCTCCATTTATTTATTAATTTAACTATTTACTTATATTTACTAGCTTAAAGTTTTACTCTGCTGGCTTAGCTCTCTTTCTCAGGGGTGGGGGTTGATTTGTTTCGAACATTTTATTGAAAAACTTGAGTTATTTGTATGGAATTTTATTTGATTTTAATAAAATCAACAAAATAAAAAAAAAAATTCTACTTTCCTTTGAATCTTTTGTGGCATTTTGGATCTTGGCATCTGCTCCCGTTTTTTGCATCTGCTGTTTGTTTCTGGTTTTCCTTATCTGTTTGCTCTTCGGGTGCTCCTCTTTTATGGGTTTTCAAATATTAATATCACCATTTTTTTCTATACAATTTTTATGTGTTTCAGTGAACCTACAATCGAGTCTGGCTGCAGACCACCTCTGGCTCTCTCAGCGGGCAGCCTGACTCAAAACACTGAATTATTTTCTGGTAAAAGTGCTCAGTGCCCATTTAATCCCAAATACTGCATCTTAAGGAGAGAACTGAAACATCAATCAAGAAGGGGAAATCCTAAAGCAAGTTAATGATGTATTTGCCATACTGAGCAGACATCGATCTCCAAGCTGCTCTTCTAGGTGCACAGAAGAGCCTTATTGGTGGCAGATGCATCATGGTTTGTATAATCCAAAAAAAACAGAGTTTCCATTCTGAAAAGGCAAGACGTGATTCATCAGGAAAGCAAACTGCAGAAGAGGAGCCTTCTGCTAAAAGCAGCAAATTTATGAGACTAAATGAGCACAAAGATTCATCTTTAATTTTTTAAATTGAAATTAATACCTCATGATGTACAATAAATAAAAGATACTTAGATAATTTCTATGTTAAATAAAAGATTTATTATTACAATTAAACTTAACTAATTATTACTCCAATCTGATTATTTCGAATTCAGTGCAGATTATGTAACAGAATACTATGCCTACTGTGGATGGAATTTGCAGGTTTTGATCCGTAGTCTTCAACATGTTCCCCAAATCTCAGAAATCTAGAGTTCAAGACAAAAATTTTACTTTTAACATCTGGGCCCTGTGGTGGACTTTGTTTCTGCCTTGCACCCTGTTGCGGTGGGCTTTATTCCTGCCTTGTGCCCTGTGCTGGCTGAGATTGGCTCCAGCAGACCCCCATGACCCTATGTTAGGATATAGCGGGTTGGATAATGACTGACTGACTGACATCTGGGCCTGAATGGTTACTCTGAATTGTCTTCATTCAAACCTTTGTTTATCATCTTCCAGAACACAATATTTTATGTCACCAGGATGTGACAATGCGGGTTCTTGCTTCATGCTCCCATCTCACTTTTGGGAGCCTCTTGAACCTGACACCATCGGTAATGTAACCGGATGAACTGGACAATGAGGACAACAAATGAAGCAAGGGGGATGGTGTAAAGTGCAGAAGTGCTTTTATTAAAAAACAACAAAACAAATCAAAAAATGTTCAAATAGTGCAGTGCAATCAAAAGTCAATAAATAAATAATCCATTAAAACAGGGCGAAATGTGAAGGTAAAAATCCAATAAATAAATCCTTTAAAAAAAAAAGGTTAAAATACTGGCTGTAAGCAGTCCCTTCTTTAAAAAACATGGTGCCTTCTTCAGGTGGCAGCTCCTCTGCTTCTCCCATCTGGGCCCTCCACCAGGGGAGTTGCCCTACCAGTAGCTCACTTCTCCTCCTGGTCTGGTAGCCTTTCGAACCCTGGCTCCGTAGGGCTCCGCCAGACCGAGACTCGGGTTCCCCTAGTGACCAGGGCGCTCACAATGGAGCTTCCACCTTCCGAGTCTCTGACTCCCTCTGCCTGCCGCTGCCTTACAATCATGGTCACTCCTGCTCCTCGGGCAAAACTCAGCAGGAGTGGCCCAATCCATCTGCCCCCGGATGCCGGCCAAACACCCCGCTAGGGTTCACTTCCCAGCTGACTTTTGCTACCAGTGAGCTTGCTCTTCCTGCTTGCTCACTCACATCTGCACCAGCTCTCAGCTTCCAGCTTCCTCTTCTTCCTCCTCTAACCTCCGTTCACTTTTCCGATCTTTCTTTCCCCCCTCCACACTCCCGCTCCTACTATATATAATGGGGACGTGGCACATAAAAGCAATAAGCAGCTCCTGGCATCAATCACGGACATGGGCAATCCCACACCTGTGCACTTCAGTTTGGAAACACCCAAGCCCGCATCACGCCCAGAAACCACTTTGGGCCACACTACCATGCCCCACCTTTAAGCCGTGAGTGCGGCAATTATTTATTTAAAACTGACTTTTTATTCTGAGCTGCAGACCCACTATATCACACAGGAGCCAATGTCTGTCCCAGTAGTAACACAGTCTACAAATGGGAAAGGCACTATATAAATAAAATGTATTATTATTATTATTAGTACCATTTCCATCAGATGCAAGTTTCTACTTGGTAAACTCAATGTGCTATCCACTTCACATACAGTATGAGCCCATGGCTGAGAGCATATTGAATGTTTGGGTTTGAGTTAGGTAGTGTAATGTTTTTCTTGGGTGGCATCAGAGCAGATCGAATTTTCTCCCACTGATTATGGTTCCAGATTTAAAACAGTTTTTCTAAAGCATACAGCAAAAAGCCATATTGGATGATACTGCATGCCATGATTTATCTCTGACTAAGAAATTTCTAATGGAACAGCTGTTTGATTAAAATATTAATGAAAGAAAACAAAGGGTGCAGGTGGAGGCATCACTCACCTTCTCTCTTGATTCAGACATACATTCTTACATCTACAGTTTCTGATAAAATGTTACCAAGTTACCAGGTGGTGTGGTAGACTTTAGGGACTTTCAAAACTCATTGTGATGTTATTTTGGGACAACTAAATGGAATAGGACTGGCAAGCTTGGTTGGGCTTAATGGCCTGTTCTTGTCCAGATTGTTTTAATGTTCTCAATGTCCATCCATCCATCCATTTTCCAACCCGCTGAATCCGAACACAGGGTCACGGGGGTCTGCTGGAGCCAATCCCAGCCAACACAGGGCACAAGGCAGGAACCAATCCTGGGCAGGGTGCCAACCCACCGCAGGACACACGCAAACACACCCACACACCAAGCACACACTAGGGCCAATTTAGAATCGCCAATCCACCTAACGTGCATGTCTTTGGACTGTGGGAGGAAACCGGAGCACCCAGAGGTTATCATTAAAATAGGGGCTTTGCATTGAATAATAGAAAGGAGCATTTCCAGAACCAGTATCTTTAAACGCAACAATGCAGCTTTAAAAACTTGTGTATTAAAGCCAAAACAGTTTTCCCTTTAAATGTAAATTCTTGTTTTCATATGCACGGTCACATGGAGTCTGATTTGAATGGGGCAAGATAGATACATTTACAGGGTGCACAGCAGCTCAAATGCTTTTTCTTTTTTCCACCCAATTCAGGAAGTTAAAGAACCAGAGGAAAAGCACTAACTGCCGCCTATTCTTGAGCTCTCTCTGTGCCTCTTATGAAGTTCAGGACATAAAAGCTTCACATTGTACCAGTATGGAATATTTCTTCTTGAAGAGCAAATATTACAACTTGCTGAATGTGCCATCAACCCAATACATCTTTCTAATTTTTTGTGCCATCTCTTGACATGATGACAAACACCAGACTTATCCCACTTAGGACCCCAAATATGTTCATGCCTCTTATTCTTATTCTTTCTCACAGTACACACTGGATTCGGAAAGTATTCAAAAGCCCTCACTTTCTGCACACTTTATTGTGTTGTAGATTTCATATAAAATAGATGAATTTGCCATTTTTGCCCATAAATCTACATTCAAAAACCCACAATGACAATGTGTTTTCAGAAAGGTGTCCATATTTATTAAAAATAAAAACAGAAATCGTTCATTCATGTAAGTATTCAGACCCTTAATTCAGTAATTTGTAGAAACCTTTTTGGCAGTGCTTTAAATAATCTTTTTGATTTGGAAAATTTTTTTACTCTTCCCAGCAGATTTTCTCAAGCTCCATTAGTGCAGATGGGAAGAGTTTGCATACTGCCAACATCAGGTGCCTCCACAGATGTTCTAAGGGATTTAAGTACTGGATTTGGCTTTGTCACTCATGGACAATCAGAGACTTGTCCTAAAGCACCTCCAGTATTGTCTTGACTTTATGCTTCAGGACATTGTGCTGAAAGGTGATCAGTCAACCTAGTTTGAGGACTAATGCACCCTGGAGCAGGTTTTCCTCAAAGACTTCCCTGTATTTGGCTGTATTCACCCACCCCTCAATTCTGACCAGCCTCCTTGTCCCTGCCATTAGGAAGCATCAACATAGCATGATGCTGCCATCACCATGTTTCACCATAGGAATGGTATTAGGCAGGTGCTGAGCAGTACCTGATCTTTGCCAGAAACAATGCTTGGAATTCTGCACCAAAGAGTTCACTTTTTGTCTCATCAGACCAGAGAATTATTTTCATCATGCTCTCAAGATCTAAGAGAGCCTTTTGAGCCGTTTTCTCAAAAGTGGCTTCAGTCTAACCACTCTGCAATAGACGTCTGATTGATGGAGTGCAACTTAGATAGTCATTCATCCAACAGGATCTCCCATTTCACCAGGGGACTTCTGAAGCTCAGTTAGAGTGACCACTTGGTTTCTGGTCAGCTCCCTGACCAAGGCCCTTTTTGCCTGGTGTGATAGGATTCAGACAACAAAGGAAAATGTTTCGGGGCAGACACCCGTATACTTGAAGTATGGCTGCCAAAGATGAATGTTTGGTTCATATTAAACTGGTCTTAACAGTTCTCAGTCCAAAAAACAAACAAACAGACAGGCAAACATGGCGGTTTTAAAGTCAGGCAGGGGAAGTGATATCATCGGGGCACGAACCAGAAGTGATGTCATCAAATCCAGGTGGTATTTCCCATGGTCAGTCTGCTGATGAAAAAGAGAAAGGATCAGTGTGCTCTGCCATCCCCTGGTCTGGCGTATAATTACCTTAATTTGAGCCCTTTAGCTGCCTCCCACGAGTACGTGTGTGAAAGTGGTTATTCAGTTATGCTGTGTGGCCAACTCCAGGAAGGGTCCTGGTGATTCCAAATTTCCACCATTTCACAATCATTGAGGGCAGTGTACTCCTAGAAACACTCAAAGCTTTACAAATGGTTTTATAACCATGCCACGATCTGTGCCTCACCACTCTTTAGACTTCATGGTTTAGTTTTTGTCCTCATAATGTCTGTAAAACCTCAGGTGCTGCTCATAGCATTTCACATAAGTCCATGTTAAACAGATTGCTTGAATAGCTACAAAATCAATTATTAATGTTTGAATGCTGGAGACCCCAGATATAAGATGTTTCACACCTAATTCAGAGTGTTATAGATCTTAAAAGTCTATAGTATCTGCATTTAGTTAGAACACTGTATCACGGACCAGCTGGATGCTCTTGTTTCATTCAGGTTTAGTTTGCTTGTTTAAAGAGTGCCGAAACAGATGCTTTACTTTGTTAGTCTAAATATCTGTTATTAGGTGAATCAGAAAGCCTTCTATTCCTCCATTTCAAATTGTGGCACCAGTATTGTCTTAAGAAAACACAACGCATGAGGTACACCATGAGGAACTACTGGAAAATTAATGCTCCCTAATGCATTATTCATAGCTACTGCTCCTCATCAATCAATCAATCAATTATCCAGTCATTCACACTTTGTTTTAAAGAGTACCATTCATGGAGTTTGCCATAACAAGGCATTTTACCAAGAAAACTAGGACATATTTCAAAATAAACAGTAAATGGGAGACCTTTGAATTAAATGTTACAAGTAAAAACTTAAAAGTGCACATACAGTAAGTAACACAATTAAATAATATGCAGAGTAGATTAATAGCCTGCGAAAACAGTATGGGAGTATTAGGATCAAAATAGTGTGTTACAGAAGAATGGAATAACAATAGAGTAACAGATGAAGATGATTTAAATGCAAGAGACAAAGGGTTGGTCTTTAAGCATGATATGAATAAGCCATTAAATAGAACATCAGACAGTATAAGTTCAAAACAGTAAGATCCAACATAGAAAATTTATACTGACACGAACTTAGACTTTTTAAATAATTATTTGATATGATTTGCTTTCATATTTTACCAGAGAATAGATATGATCGTGCAATGCCTGTTCTACTTAGACAATACCTGGTCAGAACCAGTATAAACTATAAACTAGAGGCCTGTTGTGAGTCTGCAAGGACAGAAAAGAAGCCTAACCTAACCCAGGGCTACATAAGAAATGGACTTAGTTGGTAGAAGGCTAAAGGGCATAAGTCATGTCTAGCCAGTACTGGTCAAAGGGCACAAGGCCTGAACATGACAGGGGAGTTGACTCCTACACTGTGATATCTCATTGTGCTGCAAGATGTGCAGCATGGAAGCACAGGACTGGCATAAATTAAAAGCTATACAGAAGCCCAGTGTCTGTCATGCCATCTGTTACATTCACAGTCCATGCCTGATGAGAGAGCAACCTGCTCATTACATAACCAAGATGAAAATACCACCTGGCCATTTAGTCACATTGGATACCTAGACTCCTAGCAAGAAGAGCTGCTATCCATCCTGGTTGAATTGGTATAATAAGTCACATTCATTTTGCTTTACTTCTGTCTGTTTTAGATAGATTAGAAGTCTTAAGTTACAGAATGATAATCTATAATTCATTAACAAAAATATAAACCTTCTCTCCTGCTTGTAGTTCGGAGTAATAAATATAAGGGAAAGGGGAAAGAATTTAGCCACAGTAGTAGTGCACCCCAACAGAAGCCATAAGTGGAGATGCAGATTGCAGCTGCATCTTTGTGGCAGGCTAGTGAGTGTAAACATGCGAGCGAAGCAGTACAGATTTAGGACACTCTGTGCTGATCTATGTAATAAATAGTTTGAAAGTGAGAACAGGGTGAAAATAGAACCTGTCTATGATAAAACAAGGGTTCACTGAGAGTTGCAAAAGGGGTCTTTGGCACTTACAGATGGTCAGTGGATCTCAGTTACCTGGCTGGCTGGTAAGACTAGTAAGAATGACAGGTAATCCTGAACATTGAAATGAATAGTTTCATAAATTAGGAGTTTTAACATTTAAATATAAAAGCAACCTGCGGTGGGTTGGCACCCTACCCAGGATTGGTTCCTGCCTTGTGCTCTGTGTTGGCTGGGATTGGCTCCAGCAGACCCCCATGACTCTGTGTTCGGATTCAGCGGGTTGGAAAATGGATGGATGGATGAATGGATATAAAAGCAACTTATTAGAAGCCATACATGTTGCTTGTGTAGTTCAGCAAGATAATGAGAAATGTGTTTATTACAACAGCAGTATCTGAAACCTGATTCACTTTGTTGATAATTCATATTAGGAAAGTCACTAAAACATGAATCACAGTTAATTCTGCATCAAAGGAAAAGGGAAAAGTTGGGCTCCGGTAATGTTCCATAAGATGTAAAAGATGTCTCGATGAATGTTGAAATGTGGTTTTCAAATCTCAGCGCTCTGGTGAGTTGACTCCCAAAGACAGCAGGTGATGGTAAAATCTTGCTCGAGCCATGTTCCTCTGAAATGGACTCAAGATTTAAGTTCAAGATCCTACAAGTAACAATGTGGTGCAATAGGTATTTCTGTTGCCTCACGGATTTAGGATCCTGGGTTTGAACTCCAAGCCTAAATGTCATTTGTGTGGAGCTTACACATTATTCCCATGTCTGGATGGGTGGTGTTCCGCCAGATGCTCTAGTTTTCTTCCCACATTCCTAAAGATGTGCAGGCTGGGTTATTGGCAGACTGAAACTGGTGTTACTTCCTGAGGGCATGAATTTTTGTTTGTTTTTTACCTTGGTGTCTCATGCATTCTGGGTCTTGTTCAGTTGTTTTTGTTAGCCTTCGATGAATGGGATATGGAATATATGTAGTAGTTCACATTTTACTAAGCCAAAGAATTGCAAAAACACGGTCTTATTTGCCTGTTGACTTTGTAGATGATATATTTCCCTCATATATTTATACTGTAGAAACGTGTTGAAATTTAATAATTTCCAAATAAATAGGTTTTACACAGTATCACTCTCACCACGGTTATAACTCCGGATATTGTGACTCAGGAAGTATGTGGGGTAGGTATTTAATGTTATACATACATTGGTGTTAAGAAATGATTAATGTGATGTTCATGCGCCCTGTGTTGGCTGGGATTGGCTCCAGCAGACCCCTGTGACCCTGTAGTTTGGATATACTGTAGCGGGTTAGATAATGAATGGATGGATGAACTGTTGTGCGTCTTTAATGATAGCCATTCAACCTATGTGCTCTGAGCAGTTGTTTCTTGATTCAGTGTTATTGAAGCCACACTATAAACTGCAAAAATTACCCTAGCTGTATACATGAATTGAGATTTCAGGCTCTGCAGCTTTCTATCTTAAGCAATCTAATTCACGTGCAGCCACTGGTTTTCATGTCATCAACATGGATCAACCAACATAAAGTAAATCATTTCAAAATCAGTAGTCAAAACAGCACACTGAATTCCTAATTACCAAAACTAACAAGGGTTCCCTAACCAGATTTTGCACATTAAATGGCATGTAAATTGTTCTTATTTTGTAGCCAGGTTGTGTTGCCTGGCTTCTGTTTATGTTCCACTTTTATGTCTTCTTGCTTTATTTTAAATGATGCTTCATATGTTTGATGTAATTATATATTGTTACATTTATTTATTTATTTATTTATTTATTTATTTTCTATGTGTAAGATGTTGTTCTCCCTGGGGGTGGCACCTCAAGAGGCAAGGACCACCCTGACATCACCATAGCTCAGACCTTTTCCTGGGTACATTCTGAGTTAGGGAAGTGATTTCAGTATGGTGCATTGTATTTTGGAAGTGTCATTGTGGGTATTATTTTTTCATATGGATTTTGTCATTTTCTGATTAGTTTCTGTTCTAGTTTCTGGATTCTTATTACAGATTGTAATTGGGACTTACTCCTTGTGAATTGCCTTTTAGGCAACTCCTTCTCACTCTTTTATATTCCTATATTCTTTTCTATTTTTGAATAAATTCTGTTATTCATGAAGATTCTTAGATTTGGATTGTCTCTCAATGTTCTTTTACGGTTTCCTTTCCTTGAGAGGCTTCTAAAGGCATTTTCACACTCAAAGTCCATTTGCTTTGTTCAGAATCAGTCAATTACTTCATTAATCATTACTTTGTTTCAAGTTCTAGTTAGTTTGGTTGCATTTTACACTGTAAACTTTCAAGTGAACTAAACATATCAATAAATATCCCATGGGCATGTTGTAGATTTGTTTTATTGGGTATAAACATTTTTTCCTTGATAAAAAATATCACAACTGAAGGACATGTTTCAGATAGCTGAGTGTGCACCACAAGTGAAGCTCTGCTGATGGCATACATTGATGTACTCCAGTTTTATGATAATAGACTTATCAAGTAACTTTTATTTAACTTTATGATGATGCACATTTATTCTTCAATTGCCACAATATGAACATAACCTTATTGTCTTAACTCTTGAATATATTTGTTATTATTGTATACTTCAGAATGTTTGACTGGCATTGACTAACATGTCAATGTTAATGTGCATGTTGAGAGGATGCCCCGCCTGAACACATGCTGTGTTCATGGTGTAAGATTAGGACTTTGATCTCACTAGGCACTGCTGTTCATTTTTGGGACCTCTCTATGTGCTCCGATTGACCCGATCACAAGTAAATTTACACCAATCAGGTCAACCACTGCCTAATTGTGTGCACAAGAGGCTCTGTGGTTGAATCAGGTGCTGTATTGATTGGGTGATTAATTGTGTTATGTTTGGACCAGTATTTCTTTTTTTTACCCTTTTATTGTTATAATGTTTCATGTTAATCCTTGAAACGTTATGCTATGAATGAGAGTCCCGAATTACTGACAGCAGACACTCAGCATGACTACCATGGCATATAAAATGTCAGACATAATGCAGAGTATATCATGTAGTTAAATCGGTCCCTTGACGGATTGCATTCAGACATGATGTGAATCACTCCACGGTTCGCCTTGGTACTGCGTTCTAGGGGAATTACACAAGGGTTTTGAAAAAAAAACAACTGGTAGAAAAGAACTAGGCGTGAAAACACCTTTAGATTTTTTGGAATGTTAAAGTTTTCAGCTGTGCAGTTTTGGACTGCCTATACCTACTGCAGCCTCAGCTTTCTGTTCTTTGTTGACAGGAGTGGAAACTGATATGGCTTTCTGCTGTCATATGCCATCCATATGAGCCCCACATCAGGGTGTGCCAGAAAATGACATGCAATTCTGAATGAATGCAGTCGCAACAATTTAGGATGCTCTCTGTGTTTCTCTTTTTCTGTTAGATGGGGTGCTCTTAGTGCTGCAGAGATTATCTCCTCCAGGTTAGGTCTTAGAATGCCGATGTTTGGAAGGTAGTAAGTTATGGAGGGC
This sequence comes from Polypterus senegalus, assembly GCF_016835505.1. NCBI lineage: Eukaryota > Metazoa > Chordata > Cladistia > Polypteriformes > Polypteridae > Polypterus > Polypterus senegalus. Next base: position 141,075,010 of record NC_053154.1, on the reverse strand, counting down.
TGCATTCAAGAGTGCCAAGTTTGAACACAGTTTAACAGGTAAGCAGCTGTGCTGCTCCAGCATGTTTAGTGTCTAGTGACTTTAGGTGTGTGGTAATGTATTTTTTAACTTTATTTTTTAGGTATCAATAACCAGTCAGTGTTTAACTAAGAGTTTGTCTCGTTTTGCTAGAAATCTCTGGAAAGAAAGAATTTTCTCAGTATTTCTCCGGTGAAAACCAAAGAAATACTTGTTCGCCAACTTTGGTATTCAGTCAGGGTTTTTTGTTCCTTGACAGATCATTTTGACTTCATATCTATTAGACCCCTACATGCTAAAGGTTTTCCTCTTCCACAACAGATACAGAATTTTTTCTCTCTCTCAGGTATCCATGTATTCATTCTGTTATACAAAAGCTGAACTACCATTGCTTGGCTCTAGATGTAGAAAATCATTACCAACTGTATTACACTCACCGTCAAACTCTCAACACAAACCTGGTGTTCTACCATCACTTATGCATCAAATTCCTTGGTCAGGATTTAATATAATTCTAAAACATCAATATGCTTCTGTAGAATTTATTAATGTGGATCCAGTAATGGAAAACAGAAATCAGCCATGATGTTGTCAAAAACAAATTTAGGTCTGGATACAAGAAACCAAAACAACAATAGAAAGATGACAGCTAAGCCAGAACTCAGAAAAAACAAGTAAACCAAAAGTAAGCAAACATCAGGATGATATAAATCTAACAGGAGCACTTTGCAAAAAGAAAAAAAAAACTTGTGTGGGTAAAGTGTTTAAAATATAAATTTTCATCAGGTCAAAGTACGGTAATTTCACTTTAATAGCAACAAGAATCTCAACTAGTTAAACAGAGCATGGTTACAAAAGGCTAAATAAAAGCAGACCAAAGACAGAAATGATCCTGTCCTTCTGTGATGAATCTGGACTGTTTGGTCTAGAGGGAGTTTTTATAGCTATCATGTTTTGTAAATTTATTTTACTCCACTGCATAGCAACATGTCCCTTCTGTTGTCTTAATGAACGACGGTCACTATTATTGCAATAATAATTTGCAATGGCTTAGTCCTACTAATTCAAGGTTTTTTCATTTCTTGTTTCTTTGTACCAAAATCTATCATGGATTTTTTTCTCTACTTTTCTGGATTTGTATCTGGAATTATGTACTATTCCAAATGTAACTAAATGTATCTAACTTTCCCTCTTGCGACTACATCTTCCCTGAATGTAATTTCCTGTTTTTCACCAACACATGCATACTGTATATAAGAACCTGCTAGTAAACACAGCATTGGACACTCAATATAAAGAGCAGAATATTTCAAAAAGTATAACGTCACAGGGCAGCATGGTGGCACAGTGGGTAGCACTTCAGCCTTGCAGTTAGGAGACCCGAGTTCGCTTCCCGGGTCCTTCCTGTGTGGAGTTTGCATGTTTTCCCCTTGTCTGCGTGGGTTTCCTCCTTGTGTTCCGGTTTCCTCCCAAGGTCCAAAGACATGCAGGTAAGATACATTCTAAATTGTCCCTAGTGTCTGCAAGGAATACTCTGGGAAACATGTAGGGAATTTGTAAGAGGACAGATTATTTCATATCTTTCTCACAAGATAGCTTGATTCTAATGCACCAACTTCACCATCAGATTAGTTTTACAACATACATAACTTTTCATCTTACTCTAGCGAGGGGTATCAGTACCATCAAAATAAGTATTCTCCCAAATGTTCATACATCTCTTTTAGAGCATCCCTAATATATACTAACAACCTCTTCTTTAGGAGGTTAGACTCAGTTGTAATTCAGTTTTTTTCTGGTATTCAAAAAAAAACACCCACTAAAAACATAACTCTAAAGCAATCTAAAGCTGAACACAGAACAGTACCACCTAACTTTCTATGCTTTGACTGTGCTGCAAATATTCACACAATAAAATATTGGACATTGACACAAAACTACACCTGCATGGTTAGCCAAGGAAAAGGAAATCTTCCTTCAAATGTTCTCTGTGTGCTTTGCTCTGTGATCCAGTCAACGCTATATTATTGTCAATTTACTAGCAACCCAGAGGTTTTCCATTTATTACAGATATGAAAATAATGAAGAGTACATTTTAGAACAGATAAGTTCTCCTCTACTTTCCCTGTATATGATAATCACCTGTTTTAGCCTTCGACTTTTGTAATATTCAAACTATGGAAGCCATTAGGGATGTAACATTTAGAGATCTAATGCATTTGCATCTCTTAATATGTATTTTATGTAGAATCTTAAAAGCTTTGCTGTTTGTTTGCTCTTCCTAATGAACCTTTAGATCTATTTCTTCATATTGCGGCATAAGTTTACAAAGAATTGATATCTACGAGGGAGCAAAATTACCAGTTCAGTAAATGTACTGTTTTATGGATGCTATCACTGTTGTTTCCTCAGACTGCATTATACCCTTGGTCAACAGAATATAGCATTTTTAGTATTTTGAACAAAATACTTTTCTGCTCATGTCCACAAGGCTGTTCTGTAAGAGAGCTAACAGGAGGTCTGAAACACAAGCAACATCTGTACACTTTCCTTATGTAACTATTCTTGCACCCTTCTTCCATTCCCCTTTCCTCACATGATTATAATCCTGAATATTACCTTATCTTTTTGTTCCCCACCATTTGTCCTACCCTCATTCTTATCTGAAAAACAGCCTACAGCATAAAAAGTTCTGTCATATTAATTGGGGGTTGACATCCTATTTTTGGCTTCTTCCCACCTTCATACTGGCTGCCTGTGTCCTTGAAAAGGTAGGTATGAAAAATGGATGGATGGGAAAACATTCACTTATACTGGTGCTCTTGTGTTATGGTGGTAATCCATGTTGTAACCAAACAACCAACCAAATATGAACTTATTACTCCTACTGTGACATAAAGGACAAGATGGATGCAGGCTCTGGAATTGGACTTATGCAAAGCTGTTGTTTTTCCTGCAACATCCTAAGTGACCTTGTGCAAAACATTTAGCCTTCTTGTGTTCCACCCATAAAAAAATATACCAAAAATAGTTACACAATGTATCTGTAATTGTAACCTATCTTGAGATGGTATTCGACATCAAAAAGGTGCTATATAAAAATGTGTTTTATGTATTTCTAGACTCACTCCTCCAGTACATCAGCTTTATTTCTCCTTTCAAAGAGTATAAATCCCATTGAACCAAATACATACTGTAGTTCTGGTAATTTCATTATATCAAAAAATGTTTAACTTGTTGGCTGAGTAAATAAACAGTAAATCAAGGAACTGAAGATGTCCACAAAGCCAGATGATAGTCTAAGGAGCTATGTTGGCCACTGCTAATTGCACTAATGTGGTGCACTCCATCATTTAGTTCTTCTACTGTGGAATTGAGAAAAACAACAGGAACATTTCTTTGTAACTCTTTTACACTGCTGTTATTTTTGTGTTAAGTTTGGTGTGACTGTAATGTATTGATTGGTGTAACTCCAGTTTGTCTCACAAGATATTCAACCTCTGCACTGATTACAATCCAGTTTTCCAACAGCCGTGAGTATTTGGTGTACCGCAGGTGCATGATTTCTCCCAAAAGGTCAAGGTTGTCTTCTAGCTAGAGGAATTTGAAGCATGAAGAACACAGAGCTGAGGCATGATTCTGTAATGAGGCACTCTGACAGAAGCCAGCAGACGAGCACCATTCGAAGGACAGTTAAGAACCCATTTGTAGGTTATAAAATATTGATCATTGACTGCTTGAAAAAAAGTAAAGTGCTTCCCTTGGGACACCTGGTGGCGCTGCACTTTTACCTCACAGTTTCATACCAGACACTTCCTCCCTCATTAGGTTAACATTTGGATGAAAGAACAGGAAAGACTCTTGCAATGGGTCAGGAGGTCCTGTTCCTCATAATTAGGAAAGTCGCTCTTTTATCTGGGGTACCTTGTTAAACTGTTTCAGTGTCACTCAGGTTGATGAAATGTTAATTGGTGCTTTTATACATTATTTATGGGAATTTGTGACCTTTTGTTGTTGCAGGATGCTCATGCGGATTATATGTCAAGATTGTATTTATTTTTTAACAAAAGCAAAAAAGATGCTGTCAATTTCAAAGCTGAAATAAACCCACATTTTAAAAGCCCCATACAGTGTTCTTAAAAACAGACTAAAAATCTAACTCAGTTTACTTTTGGCTGGTTCTATAAATACAGTCAGACACAACTTGCCTTATACTTTGTAACATAAGATCTGTGAAGGTATTCTTACATTTACCTTTTTGCAAAATAATAAAATATCAGCAGATAGCTGTCTTAGATAATTGCTACTACTGTCAGTTAGTGGATTTTTACTACCAATGGATGATAGGTTGTGATCCCATTTCTGACTCACTATATGACCCTCAGCAAGTCCCTGGACATGAGTACACTTTAATAACGTGAGTACAAGTCTCTGCAAATACTCCCATACGTATAACATACAATTGAACTGATGTTAAAATTGAAAGGTTTTAGATAAAGTACTGGCTCAAGTATCAACTTTCTATAGTTAGTGGCATTACAATAAATATGAAAATTGATCACAAAAATTAGTAATATCCAGCTAGAGGAATTAGGAGGAGAGGTGGAAACATTTAAACAAAAAAAAATGGATTAGTATTAGAATTAATAAAGTCATAATCATTATCAAATTAATGAAGGCAAAAAAATCTTTTCATAAATTATATTGCACTTCATAAATTATATTGCACTATATAAAACTTCATAAAATTTAAAATATGAAAAAACGAGACACACAGATATATATATATATATATATATATATATATATATATATATATATATATATATATACATACAGTGGAACCTCGGTTTGCGAGCATAATTCGTTCCGGAAACGTGCTCGCAGTCCAAAGCACTTGTATATCAAAGTGAATTTCCCCATAAGAAATAATGGAAACTCATATGATTCTTTCCACAACCCAAAATTATTCATATAAAAATGATTAATACAAAATATAAATTAAAAATACATGAAAAAAATTAACATGCACTTTACCTTTAAAAAGAATCATGGCTGGTGTGAGTGAGTTTCTAAACTCTTGTGGGATTCCACCCAACGGGACGACACGCGAAGAGTGTCCCAAAGCAATCGCAGTCTCCCAGCGCTGTAGCAGTTCGCCGTATAAGCGTATCCAAAAAGATCGCGGACATGCTATAAGCGCCTGCCGTCGATGGGTGATACAAGGAAAATTATAAAGATCCCGCTACAATAAATATCCGCGCTGTTGCTGTTTCAAGCTGAATAAAGCTGGTGTTGTTAAAGTACTGAGACTCAGCTTCGTGTTTTGGGGCGCAAGATGGGGACTCGCACACAAGTGCGTGCGCACACACACTCACACACACACAGTAACAATGCTGTAGTAAACAATATATGCTCGTACAGATGTTGACTATATGAGTGAGGCACGCAGACTCAGACGGAGAATAGGAGACGATTGCCCTCAAGAGCAGAGAGAGAGAGAGAGAGCGAGAGCGAGAGAGAGCGCGCAGAGAGAGAGAGAGAGATAGGGAGAGAGAGAGACGCGTGCGCAAGCAAGAGAGAGATAAGGAAAGAGAGAGAGAGACACGTCCGCGAGCGGTAGAGCTAAGGAGAGAGAGACGTGCGAGAGAGAGAAGAACCATCAGCTCAGTTGTGATCACATGACGCTCAGCACACAAAGTGTATCCATACCACTCGTATTGCAAGACATCGCTCATTTATCAAGTCAAAATTTATTAAAAAATGTAGCTTGTCTTGCAAAACACTCGTAAACCAAGTTACTCGCGAACTGAGGTTCCACGTCCAGAAGGACCGGAAGAGGGATTATGCCTCCTCCAGACCACGAGGGGGCGACCGCCCTGGTGTCTTTGGGGACCACGGGAACAGAGCTTAGAAGCTCAACCCAATAGGGGCCCGTGGTCACCGCCAGGGGGCACCTGATTGCCGGAGGAGCCCTGGCCTTCAGCACTTCCGCCACATCCGGAAGTGCTGGAGGGAAGAAGACCAGGGACACGAAGAGTGCTTCCGGGTGTACAGCCGGCACTTCAGCCACATCAGATAGTGCTGGCAGTCGCTCATTGAGAGGCACCTGGAGCACGTCCGGGTGATTATAAAAGTGGCCACCTCCTTCTATTCCATTGTAGGAGTCGGGAGGAAGAAAGATGGAGCTTGGGAGTAGAAGAGTGGAGGCAGTGAAGGAGAAAGGCCTGGACATTGGGTGAGTATTGGGTTGTGTGCTGTGTTTTCACTGTAAATATTGTAAATAAATATGTGTGGATTTAAACCAACGATGTCTACTAGTCTGTGTCCGGGCTGTTCCCCACAATATATTGTGGAAGATGACCCGGACACAGACAGGCGGACACCATAGGTATAAAACCCAACACAAGTTTATTGTACATTATTTACAATTAGTGCTCACACGCAACCCCTGTACCCCCAAAATCTAGGCCTCTATCCAAATACCTCTCTTCAGGTCAGCCTTCACTCCTCTCCTCCAAGAATTCGTCTACTCCGCTCCCGACTCCAGCCATCGAATGAAGGGAGGCGGCCCCTTTTATCCTCAGCTGGACAAGCTCCAGGTGCCTCCTGATAACCTTCTGCCGGCCCTCCCAGGGCAGTTGCCCCCTTGTGGTCTGGAGGAGGTGTAAGCCCTCCTCCGGTCCTTCTGGGCATCCCAGCTGGGTGCCATCCCCAAACGCTTGCCACAATATATATATATTGTGGCAGTAGGGAGCGCTAGTGCTCCCTTGAACCCTCAGGTACAACTCCCGACACCAGGTAAAAGTCCAATACTTTTTTATTTCTTCACACAATGTGCACAAAGCACCCTCCACACTACTCATATACAATACACTCTTTTCCACACAACACTATAATCTCTCTTTCTCTCTCCTCCTCGCCCAGACACTTGCTCCTCTACCTCCCAGCTCAGCTCAGTTTCTGGACTGAGGCACCGTCCTTTTATAGCCCCTGACCCGGAGGTGTACCTGTCCCAGCAGTCCACAGTTCCTTATTCCTTCCGGGTCAGGGCAATCAGTCTTTTACTTCACATCGGGAGCACGCCATTCCTTCCCGTCACGTGACCATGACGTACTCCCGGGTCATAAGGCACAACAGAGCCCATAAGTCCCCGCACAGCGACTCCTGGTGGTCCCCAAGGTATCCAGCAGGGCTGTGTATAAACACTACAGAGTCCATAAGGCCCTGCTGGACCTCGGGGCACGATCCTGATGTCGGGAGAGCTCCTCCTGGCGGCCTGGGGGTGCGGACCAGCCTGGGAAGCCGGCAGTCCTCTATATATATATATATATATATATATATATAAACTGCTCAAAAAAATTAAAGGAATACTTTGAAAACACATCAGATCTCAATGGGAAAAAGAAATCCTCCTGGATATCTATACTGATATAGACTGGGTAATGTGTTAGGAACGAAAGGATGCCACATCATTTGATGGAAATGAAAATGATCAACCTACAGAGCCCTGAATTCAAAGACGCCCCAAAAATCAGAGTGAAAAAATTATGTGGCAGGCTAGTCCATTTTGCCAAAATTTAATTGCAGCAACTCAGAATTGTACGCAGCACTTTGTATGGCCCCTGTGTTCTTGTATACATGCCTGACAACATCGGTGCATGCTTCTAATGACAGATGGTGTTGTGGGGGATCTCCTCCCAGATCTGGACCAGGGCATCACTGAGTTCCTGGACAGTCTGACGTGCAACCTGGTGGCAATGGATGGACCAAAACATAATGTCCCAGAGGTGTTCTATTGGATTTAGGTCAGGAAAGTGTGGTGGCCAGTCAATGGTATCAATTCCTTCATCCTACAGGAACTGCCTGCATACTCTCACCACATGAGGCCAGGAATTGTCGTGCACCAGGAGCCACTGTACCAGCATAGAGTCTGACAATGGGTCCAAGGATTTCATCCTGATACCTAATGGCAGCCAAGGTGCCTTTGTCAAGCCTGTAGCGGTCTGTGTGACCCTCCATGGATATGCCTCCCCAGACAATCATTAACCCACCACCAAACTGCTCATGCTGAATGATGTTACTGGCAGCATAATGTTCTCCATGGCTTCTCCAGACCCTTTCACTTCTCTCACATGCTCAGGGTGAACCTGCTCTCATCTGTAAAAAGCACAGGGCACCAGTGGTGCATCTGCCAATTCTGGTATTCTATGGCGAATGCCAATCGAGCTGCATGCTGCTGGGCAGTGAGCTCAGGGCCCATTAGAGGACATGGGGCCCTTGGGTCACCCTCATGAAATCTTTCTGGTTGTTTGGTCAGAGACATTCACACCAATGGCCTGCTGGAGGTCATTTTGTAGGGCTCTGGCAGTGCTTATCCTGTTCCTCCTTGCCCAAAGGAGCAAATACTGGTCCTGCTGATGGGTTATGGACCTTCTATGGCACTCTCCAGCTCTCCTAGAGTAACTGCTTGTCTCCTAGAATCTCCTCCATGCCCTTGAGACTGTGCAGGTAGACACAGCAAACCTTCTGGCAATGACACGTATTGATGTGCCATCCTGGAGAAGTTGGACTACCTGTGCAACCTCTGTAGGGTCCAGGTATCGCCTCATGCTACCAGTAGTGACACTGACTGTAGCCAAATGCAAAACTAGTGAAGAAACAGTCAGAAAAGATGAGGAGGGAAAAATGTCAGTGGCCTCCACCTGTTAAACCATTCCTGTTTTGGGGGTCATCTCATTGTTGCCCCTCTAGTGCATCTGTTGTTAATTTCATTAACACCACAGCAGCTGAAACTGATTAACAACCCCCTCTGCTACTTAACTGACCAGATTAATATCCCATAAGTTTCATTGACTTTATGCTATACTCTGATTAAAAGTGTTCCTTTAATTCTTTTGAGCAGTATATATATATATATATATATATATATATATATATATATATATATATATATATATATATATATATACAGGGTGACACAGAAAAACGGGAACCTTTGAAATGCGTAGTGGCAGCCATGTACAGTTGGCAGCACTGCGGAACAGGGACCTTGAGCTGTAAACAATCTCGCCATTTAATAATTTAGTAATCAATTGCAAGGCAATCAACAGCAGCTGTGCGAGAATTGTTCAGTAACTGTGTCATCTCAAGATTCGGTGACATTCCCTGGCCCTCAAGATCACCGGATTTGTCCGTTTGTGATTTTTCCTTGTGGGGTTACCTTAAGAGTCGGGTCTACACGACTTGGCCAAGGACACTGAATTGAACTGAAACAAAGAATTCAAGACAAAATTCGTGGTATTCCAGCTGAGATGTTGCAGCGATCAATGGGGAACCTCAACAGTAGATCAGAAGAATGCATACGTACAGGAGGACACTATCTACAGGACATAATTTTCAGACATTGATAATTTGGATTACTGTCTCTTAAAAGGCAAGTTGTAGTGGTTCAATTGCTGTCAATAAAATTTTTTGTTGGATTTCTTCTATTTGGGCGGCACGGTGGTGCAGTGGTAGCGCTGCTGCCTCGCAGTTAGGAGACCCAGGTTTGCTTCCTGGGTCCTCCCTGCATGGAGTTTGTGTGTTCTCCCCGTGTCTGCGTGGGAGTTCCAGTTTCCTCCCACAGTCCAAAGACATGCAGGTTAGGTGCATTGGTGATTCTAAATTGGCCCTGGTGCGTTTGTGTGTGTCCTGCAGTGGGTTGGCACGCAGCCCAGGATTGGTTCCTGCCTTGTGCCCTGTGTTGGCTGGGATTGACTCCAGCAGACCCCCGCGACCCAGTGTTCGGATTCAGCAGGTTGGAAAATGGATGGATGGATGGATGGATTTCTTCTATTTTTATTTGGTTTTTCAAAAGTTCCCGTTTTTCTGTGTCACCCTGTATATATATATATATATATATATATATATATATATATTGTAAGAGGTATCCCGGTCACAGACAGACACGACAACGCAGTGTCCACAACGCACACGTTTATTTACACACATATTTAAAAATTATTTACAATGCCCACTCCATGGTTCCTTCGGCTGCCTTCACTCCTGTCTCACAAGCTCTTTCCTTCTTCCACCCAACTCCGGCTCCCCGAATGAAGTGAGGCGGCCTCTTTTAACTTTTTCCGGATGTGCTCCAGGTGCCTGACGATGAAATTCCAGCAGCACTCCCCATTGTGTCGGAAGAGCTGCCCTTTTACCCAGAAGCACTCTGGGCATAAACCATCCCTGGTCTGTCAGCACCTCCTGGTGTCCCGGAAGCGCTGTCCCCAAGGGATCAAGGACCGTCGGGTGCCCAGGGAAAAGAAGTGCCGCTCTCCCGGTTCCTCCTTCCTCCAGGAATCTATTACTATATATATAGCTCGCCGTCTGGGAGCTCCCAGAGTCCTTTTATATTCCCTGACCCGGAAGTGTTCCCAATCCCCAGTCTATGTGATTCTTTATCACTTCCAGGTCAAATAAAAAGTCCTTTTCTTCACCCCGGAAGCACGTCATTCCTTATGCACTTATGAATATGATTGTATGTATCAGATGCTTCATATTTTTGCTGCCTTCTCAATTGTGCAATTCGGTTTTTGTTCAGCACTCTTTGGAACCGTTGCTTTTTGTCTGTGCACTGCGTCCAGTTCACGTGAGCTGCTTGGTGTTCTTGCATCGAAGGTTCCCAGCTGTGCTGGTGCCATCTCGTGTAATGTCAGCTAAGACCCGGCACTTAAAAGTTTCTCTCGCAGTTTCAATGAGTTTGTGCCAAACACCACCCTGACCATCTCATCTTCCTCTGCATAAGCACAGTCCTTCACCCGTGAATATTTACCGGCAGTGTTTGTATTGGATTGCCGCTGATGGACGGCCTTATATGGGCAGGCACTAAATTACAACGCTAGTGGCAGCCTGTCTATGAACTTAATTTAATATAAACTTACGGTTCATGCCATGCTTTGTTTCTGCAGTAGCTGTACTTATGAATATGCTTGTATGCATCATTTGCTTCATAATGTTTTTCTGCCTTCGCAATTGTGAAATGGCGTTTTGTGCTCATCGCTGTTTGGAGTTCTTCCTTGTTCTCTACGTACTTACGTAGGAGGCGTGATGATGTCACACGAAACTCCGCCCCCCACGGCCATCTCCAACTCAACTCCATTACATTATATGGAGAAAAATAGCTTCCAGTTATGACCCTTACGCGTAGAATTTCGAAATGAAACCTGCCCAACTTTTGTAAGTAAGCTGTAAGGAATAAGCCTGCCAAATTTCAGCCTTCTACCTACACGGGAACTTGGAGAATTAGTGATGAGTCAGTGAGTCAGTGAGTGAGTGACTGAGTGACTGAGTGAGTGAGTGAGTGAGGGCTTTGCCTTTTATTAGTATATATATATATATACTGTATATATTCTGTGTGTGTGTGTTTATATAAATATGTGTGTAAATTGTTTTTATATTTTATTTCTCTGCTACCGAACTGTGATTGTGGGGTGGAGTCAGAGAGGAAGCAAGTGGATTCTGGTCCTCAGACCTTTCTATTGGGAAAATGAGGCATTTATATTTAACTTTGATTGACTTTATATTCTAAAATGTCATGCAATGATGATCAATAGTCTGCCACATCCTGCTGTTGCTAAAAACAAGAAGAGCTCTATGATTGTGGTGTTAAGTGTATAGAGAAGAATGGGAATGTCAATATCAGCTCCGAAAGTGTGCTGAGGGAGTGCCACTAAATTTCTCAGTTTCTGCATTAGCTATAATAATTCTTTCTCTTTGTTAAATAACAATAATTACAATAATAATCATAACATATTTTATGCATAAGGACATTTCATAATACTGTGAAACACTGTTTATAAATAAGTTAAAAGAAAGACATATATACTGTATATATACAATTCATAGATATACTGGTATGAATGCAGTATATACAGTGGTGTGAAAAACTATTTGCCCCCTTCCTGATTTCTTATTCTTTTGCATGTTTGTCACACAAAATGTTTCTGATCATCAAACACATTTAACCATTAGTCAAATATAACACAAGTAAACACAAAATGCAGTTTTTAAATGATGGTATTTATTATTTAGGGAGAAAAAAAATCCAAACCTACATGTCCCTGTGTGAAAAAGTAATTGCCCCCTGAACCTAATAACTGGTTGGGCCACCCTTAGCAGCAATAACTGCAATCAAGCATTTGCGATAACTTGCAATGAGTCTTTACAGCGCTGTGGAGGAATTTTGGCCCACTCATCTTTGCAGAATTGTTGTAATTCAGCTTTACTTGAGGGTTTTCTAGCATGAGCCGCCTTTTTAAGGTCATGCCATAGCATCTCAATTGGATTCAGGTCAGGACTTTGACTAGGCCACTCCAAAGTCTTCATTTTGTTTTTCTTCAGCCATTCAGAGGTGGATTTGCTGGTGTGTTTTGGGTCATTGTCCTGTTGCAGCACCCAAGATCGCTTCAGCTTGAGTTGACGAACAGATGGCCGGACATTCTCCTTCAGGATTTTTTGGTAGACAGTAGAATTCATGGTTCCATCTATCACAGCAAGCCTTCCAGGTCCTGAAGCAGCAAAACAACCCCAGACCATCACACTACCACCACCATATTTTACTGTTAGTATGATGTTCTTTTTCTGAAATGCTGTGTTCCTTTTACGCAAGATGTAACAGGACATTTGCCTTCCAAAAAGTTCAACTTTTGTCTCAGCAGTCCACAAGGTATTTTCCCAAAAGTCTTGGCAATCACTGAGATGTTTCTTAGCAAAATTGAGACAAGCCCTAATGTTCTTTTTGCTTAACAGTGGTTTGCGTCTTGGAAATCTGCCATGCAGGCCTTTTCGCCCAGTCTCTTTCTTATGGTGGAGTCGTGAACATTGACCTTAACTTAGGCAAGTGAGACCTGCAGTTCTTTAGACGTTGTCCTGGGGTCTTTTGTGACCTCTCGGATGAGTCATCTCTGCGCTCTTGGGGTAATTTATTGTGGATAATGGCTCTCACTGTGGTTCGCTGGAGTCCCAAAGCTTTAGAAATGGCTTTATAACCTTTACCAGACTGATAGATCTCAATTACTTCTGTTCTCATTTGTTCCTGAATTTCTTTGGATCTTGGCATATGTCTAGCTTTTGAGGTGCTTTTGGTCTACTTCTCTGTGTCAGGCAGCTCCTATTTAAGTGATTTCTTGATTGAAAAAGGTGTGGCAGTAATCAGGCCTGGGGGTGGCTACGGAAATTGAACTCAGGTGTGATACACCACAGTTAGGTTATTTTTAACAAGGGGGCAATTACTTTTTCACACAGGGCCATGTAGGTTTGGATTTTTTCTCCCTAAATAATAAAAACCATCATTTAAAAACTGCATTTTGTGTTTACTTGTGTTATATTTGACTAATGGTTAAATGTGTTTGATGATCAGAAACATTTTGTGTGACAAACATGCAAAAGAATAAGAAATTAGGAAGGGGGGAAATAGTTTTTCACACCACTGTACATATTTATATTATGTTGTACTAGAGGGCTTTGAGGGATTTTTTTTTATTTAATAGAGAGATATGTATATATGTACAGTATATAGCGATCCTGTAGAAGATGAATTGAGCCCCAACCCCTATTATAAACTGGACCAAAGGTAGTCATGGATTCAAATGGCTTGTTTATCCACCCATCCATTATCCAACCCGCTATATCCCAACTACAGGGTCACAGGGGTCTGCTGGAGCCAATCCCAGCCAACACAGGGCGCAAGGCAGGAAACAAACCCTTGGCAGGGCACCAGCCAACCGCAGGGCACACACACACACACACACCAAGCACACACTAGGGGCAATTTAGGATCTCCAGTGCACCTAACCTGCGTGTGTTTGGACTGTGGGAGGAAACCGGAGTACCCAGAGGAAACCCACACAGACACGGGGAGAACATGCAAACTCTACACAGGGAGGACCCAGGAAGCGAACAAAGCTTGTTTATTTCTAGCAAAATACCTTATGACAGCTTGTACATTAAGGAGAACAGGGTTTGTGTTCCAGGTCCTCCCTGTGTGGAGTTTGCATGTTCTCCATGTCTGCATGGGTTTTCTCCAGGTGCGTTGGCTTCCTACCACAGTGCAAAGCCATGGAGGTTAGGTGGATTGGCAATTCTAAATTGTCACTAGTGTGTGGTTGGTATGTGTGTGTGTATGTGTGAGTGTGTGTTCACTCTGTGATGGACTGGTGCCTTGTCCAAGGTTTGTTCCTGCCTTGCATCCTATGCTAGCTGGGATAGGCTCCAGCACCCACCAATCCCCCCAACTGACCCCGTTCAGGACAAAGTGAGTTAGAAAATGACTGATTGACTGACATTATTACAGGCATTAATTTCTCATAAACACAAATTCTCCTCTTCTTTCTTCCCTCATTCCTTCCTTTAAATCACCACTGTTTCTCTGGTGAGTATTGTTCTTTTCTCCACTTGACTCCAACTTACCAGAATAGGGCAGAACAGCTGTTTTTATGCTGGAGTACTTCAGGGGCCAGAACACCGCACTCAGAAAGTGCTTCCAAGTCAGGTGAAACTGCCATAAAGTAAGGGAGTCCTATCCCAGAAGCACCCCTGGGTGGCACCCAAAGGACTACATGTCCAACACAGCCTTGCAAATATCTACAGTATAGCTGGGTCACATCTTAGGAACTTAGCCACATAGTGTATATGGGATACAGTGATCTTTGGGAGGCAGCCTCCCAACTGAGGAAGGGAGCACTGCCCATTCAGGTTGGGATGCACATCTCTCTGGTGTTGAGTCTCCTCTGATATGGCTATCCTGCCAAGCAAGAGGGCGTCATGCAGTCCAGACAGGATGCTTGTCTATCCATTATTTTGCCATTCCATATTAACCTCTTGGCTGGGAGGAAGAATGTTGAACACCTGTCTTGGCCCATACTTCCATCCAGGTATATGTGCAGTATTGCATTCTATGTATAGGTTTTGTTTTATATTTGCATGTATTTATATGTTTGTCTTTACTGGCATTATATTTTTGTCAACTGTTCTGAGGAGATATGCAAGTAAGAATTTTATTGTACTCACACTGTTCCATTCCATTCAAGCTAGTGTGATGCTGAGGTGACATCCATTGTACATCTGCACTCAGGTTCTAATCTGGAATCCTGAGGTGGTTTGCCATGTGATGGGTGCAGCAACGCGTTGTAGCAGTGCATGCTTCCTTAACCTTATGTCCTCATGCCAATATAACCCATCAAACTTGAATAATAATAAAAGAAATAGAAATATTAAAGAAACTATCAATTAAATTAAATACTTTATAATCAATATGAAATCGCCTTTTTAAAAGTTAGTTTTAAGGCATAGGTTGTGAAAGGCTGTTGAATGTAAACAGGTAGAGAGTTCCATAATGTGGGAGCAGAAGCACGCCATGCTCAGTCACCCAGTGACTGGTGTTTAGAGTGGGGGACAGTAAATACTTCTTAGGAGATTGCAAATTGTGACATGGTGTTGCAGTGTGTGGTGAATATAATCAATAATTAGTATGTCACTGTGATGTATGCTTTAATTGGTTATGCAGACTAATACTGTACGCGATCTTTGCTAATTTTCCATGTTTTATACATAGATTTAGTATGCATATTTAAGTATTTTAGCTTGTACTGTGAATATGAAGAGCTAAGGTAAACTTCCAGAGATAAATTGGAAGACAAGATTACAGTTGAAGATCCCGCATAAAAATATTTGCTGGAATGTTTCTGGTTGCAGAAACAGAGAGTAGAAGTGATGTATATTAAATAGATAGATAGATAGATAGATAGATAGATAGATAGATAGATAGATAGGTAGATAGTGTGGACTATGGCCGGCCATTCATCCCAGCCAAAACCCCCAGGCCTCCAGAGGGAGCCCTCCCTGTGACATGGAGATGTCCCGAATTCCAGCAGGGCATCATGGACTATGGAGTTTTCCGGTACAGTCCTGCTGGATAATGTCGGGGCCACCAGGGGTCGCTGCAGGGAGGCCCAGGGACTGTCATTTGCCCTATAACCCGGAAGTACGTCTTAGTCACAGCGATAGAGGAAATGACATACTTCCAGGTTGAAGAAGGGGAGTTTTTACCTGACCTGGAAGTGCTGGATAATCACGTGGACTGAGGGCTCAGCAGCACTTCCGGGTCATGGACTATAAAGGACTCTGGGAAATCCCAGACGGACGAGCTGAGTCGGGTGGCAGGGGACAACACGTCTGGGAGAGTGGAGGATTGTTTATTATTGTGATTTATTAGTGTTTATGAATATGGTGGAGTGGAGGGTGCTTTGTGCACTATATTGCTTTAATAAAGTCAAGAATTGGATTTTTATCTGCTGTCTGGCGTCTGGTCTGAGGGTTCAAGGGGACGACAGCATTCCCTATCTGTCACAATAGATAGATACTTTATTAATCCCAAGGGGAAATTCACATACTCCAGCAGCAGCATACTGATAAAGAACAATATTAAATTAAAGAGTGATAACAATGAAGGTATAACAGACAGACAATAACTTTGTATAATATTAATGTTTACCCCCCCGAGTGGAATTGAAGAGTCGCATAGTGTGCGGGAGAAACGATCTCCTCATTCTGTCAGTGGAGCAGGACAGTGACAGCAGTCTGTTGCTGAAGCTGCTCCTCTGTCTGGAGATGATACCATTAAGTGGATGCAGTGGATTCTTCATGATTGACAGGAGCCTGCTCAGTGCCTGTCGCTCTGCCATGGAGGTCAAACTGTCCAGCTCCGTGTCTACAATAGAGCCTGCCTTCCTCACCAGTTTGTCCATGCGTAAGGCATCCCTCTTCTTTATGCTGCATCCCCAGCACACCACCGTGTAGAAGAGGGCGCTCGTCACAACTGTCTGACAGAACATCTGCAGCATCTTATTGCAGATGTTAAAGGATGCCAGCCTTCTAAGGAAGTATACTGTAGGCGGCTCTGTCCTTTCTTACACAGAGCATCAGTATTGGCAGTCTAGTCCAATTTATCATCCAGCTGCACTTCCAGGTATTTATAGGTCTGCACCCTCTACACACAGCCACCTCCGATGATCACGGGGTCCATGAGGGGCCTGGGCCTCCTAAAATCCACCACCAGCTCCTTGGTTTTGCTGGAACACTGTTTATTGGTCTAATTTTTAAATAATACTAATAATATAAGATAATAGCAGAGTTGGTGCTACAAACTTTCTTGCTCAGTCTTTAATTGTGTATCACAGGGGTTTAACATCTTTGTGCTGTCTTACTGGAGATCATCAAGCCACCTGGACAAGGCCAAGAGAGAAAACACCTGACATTCAGACAAGAAACATGCCCTTCTACCAAAAACTCTTGTTTGATTATATTGATGTGGGACCTTCAATTAAATCAGCTTTAAAAGTCAAGCTAAGTGCTATCTTTTCCTCTAATGTTCAAGTATTTAGTCCTCCACTGGCTGTTTTGAAGTGTGTATGGGTGTTTTAGGGTTAGCATTAAGCTTTGAGATAAAAGGTCTTATTTTTATCAAAGTAAAGGTATATAATAATGTAGGAGAGTGTTATATGTGAGCAAAAGAAATATGTTTTATCCAAAAGAAATTTGGTTTATGGTATACTTCTTGGGGGTTGGAGTAACAAAACCAAGAAAGTCTGTGAAGGATGCAAATTATGGTGTCAGTTTGTAGGCAGAGGCTCAAGATCTGGACTGCAGATCAAGAGGTTGTAGGTTCCATAAGTCACTTAACCTGCCTGTCCTCCAACTGGAATAAAAGGAGTATATAACTGTACTCTTAGAGTCCCCTGTGATTGTGTTTGATATAGAAGGTAGTTATATAAAATCATTTTTCGCAGACGCATTTCTGACAGTTGATTCAATGCAATCTGTTGTCATTTATATACAGCCTATAATATGGCAGATATGATGAGGATGAAGGAAATGAAAAAAACAAAAGTTTTGCAGCCTATTACAGTATATGAAGCACTTCTTATAAGTCAAAATGATATTAAGGAAGGCAAGCTGTGCCATCACTTAATAGTTCCACTGGTGAGATGGTTTGAGGAATGTTAACCTGAATTTTTTTTTTTTAACCCAAAAACAATAATTTTACACATTTATTGCAATGAATCCCAGTATGTTCAAAGGTTTGTCCTTGAGGCTTATTTATGGTGATCAGAAAGGAGGGTGAGTGGAATTTGTTTTCTTTTCCACATAAAGACAAACAAAACATAAAAGAGGAGTGCTGAGATCTAAGGATTATATGTTAATAGCTAAAGATAAAAAAGCAAACGTTCATATGGTGGTGATGTGTGTTAATCTTTTAGTCATTTTGTAAAAAATGAGGCCATCTTTCATTAATTTGCGGTGACAAAGAATTTTACAAAATCAAGCTTTCAAATAAAATAGGAATACAAAGATTACAGAAACAACCTTAATATTTAGTACGCTTTGAGAAACACTGCAGCTCTGGGCCTGGTTGGTTTCTGTCTTGCACCTGATACCATCCGGATAGGAGCCAATACCTTAAAGTTACATTAAGTTACATTAATGGTTTAATGAGACGTTTAAAGCACTATGCATTTTGTTTCGTTTAATTAAAGAAGAGGCTTGGTTTTGAATGGATTGATGAAACATTTGATAACGGTATGATCAAAACTCACCAATATGTTAAATTCTTGCCCTCACACACCTTAACTAGAAGCAAAGTTTAACTCAATGCCAGAGTCTTGAATCAAGGCTTAAATAAATATACTGTCTTCATTACGTGGCTGCTTGGCACCTGATGATATAGTGACAAGAGGAGACAGTAAAAGTGTTGGGTCACCCATGGGCAAACCCTGTAAAACTGATTTTCAAAATGAAAACAAAATGCAATTAATTGCATTTTTGGAGACATCTGTTCAGATGGGAGTCTGGTTCTGACTGGTTACAAAATGGTAATGTGGACTTCCAGCAGGAAGAAGCAGGGCCAGGCGGACAAACATCGGAAGGGATGTTGGCGGTGGAAAAGTCGTCCCTCTTCCAGTCTGAAGAGGGAGGACAAGAGAAGGCATTATCACATAGCGCCAACCCCTGGAGCGGTGGAGAATTACCATCTTCATAGCACTTAAAGTGTCTCCTATGCACACACATGACAAAATAAGCAGAGGGAAGAGATTGTATTCATGCTGAAATATTACATCATGTAACCTGTTTGTGAAGTTTGTGAGGTGAACAAGATGGAGTCTAAATTACATTTTAGCAATGTACAGACTAATCTTTATTTAATGCTAGTGTCTGTGATATTATATGTAACATTATCAGCATTTTGGTCAAACAAAATACTGAAAACATCCTGCATGCGTGCACATGTGGTCTGATAAAACCCTGTCATCTTCTTCAGCAGTAGATGTACATCCAAGACAGTCACAGTCCATTTACATGACTGCTCTCCACTATTATATTGTATTTCTTCTTTCAAAGTTCCATAGCTTATCACGGTGGCTTACACTCTTGTAATACTGTACAAAAAGTGGGACAGATGTTAATTAAGACCCTGACATTCCCCGGTTGTTTTCATACTAGTGCTGCAGCTCCACTTTCAGGACATGTGTTAGACCAAGAGGGTGTTGCACACTTTAATAGCTTCTGTTTATTTTGACTAAACTTTAAGAACACAGGTTAGGCCTACTAAAGAGGTACAGTTAGGTGAATATTTTCATGAAATACTTGATAAATTAGCAGGCCCAACTATTATCTAAGCTTTTTTATGTCTTGATTTTCATTTGATCAGTTTTAAATGAAGTTATGTAATAAACTGTCAACAAACACATGAAAGTTAAGTATTCTCACTGTGCTTTTTCATGTGAAATTAAGTCCATTCATTACCTGAACCACTTTGTTAGATGTTAAGATTATGAGTACCATGTGAAAGAGTTTCTTCTTTAAGGGAATGCTGCACCCAAACAGGAAGGAGGGTTGACCCCAACACAGGTTCAGCCTCTTCAGATCAAATGATTTTATACTACCCAGAGTTACAACCTGATCTCAGATGATCTCTGATATGATGATTGTTGCCCCTGGTAGAAACTGAATAAATTAATAAAATCACAGATCTGGACTCAGCACAGGAGCAGTAATCCTTTTTATTTACTTTCACACCAAGAGAGACAGAAGAGCAGCTGAATCCTTACGTGTATGTTTATACATAACTGCATATTGTATGATTAAATTCACACACACACGTATATAAAAAACATACTAATGTAAGTTAGAGATCGCAAGCAGGATTCCTATCTACAATTTGGCTGATAATTCATGTGCTGTCTTTTTGTGATCCTCTAGTGCCCCCTGCAGTAATGCAAAATGAATAGCACTGCAGCATGGGGCTGAAGAAGGGTTTGCACAGCCACAGTATAGACATCTCTTTAAAAATGGTCCATACAACATCACCTGCATTTTAATGTGCACAATGTTTATTGCATTCTCTGGCAGAACATTTATTGTACTACACATACTGTAGATGATGTCATGCATAAAAACCTATTTTTTGTACTGTAAGTGATATTGCATTTTTATTTTGTTAACTGCTGATTACCTTCTTCCTGGTTCTTATACATACATGTTTTTGTGCTTTGAATTTGGAAAGCCTACAGGAGAGCAGTATCAGATGTGAGGTACCACCTTACTAGAGGCAAGGAGACCAGCAAACTGCCACTCAGAGAGAGGGAGGAAAAGAGAGTGAGAGAAATGGTTTGCCATACTGGTGGTAGGAAAGTTTCTGACTGTGAGGGAATGTAGAGTCCATTAGAAGATGACACATCCTGTATGTCTGCTGTGTGCCAGAATGAGTTTGAGAGCACTGTGCTGTGGATGACAGCAACCTAGGAAGCCCGGTATCAAGAGGTGGACAGGATTTCCTGACTCACCTACTAAAGAGGCAACAAGGGCAAGGAGAACACTGCAGAAAAGGCAGCAGCTCCTAGCCACTAAAGACTATACAGTCCCAGAAACAAATGTATGGTATGATGTTCTTCCTCTGATGGCTGAAGAGTAGCTGAAACTCAGCAGGTCAGGACCACCATAAGCCAATTCAGAAAGTTCTAACCTTGTGGTCATGAACCAAATGGTGGACTGCTCAATGATCCCAGGCACCAAGAGATGTTTGAGCACAAGGATGGAGTGAATAGGAGAAACCAGCAGCTGGACAGAAAGAATGAAGGTAAAAATGGCAATGCTTTTAGTGTAGAAGTGGCTAGACAAGTAGCAAGCCTCCTCTCCAGATACATAGGCTAATGATCTGTATTGTTGGGCCTGGATGTTTAGTAGGTGTAGTGTTTTGTGTGAGACCATAGCTTTCTTGAATTTATTTTTGTCTGATAAAAGTGCAATTTTTAGTTCATTTGTGCCTTTGTGGAGTACTTATAGTGGCCTGAGGGCATCAACCTATCACAGAGATAACTACCCTAAATATAGAAATGCTACCACATTTCATGTCTGCGTTATCCAGAGAGTGGAGGCTAACAGATAAATGAAAAGCTTCAGAGGTCTTAAGACATGCTAACACTAGGATGGGGATCAGGCAAAATCTTTTATGACTAACTTTGTAATTGTGGGTTGTAGTGTAGTGTAGTACGGAGTGAGAGAGGATGTTGTGACCCGATAGCTACATTTCTTTATAGAGCCAACCATGTCTTCATATCAAGATTCAACTCATTATAGAACAAATTTCTTTCAGTCATGGGTTTACTGGGTCAGTTTAACAGATCATAATGTCACCCATAACTTTTACTGTGGGAGTGTTCTCTTGACAAACACACAGAAAAACAGATGGCTGCTATAAAATGTTATGCTTTATTTACACAAGTCACTTTAGCACTTAGAACAGCCTGAGTTCAGTGAAGCATGAACTCTATTAGTTCTTGCAAAAATGACACAGAAGTGGAAGGCATTTAAAAACAGTGTTTGGCACTTCCTTAAGGCTAGAGAAGAGCCGGTCTTTTTTATGAGCAGCTCACTCCACTTCAGCTCAGACAACCTGCACTGAGAGGTGTTTTAGTATCATAGCAGGCCACTAAAGTGAAGGGAATTCATCTTCATGTTCCAGGAACCAAATAAAGACTATTCAAGCCTTGACTTGGCAGATTATTCTGATGTAAACAATGCTAAGGCGGATGATCAGTAATAATAAAAAGGATATATATTTAAGTAAGTTATGGTTTAATAATCATGGACCATTCCTGTTAGTGGACTTACAGTAGCCTGTGCCAGAAAGGCCATTATATTGCCAACCAAGCTGCAGTGACACCGGCCATGATCAATTCAATAGCACTCACTATTCTGGCCATGTCATTATAGGCTTATTGGTTTAAACATTAGTGGTGTCAACTGACACTGTCATTCGCTATAGCAGACCATTTTTGTATTCTCTGACAACAGTAGAACCTAATAGGATAGCTGCAGCCAATCTTGGGCATAGTCTGATAATCTGAAGATTGATTATTCTGATGTGTCCACTCTGGCAGCTGGCATCTATTTCAGTTTTTGTCACTCATCCCTCACCTTGTTTGAATAATTCAGCAAAAATAAATCCATGCCTTATCAACCTAGTATCAACTGGTAGTAGGGCAAGAACCAACCTTAGATTAGGATATCAGTCCTTCATAAGGGTATATATGCACAATTAATTTAACATAGATAGTGTGATGCGAAGAAAGAACTATATCACGCAGGTAAAAAAAAAACATAGACCTGCAAAAAAAAATGTGAACTCCTTATATGCAGTGAACAGAAGCGTGAGCCAGTAAGGTTAACTGCCTGTCACCATGAAAAACATTCCTTACATTCAGCCATTAGCATAGAACATCAAGATGAATTTAAGCCTGTGCTTCTAAGCTAAACTCTGTTTGTTTGTGTACCTTGTCTGTCCAATACATTTAAATCCTGTAACATTATTTGTAACCTATGAAACCATGGAAGGTTACTGAAAGGGCTAATAAACTGGTCTGTCATTGTATTTGGGACATTGCTTTGAATCAGACAGACAGGTGTCATATCACCAATGACATCTAAACAAAACATTGTGGGGCTAAGGACATGCTTTATTTAATTATCAATACAGAAAGGAACAATCTGACGAAATTTTCAGAAATGTTAGAAATGATCCTTTATAATCATGGCCAGATTATGCACTAGGAACTTGGCCTGAGAACCCTTGAGCGGCGTGGGGGGGTTGCGGCGTTGAAGTTTTCTCAGTTTCTCATCCATGTTCAACACATTTTTAACATATCACTATTACATTTAAAATGTACACAGACAGGATCAAGGCAGAACCCATCAGAAAAATTTGGAGAAATCATAGGGTCCCTAACTACGCCCTCCAGTGGCACCTATCTTTGAAGAGCTATTGGCTATGAAGTAAATAAGTGTTTGGACTTTTGGGTTTGAGTAAACACAAATAACTTAAAATGATCACAATTAATAAAACGTTTTGGTAACTGTTTGAATCGAATGAGAGGAGCTTTCAAAGATTGAAAATATCTGGCCATGCTTTTAATTTTCATGTCCTTGGTCTCACATCCAATAAGGAAAGGCTAGGCCAAAATTCTTTTATTTTCAACTAAGCTTATTCTTTGATGAAAGAAGAGTACTTACACATATTTATCATCACAAAATAATTAGATAAAAGTATGTAACCATGCAACAATGTCATGCATAAGCAAATATAGTATGTGAATGAACAGTAACATGAAGATCTCAAGAGCACGGCTAAAATCTCATTAAAGTTCTTCTGCGTGGAGTTTTCATAATCATAATCTTAATAGTTAATTACATTTATATAGCACTTTTCAAAGCTTTTTTCATAAACAATAGGGTGCCACTTCAATAGGCCTCGCTAATGAATTTTATTTGCAGGGCAGCACCCGTTTCCTGGTATTATCATGCCTTGTGGTGGAAGCCTTGAATTGTGAGAATACCAGGATGGATTATACATAGTAACTCAGAAATATCAACACTTCATTTTTACCTCTTTTGCTGAAAGTTAAAATGTAAGGAATATAAATTGTAACATTTAGAGAAGAAAAGCAAGAAGTTGAAGATATCTATAGCACAACTCCAATAGACACCTTAATGGACAATTGCAGATCATTTATGCAATGATGTCAATATTGCCTGGGTGAGAACAAGGAACAACTTGACTGTTTTCTGCAAAAGGCTGCTTTTGTCTTTTTCAAAAGTTGTAATACCTGATATATGCAGTAGAGGGCATTGCATGATCATATTAAATCTTCTCAAACATTTGCATTCCAGAAAGTTTATTTCATTCGGCGTCAACAAACTGAAGCGGTGTCTATACGTTATACAGTGAACAGCACCTAGGGTAATTCCAATATGTAGAATATATAAAAGATTTCATTAATTTTAAAATCAAATTTAATTTTGTTTGTATGCCTTAGAGTACAATGAAAAATATGTCTTGCTAGTTTTGATCAGGCAGAAACAAAAAGATTTCAACCCACAGACACCAATATTTAAAAAAGCAATGGTCGTAAACTAGTAAAAATGTTAAATTAAAAGCAAATAAGCATCAGGTACAAATTACAAAATGTGTAAGACAGAACAAGCAGTAATCAGACAAAACAATTAACTGAGGTACAAAAAGGCTAGTACTGAATTCTTGCGTCCACATCTAAACCATCTTTCTCTTCAAACCTTATACCAATTAACACTCAGCATTAAGCACTTTTTTGCAGCATGTTATGTGCACACGCAACAAGAAAAATAAAATAATGAAAGGAATGCAAATTATGCGACAGAGCAAAGCCACACTGAAATAGAATGAAGTGTTATTTTTTATAGCATATGCTGAGTCTCTCTTGTTCAGTCTATGATAGGAATCAAACTACTTAGCAATTTTTATTGTTTCTTGTCAGTGGAAGGTAATTCAGATCCATATTATGTTTAGGCAATTCTAACTTTAGACTTTGATGTCAATATAGAATACTGGTTTGTAGAAATTTTAAATTAACTTTGAATCACCTTAATAGTATTAAGGAATGCTGCTATTAGTGCTGCGTCGTGTCATATGGAATCCTGCAGCAATCTGTTTGTACTCTAATCCAAGCACACCCACCACCTCAAACCCAATGCAGATGCTTTTCATTTACCATGGATACACAAGTAAGTGTGTCAGCTCAATGTCATGTCAATTTAAATGACATGACCGTACCTGTGCGTCAACCCATCACTCTGTTCATGTTGGTTACACTCATCAGTTGTGCCTATTCCTGCCAGTATAGTCTCTAGCTTTACCAGGACAATAATTAAGATTAAGTATGAATAAAATGAATGGATAGATAGGCAAATTGAAAAAATGTCTTATTACGAGTGGTGTTTCAGCATTACAGGCTGGTGTGGCACAGTCTCACATAATGTTGTGCAAAATAAGTAAAGTGTAAAGTAACTTGTGATTTAAATGCTCATTATAATCTTCAACCTTGTCTTTTCAACATTTGTTTTATTTTCCATCATATGCTTAATGTAATTATCTGTCTAGAAAAAATATGAGGTTTGAACTTTGTGAAAGTGTTTTTCCACTGGATGCTATGAGAATGTCTCTGGTTCATGAAATAGCTCTATTGGCCCTACAGCATTTACTTCTGGGTGTGTGCAAGCATGTGCAAATTGTATTCTTCCAATTTAGCAATGGGGCTTAAATGCTGCAGACTTTCAAATTAAGATCACTTTTTTTATTATTATTACTCATGTGTTTGTACTTCGGGCTTGTACTTTTCCCAGCTGTGACTGTGCAGCATGCACTAGAGAAGAGGCATGAAAGGTCCAGCAACACTTGCTCCCTTAAAAGTAGATTTAAGTAAAGTAAGTAGTAAGTAGTAGTAATTTAAAAAAATATATAAAAGAAAGAAAGATCAATATCAGGAATGCATAGCTCTAAACATTATACTGATCAGAATGGGGCTAAGCAGCGTCTTATTGTACACTAAGCGCTAGAAAAGGTCCATCTAACGGTACTAAATTGAAAACAGCCCCCAAGGAAGCCTTATGTATGCACCTGTAACTTTGACAAAACAATCTAGCAATCTAACAGTATGATGGCCCTGTTTAAAAGAACCTGAGAGTCCTGTTGTAGAATGAATGGAGATGTAGAAAATTGCTTTTTCCTTCTATTGCATGGCTGCAGGATGGTTAGCGCTAGTACTGGATAGCCCCACAGCCTTGTGTTTGAGTCATGCAATGTGTATAGTCTGTTTGTTCTTTCCATGGCATTGTGGTATGTTCTTTTTCACCTCAAAGTCAGTCAGTGATAAACCTGAGGTGTTGCTGTTTCAGTAGCCAAAATACTTTCTTGGGCAGTAGGTGGTTGTGAGGCTCTCAGTTTAAATAAAGATTAGATCTATAGATTTTCTGTCAAATTATGACAATGTCACAATACAGTACCTGACTTTTTTAATTTTGTGTTTCTTGTGAGTCATTAGCACAAGAAGGACAGATATTATTAGTTAGGTAAATTAATCTTATCATTAGAGAAGTCTGTGCTCATAAAAGAAAAGTATGCTATGGCCCCACAAAAAATTACCTGCCAAAAATGTTTATTACTGTGGAAAGGAGGTTGGCATACATTCAAGACATTACATTTTTATGATTATCAAATTTCAACCTTTGGGCTAAGATTAATTAATTGAGTTGAGTCTATCATTTTTATGAAGTTGAAAGAGCCAAATATCATATACCTTTCCATAAGTAAGCAAATCAATTTGCTGGACAGCCAGTAAAGGAAAGTAGGCAATAAATTAAGAATGTGCAGGAGTGTGTGACATGAAATAGATGGAGGAAAGGCCAGATAAGCAAGCTTTCAATGTGTACTATCTCAAGGTGCAGTTTGAAGAGAAGATAATTTAAAACAACAGATGAAATATAAAGAAAGAAAGAAGAGGTTGTTACAAAAAGAACACAAACTACCAGGTGTTAAAGCAAATTTACTAACAAAATTAAAGTAAAAAAAAAAAATCAGAGTCTCACAGTTTGTAACCATAACTCTAAATAAAGAACGTGAAATGTGAAAGATTAGAGAGATTATCCACTGTCACTCATGCACGCCACAGAGACCTCCCTCTCAGCCCAGCTGAGGTAAGTAGTTCCAGTCTTGGCTGAGAGAGGTTACTGTCACTAACAGTCTCCTCTTCATTTTTCACAGCCCAAAAAACACACCCATTCAGGGCAACCAAGTCCAACAGAAAAGGTCAGAATAAAGCCTTGCCCCTTCCAGTCCTGGAGACACATAAATCATCGTCTTAAGAGGACTTTGGAGGAGAGAGGAGCTCAAATGAGCAATTACCTGCTACATAAACTATTTAGTTTATGATCATTTCAATACTTTATAGCCTGTGTTCACTGATTGGGATTGTTTCTGTTGCCATTTTCTTCTTTCTGGGTTGAAAAGTAAATAGGATTACGAGGTGGTATCCCAAATTTTCGCATTGTCTCGCCTGCTTCCGTGCTGTCGGTCACACCAACATCTTGGACATCCTGCATGGCACAGATGACTTCATAAGACACAATTTCCAGGAAACAAGTAATAGAAAGTGAATGTAGAAATGAAAATCAAAACCATAATTAGAAATTAGCAATGGCTAAAGAAATAGTATCAATCTCAAGATAAAATGAGAAAATATTAGCAAACATAACATAATGAGAGAATTAGAGTGCAAGGTAGAAAGGACAGATTCGAAAGTAAAGGAATACTTTCATTTTAAAATCCTGGAAAAACAAGAAAATGAGAGCAAGAAATTACATGTGATAGAGGAACAATCCTGAGCATAGGCATTGCCTCCCATGTCTGCTTGGGTTTTCTTCTCATGCTACTACTGCATGAAGATTAGGTTACCTGGGAACTGGCTTGTTGGTGAATGCGGGTGTGAGGGTGCCTTGTAATGTGTAGGCACTTCTCTCATGGTTCGTTTCCACTTGTCCCCACTGCTTCTCAGTAGACCTGTAATGGGAAGATTAAAAACAGGATTAAAGTCCACCAAATTTCACTCACTGGAAAATAATTTTGAATCTTGCTGTTATTAAGAGATTTAAAACTTGAGGCTTGACAAATAGAAACATCATTCATGTGATCCCTTGGATGGAAGCAATGTAACATAAAGTTGTGTCTCTGTGGTCTCTTTCAATATTTAATCCAGTCCAATAGTCCATCCAAAGTTGGCAACAATTAACAAAACTATTTAACACCACTAACCAAAAAAAATAGTCTTTCCGAGTCAGTGTTTTTAAAGGGAGTAAAGTAGAAAGATGCAGGAATTTTCTTAAGGAAGAGAAGAGTAGTGCTGTAGCCATGAAGACCAAGGTGAAAGGTGAGTTTGGTAGTTTCAGGTCAGTGAACCTGAGCTTACATTTTAGTCCATACTGTTGTCAAAAAAGGTAATATGAATTTGAAAAAAAAAAATGATATTATTACCATTGCAACTCACAGGGTAAAATGTACAGTACAAATAGGAAGAAGAATTTCTCATTTGTGTGCAACACTTCCCTTTTATAAGAGAAAACAAAGACATGGTGATGTGTTATTTTTTTGCCTTTTCAATGGAAGCAGTCATTGCATTTAAATATCAGTTGCTTGTATTGCTTTATTCCTTAAAAAAAATCTAAGGTATTGAACTTAAATAAGATAAAGGTAAAATGTTAAACCACAAACTCTATCAGCTCCAATAGAGATCTCAACAGATACCTAGTGCGTCATCCTTTCTAAAAAAATCTTTCAAAAAACAACCATAAGGGTTGTGAAATGTAAGATGGACATGTGGGAATGAAAGAAAGAAAGAAAGAAAGAAAGATGTAGCTAATGTGGCCATTTTGCTGAGGTGTTTGACTATTGCATAAGACTGCATGTTCAGTCCTCACCACTGACTCACGTTGTGATCCTTAACAAAGCAGTTTAACTGCCAGAGCTCCAGTCATTTAAATACTACACCTGTAAAGTGCCTGGACATCCCATACATTATGAAAAGGTATTATAAAATGGAAAGTTAGCTATTTTGTAACTAAATGCACTTTATTTGTTTATAGGGTTATTTCTATTGCTACCCCAAATCAGAGAAATTTGGTACAGTGTGGAAAATGCAAATAAAAATAAAACAGTGATTCTTAAATTTACAGACAGTATGAATCCAAAATATTTCATGTTTTGTCTGGTAAACTTCATTTCATTTGATAATATACATCCATTCCTGCATTTCAGGCCTGCAACATATTCCAAAAGAGTCGAGACAGTAAAGCATTCACCACTTTGTAATGTCACCATTCCTTCTCACAACAATTAAAAGATTCTTTGGCACTGAGGATACCAAGTGATGAAGCATTTTAGGTGTTATTTTGTCTTCCTGCAAATACGTCTTAAGATGTGCAACAGTACTGGGTCATCGTTGTCACATTTTTTGTTTCAAAATTCTCCACACATTCTCAAGGACATTTTCCATATTGTTCTATCGTTTTCTGATTTGGGGTTGAACATACAGAGAGTATAGTAAAATTCCTACTTGCTAATCAACATGCAACAAACATATTACCACTCTCTGCCATTATGATTAGTGAGTATAACTACCTGTCATGGTATGGCATTGTGTCAGTGCCCTTAGCAAAGGTAATTTATACTTCTCTTATGGCAGCATTAATGCAGAAAAGTATGTTGAGATTTTAATGCAACATAATACTGCCTTCAAGACAACTTCTTTACCAGGAACATCCATGCATTGTTCAACAAGAAAATGCAAAACTACATTCTACACACAATACAAAGGAATGACTGCAGAAGAAGAGGGTACAGGTACTAGACTGCCCTGCCTGACCTGTCCCCAACAGAGAATATGTGGAGAATTTTGAAATAAGAAATGTGACAATGACGACCCAGTACTGTTGCACACCTTAAGACGTGTTTGCAGGAAGAGTGGGACAATATAACACCTACAACACTTCATCACTTGGTATCCCTTAGTGCCAAAACATCTTTTAAGTGTTGTGAGAAGGAATGACAACATTAGAAAGTGGTGAATACCTTACTGTCTCCACTTTTTTGGAATGTGTTGCAGGCCTGAAATGGAAGGCTGGATTAACAAATGAAATGACCAGACAAAACGCCTGCAATGAATAAAAGTCAAAGTAAATTTAAGAATAACTATGTTTTTGGTTTTTTTTTGCATTCTCCATATTCTTCCAACTTTTTCTGATTTGGGGTTGGACATGCACAGAATATAGTAAAATTCTTACTTGCATGTGCTAATCAACATGCAACAAACATATTACCACTCTCTGGCACTATGATTAGTGAGTATAACTACCTGAACTCAGAACGTCTCTCTTCCTTTCCTAAAAATTTTCATAACACAGTTTAGAACACATATTAATCAAGCAGATTTTGGAAAAAATTAAAATAACATTTGTGACAAGAATGACACTTAGACATCATAAAGGTTTGGGGCAGCCACCAGTATAATGTGCCTTGGCTGCAAAAAGGTATTTTAAAGGTTACGAGTTGTTCACTCAACTGAGTCCAAAACAGAACTGCAGTTATGATTCAAGATATGGCTTTAAAGGCCAGAGCAGGAAGTGACGTCATTGGGGCCGGAAGTGGAAGTGACATAATCAGAGGCAGGAACCGGAAGTGAAATCATCAGAGGCAGGGACCAAAAGTGACGTCATCAATGGTGCTGGAAACTGAAGTGATGTCATCAAAAGGGCCAGAACCCTGTGGGATTTCCAGAGAATGGTCTGCATGGGATCGAGAAAGACACTTAGTGCACCCAGCCGACCCCTGGTCGGATGTGGAATTGTCATCATTCAGGCCCTTTAGTTGACTCCTACTCGCACGTGTGTAACACAGTAATAAAGGCAAATGTATTCTTTGGACACTTCGGTCTAACAAATTTGTTAAAGAGCAGTAGTAGCTATCCAAGTTGCAGGTACATGTAGCACTACAACTATAATTAAAGGTTTATTTCTCTGGAATTTCAATATTTTTCTTCTGTTTTTTGAATTCTGGTGATTCGTAGCTCTGTTATACCTGCTTAATCAGAGAATGACTAAGAAAGGTTTTGTTTCAAAATGGTGTTTCTGTTAAATCATCAAATGTTCATGACACATTTAATGTAGTGAAGCATGGTAGTATAGTGGTACCACTGTTGCTTTGCAATAAGGAGACCAGAGTGTGAGTCCTAGGTCCTCCCTGCGTGGAGTTTGCATGTTCTCCCTATCTGTGTGGGTTTCCTCTGGGTGCTCAGGTTTCCTCCCACACACAGTCCAAAGACATGCAGGTTAGGTGAATTGGCAACACTGAATAGGCCCTATTGTTTTTTGGTGTGTGTGTGTGTTCACCCTGCGATGGACTGATGTTCTGTCCAGGGTTTGTTCCTGCCTTGTGCCCTATGCTAGCTGGGATGGGCTCCACCACTGCCTATGACCTTGGTCAGAATTAAGTGGGTTAGAAAATGTATATGTATATATATATATATATATATATATATATATATATATATATATATATATATATATAATGTGTGTGTGTGTGTGTGTGTGTGTGTGTGTGTATATATATTGTGGTCTATGGCCAATACCGGCCAATACCCCTATGCCGCCAGGCGGAGCTCTCCTTGCAACATGGAGGTGCCCCTAATACCAACAAGGAATCATGGATGATGGAATTTTCCTTTACAGCCCTGCTGGATACCACAGGGTCCAACAGAGGACGCTGCAGGGAGGCCCAGAGAGTTGTATGTAATTTACGTAAAATTACGTACTTCCGGGATGAAGGATTGGAAACACTTCCGGGGCAGGAACTATAAAACTATAAAAGGATGATGGGAAATCCCAGACGTCAAGCTGAGCTGGGTGGAAGGGAGGTAACGCGTCTGGGAGTGTTTATTAATTATTGATATTATTTTTGAGAATTGTATGAGTATTGTGGAGAGGAGGGTACTTTGTGCACTGTGTATTAATAAAAAGTCGAATTATTGGATTTTTACCTGGTGTCTAACGTATTGTCTGAGGGTTCAAGAGGACGAGATAATATATATATATATATATATATATATATATATATATATAGCAAAATACCGAGGAAATAAAAAGAAAAGGAAACATTTTAATAATAACGTAAAATGATTGACAATGCAATTGTTTTGTCATTGTCATGAGTGTTGCTATATATATATATATATATATATATATATATATATATATATATATATATATATATATATATATATATATATACACACACACACACACATACACATACATGTGTACATATATACACACACACATATATATTATGGGGTGCCAAACAGGCAAATACATTGATTTTATGAATACATAAAGTCGGCGTCAGAATATATAAAGTCAAACTTGTTTCTGATAATAAAGTCAAAAGTTGAATATATAAAGTCAGCGTTGGAATTTATAAAGTCATTCCTGATTATATAAAGTCAACATCGGAGTATATAAACTCACTCCTGAATATATAAAGTGAAAGTCAAAATATATTGATTGAAACGACTCTGAACTGAACTAAGTTAACTAAAATGTATTCAGAAAAATAAATTAAAAAAACACTGTTCGGTTAATGTTTCGAAAATGATGCATGTGCCCTGCCCAGGATTGGTTCCTGCCTTGCTCCCAGTGTTGGCTGGGATTGGCTCCAGCAGACCCCCATGACCCTGTGGTCGGATTCAACGGGTTGGGAAATGGATGGATATTCAACAACAACATTTATTTATATAGTACATTTTCATACAAACAGTAGCTCAAAGTGCTTTACATATTAAAGAATAGAAAAATGAAAGACACAATTAAAAACCAAATAAATCAACATTAACATCGAATAAGAGTAAGGTTCAATGGCCAGGGGGGACAGAAAAACCAAAAACTCCAGACGGCTGGAGAAAAAATAAAATCTGTAGGGATTCCAGACCATGAGACCGCCTAGTCCCCTCTGGGCATTCTACCTAACATAAATGAAACAGTCCTCTTTGGATTTAGGATTCTCACGAAAGGGCTTGATGATGATGATGGTCACGTAGACTTCTGCCTTTTAATCCGTCCATCATTGTTGGAGCATTATGAAGCTTTGAGTAGGTGGTGGTGGCGCAGGAAAAAGAAACAGAAAAGAGAGTAGGGGTCAGTACTGATTTTAGAGCCATCATGAATAGTTATTTTGAGGAAATTGAACATATAGAGTATTCCGACGCTGACTTTGTATATTCCGACGCTGACTTTATATATTGAAGTTTTGACTTTATATATTCCAGCGCTTACTTTATATATTTAAGTTTTGACTTTATTTATTCCGACAGTGACTTTATATAATCAAGTTTTGACTTTACATATTCGGGAATGACTTTATATATAAAAGTTTTGACTTTATATAGTTAAATTTAGTCATCATTGCATAACTTTCTCTTTACCATAGAAATTTAAAGACTAAATTCAACTTCCATTCCTAACAAAGATATTTCTGGCGACTAAATAGGACCTACTTATATCCAAATTTGAGCTATTGAGCTGTCGCCTGCCTGCCTGAATAAGACACCCTCGCTTCGATCTTACTTTTTTACCGTTCATTTAATTATGGATAGTGGCGGAAAAATTATAAAATGGAAGAAGGATTACACTGACTATGGCTTTACCAAAACAATTATTGATGGCGAATCGATTATTCATAAAGCTTCAATTGGTGATCTGTTTTTCTGTGTTAACCTCATATTTTTTCATACATCTTCTCAAACCAAGGGGGTGCAAGGGTAAAATGAATCGGGAAGCGCTGATCAATGTAATCGGTGTACCAGGAAATCATACATTGAAAGAAGTTCCCCTTTGTTTGTAATGCAAAGTGTGATTAAATGTGTGATTTTTTAACGTGTTATGGAGCACATGCATCAAAGCTTCTCAGCTGTGCTTGTGCTAAGAAAAGGAAAGATTTTAAAAATAATGTAACACGATTGTCAATGTAACCTTTTGTAAGTAGTGCCTGGAGGATTCAGTGTGGAGAAACTGTAGAGACAGTGTGTGTATTAACTTGTGGATTTTTCTGTGAGTATTTGGTGGCAGTCTGACGAAGTTGCTTCGGAAGACGGCGTTAGCCGCAGAGCTCAGCTCAGAGCGAAATGAGATGAATGGGAGGGGAGATGATGACGTGACTCCCCCACCCGCCTTAACTGTCAATCCCCCACAAACACAGTCTCTTGGAATTTGCATAAGCACAGCCCTTCACCTGCAATTTTAACTTAGTTACAAAGTGATCAAAACTCTTGTTTATATCCTGCGTCCTCTCATTAAACTTGTATCCCGCATTACCCATGGGCATGACAAACGCCAGTGGCTGCCTGTCTATGAACTTAATTTAAACTTTAGGTTTACACCGTGCTTTGTTTCCGAAGTAGCAGCACTCATGAATATGGTTGTATATGTCACTCGCTCGCTTATTGTTTCGCTGCCTTCTCAATTAAACAATGCATGTTTTCTTCAACGCTTTTTGGAGCTCTTCCTGGTTTTCTACATACTGCGTTGACAGTCAGTTCACGTGATTACGTGGGAGGCGTGATGATGTCAGACGAAACTCCGCCCCCCACGGCTTTCGAGCTCAACTACATTACAGTAAATGGAGAAAAATAGCTCCCAGTTATGACCATTACGCATAGAATTTCGAAATGAAACCTGCCCAACTTTTGTAAGTAAGCTGTAAGGAATAAGCCTGCCAAATTTCAGCCTTCTACCTACATGGGAACTTGGAGAATTAGTGATGAGTCAGTGAGTGAGTGAGTCAGTCAGTGAGGGCTTTGCCTTTTATTAGTGTATATATATATATATATATATATATATATATATATATATATATATATATATATATATATATACACATATATATATTTGTAGACAAATGTGTATTTGTAGACCATTCTGCATTCATTCTCCAAATCTTTAGCATTAACGCATTCTCCATATGTTCATATAAGTTATCTCTGGATATTCTGGTACTTACCCCACAAAGGCTACCTTGTGCCCAGTATTGTCCCTGAATTACACCATGCATGTTTGGTGATGGATGCCTGGAAATAGTGAAGCAGTGGCACAAGGGTTGCCACCTCCCAGCTCCAGTAGACATTGACAGTATCCTGATGAGATCACTGTCTTCACTTTTCTGTACAGGTTTTTCTTCCAGGTATTTCAGTTTTTCTTGCTCTTTAAAGAAGTTTTTTTTAGTGTAAGTGGAAGCCCTGGATTGACTTGGTATGGGTGTTTGAGTGGGCGTGCATCCAGTGGATCTGGCATTAATTCCTGCATTGTGTGGGATTTCACCAGGATGGAGTTTGTACCCACGCATCCCCAAAAGCTAAATTCAGCAGCTTCTGGAAGTGGATAGTTGGATAAATATTAAAGAAATAAGAGTGTCGAAACTATAAGAGGCAATCCTTCATAAAATTGATACCTCTGGGGAAACGTCAAGTTTAAATGCCATTGGCCTGCCATTTTTGCTGTGTCATTTCACTATTTTCCTCTAGACAAGACGTTGGCAGGAGATTATATTGTACATGCATTTACACATAAAGAAAACACTTCAGAGAAGAGTGTTGACATTGTATTAATCATCTAAAAAGGGAACACTAACAATATAAAGCTGCTTTGAAATACCATTTACCCTGAAAGAGAATATTTATTTTATTCATATATAAGCTGACTCATTCTGGTTGCACATTTTTATTTGGAAACTCCAAAATGATGAGTATTACAGTTTCATGTTCATTATAATTGGAGCTGTTCAAACATGATTACTTGCTACCATTTGCAAATCCAAGCCTCATGCTTAATAATCTGAGCTCTTCATTTTTCTGTCTTAAAACTGCTAATTCTTGATCATGGCCTATGCCATCATTAAGGCAAATTAGGCAATTGCCTAAGGTGCAGATCATGGGAGGTGGAGGCCCGGCCTCACGGGTTAGCTACCGAACAGTTGGTTGGCACATTAATAAACTTGGCCGAGTGTGCAAAATAACCTAGCACTGGCACCAATACTCTGCAACAGAATTCAAATGGTATAATAGGCCGTGCTAATAAATTGCCAGATGCATGATAGCAGGGCAAAATAAAGCAGCTGAAAGATTGGGGGCAAGGAAGAAGAGTGCATGCAAGATGGATATACTGTACTTGGGCAGAAGGAGGGCCAGAGAAATTACTCAGCTGTCTGAGGCCATCATAAAGGCACCACATTTAAAAATTGATTGTTTTATTTACATTTCTGAGTGTTGCAAAAAAACTCTTTACTGCTACCATTGCCTTTCTGCCAGTGGCAATCCTGGCTGGGCTTTCCACATGAAGTGTCCAGGCAGTTGCACATGTGTGCCTACCTCTGTCACTCTGCTTCCAGAGACGTTGCCAGTCATGTCCCTTTAACGGATGACTTACAATTGGTGCATAATATTAGTTGGATCTTTGTAAATCATACAGTGGTTTATATACTGTAGGCAGGAATTAACTGACTGCTTTGGACTCTTTGTTAAGATGATTTCTGATAACTGAGCTTTCAGCTAACTATAGTTCACTCCAGGACTAAATCTGATAACAACTTCCAAGTCAACACTGAATAACAAACATTTGATTCATAACAGTACTGAGGTTTTACATTGTATTGTTTGTTTTAATGTATGCTGCACAGGAAATTGTATTCTTTATTGGGCAATATCACCATTTTTTTCTTTTTTCACCTTTGGTTTAATGCTTTTTGCTTTACTATAGACAAGTACAAGTAAGAATTTGTTTTCTTTTTCAATATATATATGAGAGTTGCCTTGTTTCCCACAATGGAGTAGTAATAATAGTATTCATATTATCACATATACAGATTACAGTGAAGTTCTTACTTGCATATCCAACCAACATGCAACACATCACCATATATTGTATTGTTCAATCACATTTTGTAAACAAAGCACAGTTGGACACAAAAAGTTTGACTTTGTCAGGGTTTTATGAGATTTTTTCATTTCACATCTAACATAATAAATTTGACAAATTAATTATTATGCCAGTGCTGCAAGAACTTCTATTTCTAAGAAAGAAAAATATGTAAACATACTCAAATTCACTTATACCAATTCAGGAGTGGATATTGCTGGAGCCTATCAAGGAAGTGCTCTACACAAGAATGGAGACTATGTACAAGGCAGCAGTCGATTGCTCAGTCCAGACTCACATGGGGCCAAGTTACAGTTACCAAGGAATGTGAAATGTAAGTCTTTTCTGCAGTATCATGTCAGATCAAGTTGGGGAGCATGCACTGGTACGGCACATTGCCATACCCACCACATGAATAAACAGTTCAGGATCCTGGTGGGTAACCCCCAGGCAGATCCAGTTCCACCTCCCAGAAATGACCATCTATCTGCCACAGCCAGGTGTTACATGGGCGTCCCCTTGACCTTGCCTAGCCGCTTGGGTCCTCAACAATGAAGATCCTGTGAACAGGATGACCCTGAGGGAATCATGTAACATGGCCATAGTGCCACAACTGATGTTCCCTCAAAATCTAGGTAATATGCCTCATTTGGG
The DNA here is from genome assembly GCF_016835505.1 of Polypterus senegalus. Classification (NCBI taxonomy): domain Eukaryota; kingdom Metazoa; phylum Chordata; class Cladistia; order Polypteriformes; family Polypteridae; genus Polypterus; species Polypterus senegalus. The sequence continues at coordinate 141,037,426 of NC_053154.1, read as the reverse complement.
ACTCCATCAGCAACTGCTTGTTCAACATAAATTTATAAAATTACATAAAAATGTAATTTCCGGCGCCACATCCGAGTGGCAGCCTTTCCAGCAGCTCCGTGTATGACTTTATCTTTTTACCTTTTTTTCTATTTTTTTTTTCTCTATTTCACTGATCACTCCTACCACTTTCTTTTATGTGGAATTACTCCCTGGACACTTTTTACTATTTTTAATACTTGACATGGATTTTTACACACCAAGACTCGCCTATTCAAGTAGTCAACTTAAAGCACTGAAAAGAAATGATCATGCCAGTGTGGTTCCTTATTTACCTGACAAAGTAAGAAGACGATATCGGGGTAGCGGAGCCGGCTCAAAGATAAAAGATAAGATAAAATCCAGGCAACTTGAGAGAAAATGGCGTTATAAACCGTTGGTGCCTTCTGTGATCCTGGGAAATGTGAACTCACTACCAAATAAGATAGATGAACTGGCTGTGCTGGTGAAAAATGTCAGAACCTACAGATAATGCAGCTTACTGTGTTTTAGTGAAACATGGCTAACAACTACCATCCCAGATGCTAACGTGGAGCTACCCGGTTTAGCACAGTTAGAGCGGACAGAGACGCAAGTACCTGCGGGAAGAAGAAAGGAGGAGGACTCGCTCTCTATGTCAATACAAAGTGGTGCAACTCAGGACATGTAAACGTTAAAATCTCCACTTGCTGCAGGGACATCGAACTGTTGGCCGTAAGTCTGCGTCCCTATTACTTGCCCGGAGAGTTTGGACACGTGATTGTTGTTATTGTTTACATCCCCCCTCAAGCGAATGCGAAGACATCATCCATTCCACAGTTGCTAAGATACAAACGCAGCACCCTGAGGCACTTGTGCTAATCTCTGGAGACTTTAACCATGTAACGCTGGACAAAACATTACCTGCCTTCTCCCAGTATGTGGATTGTAACACCCGGGGAAATAGGACTATCGACCTACTGTATGCAAACGTTAAAGATGCATACACCACCACTCCGCTGCCTGCGCTTGGGAAAGCAGATCATAACCTGGTTCTGCTTCAGCCTCACTACAAACCAAGAGTGAGGCGCTACCTACAACCACACGTCATTCAGGAAGTGGTCCCTGAGGCAGAGCAGGCTCTGAGAGACTGCTTTGGAACTACAGACTGGGATATATTGCTGGGTCACATAGTGAGAACATTGAAGAGGCTGTTGAATGCACAACTGATTACATCAACTTCTGTATGGACATTGTAGTTCCAGTAAGAACAGTACGCTGCTATGCTAACAACAAGCCATGGATTACAAGTGACATCAAGGGCCTTTTGAACCAGAAGAAAAGGGCTTTTAAAGGTGATCAGCATGAGCTCAAGCGTGCAGAAGGAACTCCGAGTCCAGCTCAGGGTGCGAAAGAGCAGTACAGGAGAAAGCTGGAGCAGAAGTTGCAGAACAACAGCATGAAGGAAGTGTGGGATGGGATGAAGATTATCACTGGCTGCAGCTCAAGCGGGTGCCACCATCGAGACAGACGTGGAGAGAGCAAACCAAATGAACAACTTCTTTAATAGGTTTGATCACTAACCCACTCTCACCTCGAGTACTGCATCCTCCAACCATCCTTCTGCTGATACCAGCATAGGTGAGACATCCCCACCCACAATTACAGCAGCCCATGTGAGCAGAGAGCTGAAGACTTGTGCCAGCAAAGCAGCGGGTCCAGATGGTGTATCGCCACGACTGCTGAAGGCCTGTTTGGAACTGGGGAGTCCTCTACAGCATCTTCAACCTGAGCCTGGAACAGGGAGAGTCCCAAGGCTTTGGAAAACATCTTGTATCACCCCTGTCCCAAAGGTATCACGTCCTAGTGAGCTGAATGACTTCCGGCCTGTTGCTCTGACGTCACATCTGATGAAGACCATGGAGCGGCTGCTGCTTCACCACCTGAGGCCCCAGGTCCCCACCCCGACCCTCTGCAGTTCGCATACCAGGAGAAGGTGGGAGCGGAGGATGCCATCATCTATATGCTACACGATCCCTCTCCCACCTGGACAGAGGCAGTGGTGCTGTAAGAATTATGTTTTGGACTTCTCTAGCGCCTTCAACACCATCCAACCTCTGCTCCTTAGAGACAAGCTGACTGAGATGGGAGTAGACTCACACCTGGTGGCATGGATGTGGACTATCTTACAGACAGACCTCAATATGTGCGTCTTGGGAACTGCAGGTCTGACATTGTGTCAGCAATACAGGGCGCCGCAGGGACTGTACTTTCTCGGTCCTGTTCAATCTATATACATCAGACTTCCAATATGACTCGAGTCCTGCCACGTGCAAAAGTTCGCTGATGACACTGCTATTGTGGGCTGCATCAGGAGTGGGCAGGAGGAGGAGTACAGAAGCTAATCAAAGACTTTGTTAAATGGTGCGACTCAAACCACTTACACCTTAACACCAGCAAGACCAAGGAGCTGGTGGTGGATTTTAGGAGGCCCAGGCCCCTCATGGACCCTGTGATCATCAGAGGTGACTGTGTGCAGAGGGTGCAGACCTATAAATATCTGGGAGTGCAGCTGGATGACAAATTGGACTGGACTGCCAATACTGATGCTCTATGTAAGAAAGGTCAGAGCAGACTATACTTTCTGAGAAGGTTGGCATCCTTCAACATCTGCAGTAAGATGCTGCAGATGTTCTACCAGACGGTTGTGGCGAGTGCCCTCTTCTACGCGGTGGTGTGCTGGGGAGGCAGCATAAAGATGAAAGACGCCTCACGCCTGGACAAACTTGTTAAGAAGGCAGGCTCTATTGTAGGAGTAAAGTTGGACAGTTTAACATCTGTGGCAGAGCGACGGGCATTAAGCAAACTCCTGTCAATCATGAAGAATCCACTGCATCCACTGAACAGTGTCATTTCCAGGCAGAGGAGTAGCTTCAGTGACAGACTTTTGTCACTGTCTTGCTCCACTGACAGACTGAGGAGATCGTTCCTCCACCACACTATGCGACTCTTCAATTCCACCCGGGGGAGTAAATGCTAACATTACTCAAAGTTATTGTCTGCTTTTACATCATTTTTATTACTATTTAATTTAATATTGTTTTTTGTATCAGTATACTGCTGCTGGATTATGTGAATTTCCCCTTGGGATTAATAAAGTATCTATCTATCTATCTGTCAAACCAGCAGTACCAAAGGATTCTCCAAAGAAACAGTACCTAGTCTTCATCTCAGGTCACTGGATACTGTCCATGTCTCGTAACCATGTAGCAAAACAGGAAGCACCAGGACTCTAAAGACCTGGACCTTCGTCCTTTCGCAAAAATATTTGGAGTGCCAAACACCCCTTTGCAGCGGCCTAATTGGGGTTTTTTGTGATCAAATATTTATCATTTAAATAACAAATACAAAAATAGACCAGGCAACAGCTTTTTGGGAAGAATTATGATGTGAACACCTCGCTACTCGGTGATGACGCCAAATCTGCCGTGTAAGGATATACATCAGGTAGATTATGACTGCCTAATCTACCTGAAGAATGGGACACCACCTCTAGGCAGGCTCCATAGGAAGAAAAGTGACAGAATAAATAGAAAATGAAAAACCGGATATTAAGAGAAAAATCAGTAAACTGCACTTTAATATCTGGGCCAAAAAGACCATTGATCTGTGCAACAGAGAGTTCAAGCAAAAGTGAATTTTAAAAGGAAGATTTCCAAAATCTCAAAATTAGGGGATTTCCAGCAAGTCACTATCATTGTTTTGATGGCAACTGCATTTAAAAGAGCATTAACCCATCTGGATAACAGGGAGTGAAGAGAAAAGAGGTCAAACAGAAGCAATATCTGAGACACTTGGGGAATATTAGTAAAAAGAATGCAGGGCAAAAATTTGGAAATAGCAGACCAGAAAATATAAACCAATCAGCTCTCTTGGAACATATGTAATAATGTCCCTGGATTTTTCATTACGCAAAGATGACAGTTAGGATCCACAGCCAAACCCATGGCAAAAATCTTACGGGGTTTGATGCCAAACAAGATATGGGCCAAGAAGCTTTCCAACCCTTTGCCAAACAAAGTATATGAAATAATGTGTCCAAATTTCAAGCATGACATTAGTTCAACAGTATGAATAGGGATAACAGTGGAGGAACTAGAAGCAAATATATTAAATTCAATTTGAAGCCAAGGTCATAGATTGCCAGGAGAAATTTGGAATTTTTGTGTTGTTCAACATGGAACCTATCTTGGCACCAATAGGCAAAAAATGCCCCTGGACAAGAAACTTCTCCACTGCAGTGCCCACTCACAAACCCACCCACTCTGTTACTCACCCTTTGAGGAGGTGGAAAGCAATCTGCCATATCTGTAGGCACAAAGAGTCTTTTATTGTGGGAAACTCTTTGATTCAAGCACCCCCCCCCCAATCACAAGTATATGCAATAAGAACTGTATAACACAATAAAGCAACTCTTTGTCTTCTCTCTCTGTCTCTCATTGCCTCTTCCATTTCTCCATGCAAGCTTTGTCCACTCTGGCTCGTCCATTTATGTAATCCCTGGGAGTGAATCCAGCAACATGAAACTGCTGCTCTGAACCACTTCCAGGTGAGGTTAGAGGGACTCCCAAATCCTGCAGCTCCACCTGGCGGCGCCCACAGCACCCAACAAGGTTGTCACCTGGGACTACAATACTTGTATTGTGGGCACCCATGCGGGGATCCAAGCCTGGGCTCACTGCTATCTAGCATCCTGAGGGAGACAAAGCCCTGGGTAAGCTGTTTCCCCCTGTCCTTGCACCTCAAGGGTGTCCTGCCTGAATAAGCATGAGTGCCATCCCTCACACTATCTACAGTATCTCTTTGTTAACATAGTATAAATGGTATTATAATCCCAGTAATTTCACTTTTCTCAGTGCAGTATGAAATTCACTATATAAACTGATTCAAATATGGACTAAAGTATTGCAGCTAAAGATATAATGCGAATATGGAAAATAACTTGCTCAATTTCTCAGATATAAATGTCAGATATTTCTGGATTTCTGCCTCAGTAAAATTGACTATGTGGTGTTTTATTTCTTGTCATCCACTCCATTCTGTGCTGAGTAGCTAACACATATTCTAACACGAGGATGGCCTTAATTTGTTTTGTAAGCTTCACTTTGCTGTACGTTTCATGTTAATAAAATGAAATAAGCATCAGACCCTCTGCACGAATCACGTCATGTTTTGAGGGTTTATATAAATCTGACAGACTTGAGGGGACATTTTTGGGTCACAGTCTTGTGCAGTGAGAATCCAACTTAAAAACAAGACAACTAGAACAGTCAGCTTCTGAAGGGAACAGTGGTAAACATTATGCTTTAACCTTCATCCCACACCCTTTCTCTAGTCCTGCCCTATGGCTATCAAAATACTTGGCACATTTTCATTTGCTCATTTTAAATGGGAAAATGATAAAAATGCTCCTTTGGCAACACACACACAAACTGCATCTTCAGGCTTGGAAGTTTGTTCTTCAGGCCATGGCTCTCTCTTCCTACATCTGTGTGACTTTCAGGCTCTTGAAACCACCCTGTGATTCCCTAGCCAACATCTGTGCTCTGCTTTCATGATACTGAAGCCGGATTCTTAAAGATTCTATTGAGCTCCATATCCAAATTATTTCTGTCAAGGCTGGAGTGGCCCTGGCTTTCTGTGCACACAGTACCAGCTTTCTGATCCACTGGCACCAGCACACATTAGGCAGCACTCTCCTTGAAGTACAAATATGGCAACTTGTGGAAATGCTCATCTTCCCTGACATTTGTATCCGGATAACACTTAAGTCTCTATTTCCATACCCACTGTAAGTACTTGGGAGATGTGGAAGAAAGCTCTTTTCCCACATTCCTCTCTAAATCCTAAATTTAAGTAAAAGTGTTTTGATTTATTCTGCTTGTGACTGAAAGAAGTCATGTTGAAGAAGTGACGCCCTAAATGGTATATTAAAAACTTGACCTGAGGGCAGAATGGTGGCACGATGCCCAACGCTGCTGCTGCACAATTCCATAAGATGATAATTAAATCATGGGTAATGTCTGCATAAGTTTTGCACATTTCTTTGTGTTTTCATGTGAGGTTAACCCATGGCATTCCCCCTAAAAATACTGATTCTCTATGGGAGTTAAAGCTTTCTATAGGAATGGGTGCAGATTCAGTTCTGCAAGTGTCCAGAGAAATCTGTAGGTGTGGATATATATACACACATGGTCTTAACAGGTTTGGAAATATATTGGGTATGCACAGAATTGTGCCCTGTAAAAGATTAGCATGCTGTTTAAGATTGGTTCCTACCCTGAATCTGATAATTCTGGTATAATTTGCCCTTAGAACTCAATTAAACAGATTAGAAAGATAGTTTGCAGTATTAAGTTTTAGGGATAGTTTATATTTAGGTCTCTCTATTATAAAAAGAAATCTTGGGACGAGACATTTTTTAATGCAACAAGATGTGATCTTTTGAAGAGAGACAGAGAGACACTTTCACGTCCCGTGAGACGGTCAAGTCACGTCATACTTACATCCTTTGGAAGCAAATCCTGTAAGACGGTGACTTTTGCAAGTCACGCCCTACTTACAACCATTTTCAAACAAGACCATGGTCATCTAACCTCTCAGTTGTTGGAATGCTTTTGGCAGAAAAACTTCCAGTGCTCTTAGCTCTTAAAAATGATGACACGTCAACGACTATGCGAAGAAGAAAGAGCAGCGTGTTAAAAAGAGACCTAAAAGTGTTGGAGAGAACAGAATGCAAAAAAGAAAGCAAAAAAGAACAAAAATAATCTATGTGCAAATTCTGAAAATAAAAAGGAATAATCAGCCTGTCCCATGAAACCAGACTTTGTGCCAAGAGATTTAACCACGCCTGGGGCCAGAAAAAGACAAAGTAGAACACCATAAAGAATTCAGAAACGTTGGCGTCATACTCATACAGAGCAGGTTAGAGATAATGGAAGTAGGAACATTCAAAAGTCTCAAAAAAATGTTAGTAAAGATCGCATTAGCGCAAACAAATGGAAAATATTACTCTGTGAAATAACGGAACAGCAAAAAGAGATTGAATAGTGATTGAGGATGTCTGGGGAAGAAGAGAGATAAGGCAGTGAGACAAAAGGACAGCTGCTGTACAGGCTTTTAAACATTCTAAGCCATGCACGAGATGCAGATCACACAGCACGACAGCAGCAGTATTTGTTTCCCATTGTATCCCAACTGCATCTCCTTGGGGTGCGTTCAGCCCCCCTTTTCACAATGGCGTGTAGCACTGGAATGGGGGGGGGGTTGGCGAGCATAGCAAGCAGGGAGCAAAGCCCCCAATTTAATATAAAATAAATATCTACTAGCAGAGGCACAGTATAGCCTGACTATATGGCTGACTGTAAAAACAACATCTAAATACATAAAGCTGCATGTCCCTGATTGACTGACTGACAAGTCATTCTTGGTTATCTGCAGGTAACCCAAAGAAAAACTGTTTTCAGCAATGTATAAATCTCAAAATACTAAGGCCCAGAAAAATCCAGCTTCACCAAAAAGTTATTATAAGCATGAAAAAAATTTCGTATTTAATGGTCTGAAAAGGCCATCTTTGTTCTGGCCAATGAAAGATACAGAATAGAACATATAGGAGAATGTCCAACTCCAAATCAACAGCATTATGATTCAAGTGCCTCCTGTATTCTTTTGTTTTTATATTGATTCTATTTTTTATATTATACATGAACAAAAGAATAATCATTCCTTATTCTTCATGGTCTTACTTCTTTAGGGACTAGTTAAAAAAAAACTGCCTCCATTCAGTTTTTTCAACACCTTATTTGCAGTTATTGTGCAGTGTTTGAGATTCAATTATTTATGACTTTTAGTAAGTATGGGACCTATACGTGTTCCCAGTTTTCATATTCATGGAGGTCCATCAATCCAACAATGACACACCCCATCCATTGTTTCTCCCTCTCCTTTGTGTACTATGGTGGGATAGCAACCACATTCCAGAAAGGCAGACCCAGGGGCACAATGGGCAAGGCAATTGCCCCCCAGATGCAGTGGGATGGTTTCAATGGTGATGTCTTCCCATTCTTTTATCCATCTACTTTAATTGATGAGTCTGTTGTTGTTCAAAGTGATGGACTCCTTCAATTATTTTCCATCTCCAAAGCGTGTGGTCCCCAGCAAGTATCTCAAGCTGCATATGTGGAATAGGAGTAGGAGTAGGAGTAGGCCTTTGTTAGAGTGCTTTAAGTAGCCCTTCCAGTGTTTATTCAGTTGGTCTTGATGTCAAGATCCTTCAGCTCATTCACCATATAGGGTTATCCAAGGAAGCCGAGACTTATCCATGAGGATAACATGCCCGGTTGAGCGGAAGACATGGCTGAGCAGCATGGCGTCAATGCCAGTTCATGAGTAGCATTCCTGAATATTAGTGTGTGGAACAATGTCCTCTCAAGTGATGCCCAGGCTCTTCTGGAGGCAGCAGATGGGGAATACTTCTAGTGTGCAGATCTGCTTGCAGTAGGGAGTCCAGGACTCACATCCATAAAGGAGTGTTTATTAACGGCCTTACTTGCCATCCACAGATTTCAGTTATAGAAGACAAAGTTGTGTAGGCAGCTGAATGCAGAGGAGGCTAACTGAAGGCAGTTCACAATCTCCTCAGTCACAGTGGAATCACTAGATATTATGCTTCCAAGGTAAGGGAAGAATTTTTGAGTTCCCCAGTGTCTTGTTGCCAATCTTGATTTCCACTAGAGGATCTGTGTACTGGAAGGCAGTATGAAGGTCAGTGTCTTTAAAATGCTGATTTCCTTGCCCTTCCAGGAATAGGCAGAGTGTAAGGACTCAAGCGTCCCTTGAAGCCTTTCCAGGTGAAGAGTTATGCAGGCAACATTGTCAGTATTCTGGAGCTTATAGATTATTGTTGAGGAGGTTTTCAAGTAGGCTGAAAATCTTTGGAGACTGAGTATATTGCCCTTCATTTAGTACCAGATGTGCACTCCAGTGGGGTCCAATGCCTTGTAGAAGAGAAGAGTGATGGCAACAAGTAAAATGTTGAAAAGCACCAGAGCCACATCACAGCCTTGGTTGACACCAACAGTGATTTTGAAAGAAGAAGATGTTTCTCTGCCAACAAGGGCCTTCACCCTCATTCCATCATGAAAGAGAGGAGCATAGTGAGGAATTTCAGAGGACATCCAAACTTACAGAGTACTTCCCAAAGCATTCTGTAGGATGACGAAGGTAAAGTTGATGTCTTGCTGATGTTCCAGAGTCTTCTCTAGGAGTTGGCGGATGACGAAGATCATGTCAAGTGCACTGCGTTAAGGATGAAAGCCAGCTTGTGACTTCGGAAGTACTCTGTCTGCAATGTGATGATGTAGCCAGAGAAGCTTTCCCACCAACAGCGAGATACCACTGCTGTTGCCACAGTCCAATTGGTCCCCATTCTTCCTGGACATGGTAACAATCTTAGCATGTCTCCATGAGTCTGGAATTTTGCCAAGCTTCCAACATAGAGTGAAGAAATCAGTCAGTCTTAGACAGGACCTCACCCCTAACCTTGCCGCCATGGATGACTCAACCAGGAGTAAATGACTCCTGACGGTATCGCTCAGGGATCATTGATCCAGCAAAACACTCTGCCATGAGTCCCAGTTTCAGCGTGAGTAATTCTGCAGCTGAAAAGGAAGACAATAACTTTGGTGGGGAAATATCACTTTTTTTAATGAGAAAAGCAGGAATATCCTTTGGTACGGTAGGCCACAAAAATGGCGTGAACAAGCCCAAGGCTTGCTAAATTTATAAGAAAGATAAAGTTCCCTCAAAGTGAAAGTAGAAAAAGACTTAAAAATTAAATTGATTATCTAACAAGAAAAGTAATTAGTTGAAAAAATAATGTAACTCTTCCTACCCTTTTCCTAACCTGCTTAAATATAATGATGCCTGTCCTGACGGTCTTGGGTGCAAATCATGAAGCAACCTAGTCAATTGAAGGACTCACACACTAACACAGAGTTAATCTGGAATCGTCTAATCACCTAACTGAACTTCTTTAGGATGTGGAGTAAAATTGGATTGTCTGGAGAGAACCCACACAAACACAAGAAAACATGTAAACACCATACATTGACCAAGCCAGAAATTCAAACTGTGCAGCTCTTAGTGGTAAATTGCAGTACCAACCAGTGTTGACTATAGGTAAGATATTACAACTATAAATACTATCTCTTGTTAATATCTTCTTTATGCAACTCAATATTATATTTTATTCTACATTATGTCATTTTCTGGAAGCATTTTACCGTCTCTAATTATTCCACATTGCTCTTTATTAGTTCCCATGTTTGACATGCTACTGCACAATTAATTTGGTGGGAGTTTAAAAATTATTACTTCAGTCCAAAAGCACATTATCAATATTCTCTAAATTTTTCTGTTCCTATATGTACTATAGCAATAACTATATATGTGAAAAACTAAATGGCTTGCAGAATGCAAAGGTGTATAAAACAAAGAAGCAATTGACATATGTATAGGTTTTTTTTCTTAGGGTCAAAGGAAAAGTAAATATCACATTGAACACACATAGCTGGACTAAAACAAAGGCCCTCTTTTTTGATAGAGTAACTTTAGTTTTTAAAATTAGTTACAGAACCTAACACTGAACTCAAATCAGTTCCAATTATTTTTATATAGTGGATTTCAACTTGTAATCCTGGTGCACTTTAAATATATTCTGAAGAGATGCCCGACTAGGAGAAGGTTAATAAGCACAATGGGATTAAAAAGGCGACAGGGAGAGGACAATTCAGAGTGACAGTGTGGGAAGGCAAAGGACGTAACACATGCAAAAGAGTAGTAGGTCATGTCAGGCACAGTAACCTGCAAGTGAAAAAGAGAGAAAGAGAGTGCAAGTTAGAAAGAGAGCAATGTACCCCCAGGTTATAAAATGGTAGGTAATACAGCAGACACCAGGAGCCCTATTCATTACACTTTGCATGGATTATAGCATGAACATATGCACGTGCCAAAAAAAAAAAAATGCCTGGGATACTCACATTGCTACACAATTTACTCTTAATAAATCACAATCACCCTCTAAACATGAATATATGAACACACCTCGAACACTGCCCTGAAACATTCATATATGGGGCATGCTAATCAACCTCATACATATGCAATCATGATTCTACAGAGTTTCACTGGCTGGAAGAACAGCCTCCCACCTGTCACACTGAGCATTCAAAAGCACCTGGCTGTACTCCTCAACTGAGAGCACAAGATGATTGTAGCACTTCTCCTCTGCACTCTGTGGGGTCCGCGAAAGACGCCAGCATCAGACCGGGTAGCCACTATCACATAGCACAGCCAATGACATAATTTCTATTACAATTAATAGTATAGGCCATATGAAAAATTGAGCGGCAGCCATCACAGAACCACTACGTCGGTCAAAACTACTTTGCCTCAAAATTAATGAATCACTGGTTGACCCAGGCAACTGAGACATGTTTGTCATCACAGACTATTTGCACACAAATGGAAGCAACTGCTCACACTTAACAAAAACAGTTTCAGTCTCGCTAGGTGCCCTTATTGCAGTAAGAGGGCAGTAAAGTTCTCTGAGTATGTTAAGAGAACTTTACACTGCTGCAAATTGGCTTTTTTATTTTGGAAATAACATGTTTTATGTATACGCATCCACACCATACGAAAACTAAAAGTCTTGCTGGTCTGCAAATGGCTTCCAGCACAGCGGTTAGAATGAAGCTCATATTTTTGATTATATATATAACATTATATTCGTAATTTTTGAGGTGTAATATGCTAGTCAAAGTTATTGTCTGCTTTTACATGCATTTTTATTACTCTTTAATTTAATATTGTTTTTTGTATCAGTATACTGCTGCTGGATTATGTGAATTTCCCCTTCAATCAATCAATCAATCAACCAACATTTATTTATATAGCACATATTCATACAAAAAAATGTAGCTCAAAGTGCTTTACAAAATGAATAGAAAAATAGAAGACACAATAAAAGATAAACATAAGTCAACATTAATTAACATAGAATAAGAGTAAGGTCCGATGGCCAGGGTGGACAGAAAAAACAAAAAAAAACTCCAAAGGCTGGAGAAAAAAATAATTGGGATTAATAGAGTATCTAACTATCTATCTATCTAGTCATGTCAACGTGCATTATAATAATGGCACAGCTGTATGAATTAATATGCATGCGAGTCGTCATTTAACTGGTTTGGCTGCATTTCCCTACTTGATCAAGAGTTATGCTTTGAAACGTTCGTAACCAATTTATACAAACATCATAATTTACTGAACATGACTTTGGTGTGGTGATTAGTTTAAAGTTACGGAATGTTTCCGCAAACTTTTTTGATTTTGGCATTTTAGCTACTCAAGGCAGCAGGACAATGAAGTAAACAGAAAGTTGTATTTCTTTGCGCAATTCAATGATTTGTCAGTCAGATTCTGATGTCCAGTCATCAATCCGTTCATCCATACATCCATTTTTTAAACTTGTAACACAACAGGGATCGCGTAATTTCTGCAACGTAGGCACAATTCAGCACAGAATTCCAAGAGGACAGCTCTAGGCCGTTGACTACTTATCACGAAACAATATTATTAATAATATTTAAACGTTAAAACATTTGCTTTTATGTTTGTCTATGTATTATGTCACAAAATAGGCACTTTCTTAGTTTAAGACATTAGAAAATGTACACAGTGCAACATTCGGGTGCAACTTACTCAATCGATTTGAAAGTTGGAACGTTTTCTGTAGTTTATTTGCTTTATCAAAGAGACTTTTTTTAATTTTGCAACAGGGGTTGTGAGACGTGCGATGGACCTTTGTTTGGACTGACACGCCGCCATTTGTACAGAGGCAAAAGCACCGGTCTCGCGAACACAGCCGTTTCAATCGCTTGGATCTGTTTGCCAACAGGACCATCTATCGGGCGTGTAAAAGAGGAAAAGATTGTATACAACGTGATCCACTTAATAACATCTCCCTGAAGCCAAATCTGAAACTGTGAACTAACCTGCAATTGAAACCTTAAAGAGTTTTTCTCAGTTTTAATTCTAGATCCATTTGTTGATCCACCCATCTTCATGACCATCTTATCCTGGGCAAGGGGCAGCTGAACATTATCCCAAAAAGCAATGGGCGCAGACAGAAATAACACCTAAGCATGGCAGCCAGCGCTTTACCCAAATTCAGCCTCGTAGCCCATCGCAAGCTGAACAAACACACACACAATAAGAAACGATTTAGTTTCACCAACTCACCCTGACCGTCATGTGTTTAGACTGCATAAGAAAACCAGATTAAACCCACGGGGAACTACGCAGGTGATACCCGGGAGTCATTACAAGTTGCACTGCTACTATGCGTCACCTTGCACCTAACTCGATTAATTAGCACCAGCCAACCCCGTGGCGTACCATATGCCGCATAATCAGGCTGGTTTTTTAAGCACAGGGAGAAATTTAACATTTGAAAAATCAGTAATGTAATAAATCAGCAAGAAAAGCAACATTGTAACAATGCACAGAACGAACCAACACACAATCGTCCGTGACTGAAAACTGGCAGACCGCCATCGCGCCTTCTCCTGCCAGACGGAGGGATGGGGGTGCACGGCGCTCAGGCGCGGAGGGCGGAACGGGAGGAGAGGAGAAGGATATCTATTCCGCTCCCTCCATCATGCTAGTCTGCTGATTTCTCGTTCAGTATGCACTGCCTGCTCATGTGCCCACCTCCAACTCGTCTCTTGAGTCGTCGTCTTTCCACAGTCCAGATGCACCTGTGACTCACGTAGACTTTTCATTGCTCTGTGCGGTTGTGGTTGCTTTTCTATATATAATCCACCAAGACACCCGACCACGGTAGTAGCGAGGTGGGAGGGGGGTGTGTACAAAGGGTAGGGACGTAACCAGTGGGAGCATATGAGTCGCACTTAGTGGGAATTCCATGGTTTGCAGCCCGAATGGGGTTCAGCGGCTTACCCACGCCGGGTAGACACGCGCTCAATGTCATGCATAACTATTTATTGAATGCTAAACACTTCTGGAAAGACACAGTTGTCTAAAACGGGTTGGTGTGAGAATACAACAGTAAGTGAATGAAAAGATGGAACTCTGGAGAGAACAAAATACAACACAATAGTGAACCCGCGGCATAACAAACGCCGCATAATTATTTATTGATGGTTGAACACTTCTGGAAAGACACAGTTGTCTAAAAAGGGAGGATTTAAGGATACAACAGAAAGTGAATGAAAAGATGGAACTCTGGAGAGAGCAACATATAATTGTCCGTGAGTGAAGAAGACGCATGTGTGTCGCGGATGCGAATCGCTCTACGTAGTGTGTAAAACAGTTTGCTATGGTGCATGCGGTCGTGCGTCGTAACCGAAAACTTGGTTTTTAAAGACTGCTTACTTCGTTGCGTTTTAACCTCAGTTGCAAAGGATTGTTTTAAGGATCCCATGGGATACCCCTCGCAAACTGTTTTACATGTTGCATATGGCGATTCACCTCCGTGAGAAACATGCCTCTATGAACAGCCAAGGTGGCTCAGAGGTACATGAGGCCTCTACGACAGACGAATATAAATGACGCCGGTTTTTCTGTGTCGTCGCGTCCGAGTTGGTAGGCGTGGCTCTGCGAGTTGTCGTCGTATCCAATGGTCTTGGGGTTGGTGGGCGTGGCTCATTCCTGCGTGCGCCATAGGTGTCTTACTTGTCGGCGGCTTAGTGAATCCACGCCCCTTCCGGCGTGCTTTCCATGGGTGTCTTGCCTTAGTGAATTATATATTGTGAGCTGGAGGGCTGATCGCACCCCAAATAGAGACAGACACCCCTGGGAAAACCACAAACCCTGAAACACTGACTACCCTCACATTGCACCTTATCCTTGCACTATAACGTGTAATACAAGTCTCGCGCGGTACTCCACCGACTTATAAGCCTTGCGCAGCGCCTGTCAGTTTTGGAATTGATTGTTTGCTTTTATCTCTCTCTCTGCTCCTAGCGGAACTGTCATCTCTGACTTGTCATGGAGCACGTTTAAGCTCATGTGTTTGCAGTGTTTGAATAAAAATCCTTCTTGTTTCTACGGCCTCCTTTGTCTCTGTGCAAATCTGTGACCCAAGCATGACAAGTGGTACCAGGAGTGGGGTTTTCACACCCCCGGAATTACGCTCTTGGTAACAAGAGTCATTAGCTGAGCAAGCCTGTTTAAATGCATATTCTAATGAGGTATCAGTATACTGCAAACGCACAAAATCTGATTGTTCATTAACGCTCGGTTTGTGTTCGGAGGAGTTTGCAATCTGGGAAGATGTAGAAGGACCAGCCCATTCTGGAAGATTGTCGGGGGTGACCTCCTCCGTCTCGCTGGAGAGATCGGGTTCAATATCTAAGTTGGGCTCTAGATTTTCCCCGGCCGCTACCAGTTCTTCGTCTTGGTTTTCTTCTTCTTTCCCCGCCCCACTTGTGGAACACCAACAACGAGAACAGGAAACTCAGAAGCGTCTTTACGATAGGCGCAGTAAGCTCCGTGAGTTCAAACCTGGCGATCGTATTTTGGTACTGGTTTCCCTCGGATCCATTATTGAGGAGCGTATGAGTCCGGTAAATTACAAGGTTAGAATACCAGGCCGGCGCAAACCATTCCAGATTTTACACATTAACCTCTTGAAGGAATGGCACGACCGACAAGAGGTTAACACTTCCTTGGCTGCTGTTTCTCAGACCGATGTTACCATTGGTAACGATCTTACTGACACGCAAAAGACAGAACTGTTATCTTTGATAGAACGGAACACTGATGTCTTTTCAGATTTACCAGGCAAGACTAACGTTACAAAACATAAAATTACCACTCAACCTGATGTTCGTGTACAGATGCGGCCGTTCCGGATACCGGAAGCGCGGCGAAATATTGTGCGCAAAGAGGTAAAAAAGATGCTGACACTGGGTGTAATTCCTGAAAGTAGAAATGACTGGTGCAGCCCAGTCGTATTAGTCCCAAAGCAAGACGGTTCGGTTCTGTATCGATTTCAGACGCTTGAATAAGGTCTCTAAATTCGATGCTTATCCCATGCCCCGTGTCGATGAACTGTTGGAAAAACTGGGTCAGGCGAACTATATCTCCACGCTAGATCTCACGAAAGGCTATTGGCAGGTGCCTTTAGAGGCTAGCAGTTGTGAGAAAACGGCATTTGCGACTCCTGACGGACTCTATGAATTTACAAGACTCCCGTTTGGTCTTCACGGGGCACCTCTAACTTTTCAGCGTATGATGGATCAGATCCTGTGTCCTCATTCTGAATATTCCAGGGCATACCTTGACGATGTCGTGATTTTTAGCAATGATTGGAAAATACACTTAGAGCGGCTTCAAGCCGTTCTTGAAAGCTTGAGACAGGCTGGCCTTACTGCTAACCCTAAGAAATGTAAACTGGGCATGTCCGAGACTCATTACTTAGGCTATTCTATGGGCAAGGGTTTACTTAGGCCACAGTTAAGGAAAATAGAAGAAATGCTTGTTTACCCGAGACCTGAGACACAGAAACAAGTACGCGCTTTTCTGGGGCTTGCTGGTTACTACAGAAGATTCATTCCAAATTTTGCACATAGAGCTGCTGCTCTTACAGAACTTACTAGAGGCAGAAAAAACCGACCTATCTTGTGGACAGAAAATTGTGAACGTTCTTTCAGCGATTTAAAAAAAGCATTGTCTTCTTACCCGGTTCTAAGGAACCCGGATTTCACAAAAGATTTTATCTTGCAAACAGACGCTAGTGCATTTGGTGTGGGCGCAGTCCTGTCACAAATTTTTGATGGAGAAGAACATCCAATCACATATTTGAGTAGGAAATTACTTCCTAGGGAACGTAATTATTCTACAATTGAGAAAGAATGCTTGGCAATTAGGTGGGCTGTGGAAGCGCTTCGCTATTACTTGTGGGGATGAAACTTCACTTTGGTAACTGATCATGCTCCACTTCAGTGGTTGTACCGACAGAAAGATACAAACTCTCGTCTAATGAGATGGTTTCTGGGTTTACAACCTTACAGTTTCACAGTAAAGCACCGACCAGGTTCTGAACACGTCAACGCAGATGTATTATCACGACTAAATGAACCTGGTACAGAGAGTCGCTTGATTCACAGGAATGTGAATAAAGCTGAGGGGGAGGGTGTGAGCTGGAGGGTTGATCGCACCCCAAATAGAGACAAACGCCCCTGGGAAAACCACAAACCACATTGCTCCTTATCCTTGCACTATAACGCGTAATACAAGCCTCGCGCGGTACTCTGCCGACTTATAAGCCTTGCACAGCGCCTGTCAGTTTTGGAATTGATTGTTTGCTTTTATCTCTCTCTGCTCCTAGCGGAACTGTCATCTCTGACTTGTCATGGAGCACGTTTAAGCTCATGTGTTTGCAGTGTTTGAATAAAAATCCTTCTTCTTTCTACGACCTCATGTGTCTCTGTGCAAATCTGTGACCCAAGCGTGACAATATATAGATAGTTACATTAACGGTGCTCTTAAAACGAGCAAAATACTGTACCCTTTATCTTAGACTTTTCAGTAACATTATCCTTCCACAAGAGTATTGCTGGTCACTCCTTAGATACCGCCAACTGCCAGTAACACCTCAAGTTCACATTCACTAAGTTTCGTTTCCTCCGTTCTGACATATTTCGAAAGTAAAGACGTCTCTCAGGAACATGGCCAAACTTATATGGTGATTAGCTGATGAATATTCAAAATAGGAGTTTTTCAGGCTATACATCAGGGGTGTACAACCCAGATCTTGCAGCAGTGGCCGCAAGCTTTCATTCTAACTCTTTTCTTGATTAGTGACCAGTTTCTGCTGCTAAACAACTGATTTTGCCTTACTTGTAATTGACTTACTATTTAATTCACAGACCCTTTGTTTTATGTTTCTTAATAAGCAGTCAAACAATAATGAGACACAAAGTGAGCCAACACATGAACAGATCACCTGTGTCCATCCTACAATAATTGAAAATAAAGAAAGATTAGGGTCCTCAAAACGTTTTGATGGTGAGCTTGGAAAAAAGAAAGTCAACTCATTTGGAAACACCCACTGTGCCCAAATGAGAGCAGAAACAAGCCATTGGATTAAATAACGAGTTTAATTAACAACAACAATTTTAAGTGCCATTTGTTAGTTATTTAGGTTATGTTAAATTGATAGACGTATTTTCTTAGTTATGTTAAAATGTTTGCCTATATAATAACCCATAATCTATGGGCAGTACTATTATAACCCCTAGAAGCTGATTTGGAATTAAATATTATAATTATTTCTTGTCCCTCTGACTACAGAGTAGTCCCAGTTTATGATCTGCCTTGCAGTTGGTAATGCATGGAGGGCAAAACAGTTTCAAACCGTGTCCTACTGAATGTGCCGAGCCATATATGTAGAACAGGCTGAATATTTTAAGTAAAGCATATGAACGTTTGCCTTAGAGAAATAACACAACCTTTAAGTATAGAAAGCAACTGAAGTTTAACAAGAAAAAGCAGAGTTTGTAGAAAAAACCTTTTTTTTCCTTTTTGCCTTTCATTCTGCATATGTAATAACTTTTTTCTCTATTTTTGTGTGAACTGCTTTGCTTTGAATTTTCACTAAACCCTTTTAAAGTTAACTTTATCGCACTGAGCAGTTTCTTTTGTACGTGTTTGACTCATGCTGATCCTGCCTTACCAACTCAATAGAAGCTTGATTTTGAGATCTTGGAAAAAGCTCAGCTATGAGAATTGTTGGATTCTGGTTGGAGTTAGCTGGTCATCTGTTGGCTCACTTCACAATTCATTTTTGTTTGGCTGCCATTTTTAATTAAAAAAAATCAATTCAGAGGGTGAACTTTTTAGAAACACTGCCATTAAAATGAAGGGAAAAGAAGTCAATTAACAGCAGAAATGAGTCCCTGATGAAGGAAGTGGCAGGAAGGAAAACCAGAAACCACTGCAGACACCCCTGCCATACGTGATCACTAGCGTGGGATGACAGGTATTAGCTAAAAGCACGTGCACAAGGGCATACTGTAGTTGTAAACTCATTTGAGATTTATGAACAATTTGACTTGGGGCCTGGAGTATGTTTTGTAAATTCACTTTTCTATGCGTTCTTTTTTTGCCTTTCTGGCATAAACTAAATTTTAATATGGAATTTAAAATTTCCAAAATGAAAGACAAATTTCCAAAAGTAGAAAGGAGAAAAAACTTTAAAAAGTGTTGCAATGAATGTTAACATAGATAAAAGATATGGGTATCCACCCTGAAACTAACATTATAAAAACTTAAAAAAAAAATTATAAAAAAATGAAAAAATGACCCATCCTATATTTGTTCTGGGAGAATCTGATCACAACATTTGTATTGCAGACCATAGACACCACAGAGTCTAGCTTGTAATTTACAGCTGTGCTCAATTTCTCATTGTAATAATAATAATAATAATAATAATAATACATTGTATTTATATAGCACCTTTCCATTGTGACATGCTTTCTTTGTTAAGTGCAGGGTGCTTCTGGCGTTCCAGTTGGCTAATGGCTCCAGCTATTTGCCATCCAAAGTGTTTGATGCTTCCAGGATTCCCAGTACCAGATCACAAACACAGACCTCAGGGATTGGGTTCTGGTGTTTACACTATTACCTGCAACATTGGAAAAAATTTAATTTCAAATGTGTAAGAGACACAGACATTACACCAGGTTCATGCAAAGTGTTTTGGTTGACATGAATAACATTTTCCCCCCATGTGTATGAATGTGAAAATCTGTGGCTCAGATCCCATGCTATAAATTGACAGGTGGGCACAAAAGAAAGTAAAAGCTGTCACCCTTCAAAGCAATATTAGAGAGCTCAATTTCTGAATCTTTTAACAAAACCAAGACTGCCTGACTGAAATGTTGTAGAACTTATTAGTAGTCAGCAAACTGCATGCTGAAAAAGTCTTCACCTGCTGGATTAAAAAATACACAGTTGCTTTCAAATCATAATTTTGGAGATCATTCGTTTAAAAGAAGACATTATAAAATGGGGTGAGAAAATTGGCAGCTTTACAGATTCCTAAATCCAGAATAACACAAAATAGACTAAAATGATCCATACAAATACCTTCACTAGCATAAAACAGTATAACAAGGAGAGTAACACAAATTATGAGGCAAACAAACTAAAGTGAATCCCATTGTCCCACTGTGTCTTCCAACACAGATATATAGTCCTGTTTGTCCAGTAGGTTCCCTCATCCACTCTTCTACCTAAAAGCACCTTAAAGTACCACAAACTACATCCACCCTTTCCTCACATCTCTCTCTTCTCTCTTTCTCTCTGATTTAGCCTCTTTATTACCCCTAAGAATCTTGCTCTTGCCCCTACACTCTATTCTTGAATCTAGGCAGAGTAACTCTTCAGGCATGGCCTTGCTATAAGGTTCTTCCTGCCAGTGTATCCCAGAATTACATGTGTCTGGGGTGGTTGAGCTTTACATTTCATTGGCCCACGTCTGTGGAAACAACTCCTCCAGTTTGTCTTGGCATCTTCATTGCTGGGAGTTTTTAAGGTGAAACTTGAAGACCCATCTTTTTCAATGCAGTTTTAGTAATTTATTCTATTTATGAATCTTCTCATATGTCCTTTACTTTAGAGTATTTGTCTTGTATTTGTTTCTTTTCATATGACTTTTCACTATGTAAAGCACCCAGAAATGTCATTATTTAATATTTAATTTATTTAATTTATTGTGTGGTATATAAATAAAATTTCTTTTCATTATTATTAACTTGGATATTATTCTACATGCAGTACAATCACATTATGTGGAGTAAAAATAAAAGGAATATTGAGGAAAGAAAAAACACAGGCGATTAAAGAAGTTAAAACCGAGATAGAGACAATTAACAAAATAAATAGGCAGTAAAGAAGAGAGACGAAATAATAAATGTCCATATTAAGAAAAAAAATGCATTTCAGAGTACCAGACTAATGGTAGACTTGCAAAAAAGTGAAGTATATATACTTATATTTTCCACTCTAAAATTTGCCAGAAAGATTACTAAAGCAATAAAAAATGTTAGAGTTCAGGAAAGCAAAAGAACATATGAATATTAATTTTAGTTGAAGGATATAAAGAAACATCATCACTAGTGAGGAAGAATTTAATCACAAAATTAGACATGACTAGTTTATACTGTACATAAAAGAGCAAATGTATATACAGCAAAACAGCAGATTCTGAACCATGAAAATTAAAATGAAAAAGTACCCTTATAGGAAGAAGAGCATTCATAATAAAAGATCCACCTTAATAATAGGATACATGTATGCGTGTCTGTCTGTGTGTCCATCCAGTTTCTATGTCTCTGTCATTCCAATAGATGGCACATCACAAACTGTAACACTGCTTTTATGAACCCATACCAAATAGCAAATAACGTTAATGCCAAGGTCTACATTGATTACTTAGATTTCAACCCATCCTAAACATGTAGTACAGCTAGTTAGAAATAAAAGAAAAGTAGAACTTTTCAGAGTGAACAGTGTTTAACAGAGAATTTATATGAGGAAAAAAATAAAATTCTTTATGCTTCTAATCTGTGGAAAATGTGTTTTCCAGCATCATTTTTCACTGTTATATCATATATCATATCATTTTAATGTTTGGTTACTGAAAAGTTTTTTTTTTCATTGCTTCCTTAGGGTCTTAAGTGTTCATGGTAGGGTCTGTTGCTATTTATTCATGTGCATGTGCTTTAACTCTTTTAAAGGCTATATTTTCCTGTTTTGATCATGAGATTAAGTTAAAAAGAGAACAAACATTAATCTCTTTCAAACTTTGATCTTATTAAAATGTTTTAGTTTGACCTGCCCTGATATTTGATATGGTTTGGCTTTAGTTCATTTGATCTTTTTTCAGTCTAGTTTTAGTAATCTATGTTATCTAAATAAACACTATAAGATTTGTCAATTTTTCCATGATTGAAAATTAAAAATGGGCATTGCAAATAAAGGGATAAAACAAGTAATTTCACATGAACAGCAAGAATGAAATGAGTCAAGAATAGTTTAAGAAGCAGAAGAAAAGGTAAGATGTTCAGAAAGTCTGGACAAAGCAGTCAAAGAAGAAGAATGTTTTACAGTTTTCTGAAATCTTTAGTCAGGCCACCTCAAATTATGCACCAATATTTAATTTTAGAAGTAAATAGCAAAATAAAAAATCATAAATCCATCCATCCATTTTCCAACCCGCTGAATCCAAACACAGGGTCACGGGGGTCTGCTGGAGCCAATCCCAGCCAACACAGGGCACAAGGCAGGAACCAATCCTGGGCAGGGTGCCAACCCACCGCAGAAAAAATCATAAATTATATCAATATTTAGAATCCCAAAAAGTAAAGAACATAATAATTACATTTGCATATTTGTAAGACCAATTTCATTGGCATAATATTATAATTGAAATGCTTTTAAATACTGTACATCTTTTAAAAATGGCAGGAGTTAACAAACAAATGACATCTTGTACTAAACATGTATGCCATCAAATGTATAATAGTGATGATGTTGCCATGTGTGATAAAAAAAAACACAAAAAGGAAATGTGCATTGGAGATGTAAACAAAGCATTTGTGAAAACAATGAACACACAACTTTTGGCCTTGTCCTATCAGTGGGGATGGTGGGTGTGGTTTGATGGTAGGAGTGGCTTGGGGTTAGAGCTAGTGGTTGTACCCCATAGTTGAATCATATCTCTTAACAAACTTGAATCAGTGATCATATTTAATCTAAACGCAATCATTTTCTCACTACTTTATGGTGAAGTTTTGAAATAATACTATATTATAATACTACAAAGCTATAGTTTCAACCTAGAGAGAGAGAATGATGTAATACAATGGGAGCTATTGACAGAGAAACAGTGCTGTGCAGTTTGTGATAGCGTATGATGGTTAACTTCATTGCGTTTCAACCAGCAAATCTTACTTTGATTCTTGCCTGCTGTATTGAATTGTTTCTTTAGTTTCCCTCACTGTTTTTGTAATGGCCTTAACTCTCCCTGTTTTGGGCAATAATGTCTCAAGAATTATTTATTGAGAATTATTGCTTTTAAGACCAGAAGCAAAAACAAGACTACTCTATATAAAGGCTATTTTTAATACTAAAAATTCTTATGTACTAAATGAAACACGTTTAAGGGTAATAATATTTGGTAATATGAAATGTCACACACGTGCGATTAGGAGACAGCTAAAGAGCTTGAGTAAGTGTGTGCAATGCTACATCAGACCAGGGGGTGGAAGAGTGGGCTGACTGTCTCTCTCAGTTCTTTCCCAGGCTCTGGCATAGTTGACATCATTTCCTTCACCAGTCCTTAAAACTGTCATCTTACCTCCAAGTATTCAGTTCTGTTTCGGACTCAGTCTTTTAAACAACACAATCGATTTTCAACTTTTTGCAGCCAGGATCATAATGTACGGGTGGCTGCCCCAAACCTTTCTGACTGTCTGGAGTCTTTTTGTGACAGTAATTAACTTTTAACATTCTGGGTTTTAACATACTTATCTGGTCAATGCTAGGTAACCCACTAGTAGTATTACAATGGCACTACTACTACTACTAGTGATACTACAACATATTGCAGGATATTTATTTTTAATGGTCCTAAAAAACTATATATAATTGCCACCACAAGACCAGCTAAGACTTACAGCTTAGATTGCCTACCAGCACAACAACCTGAATTAAGCTAGTTTTAAAAAAACAATTTATTTACTAGATTATAAAAATGACATGTAAATATAAGAAATAGTTCAAAATAAACAAAAAATTATAACATCAGATATTATAATTTTAGTTTTAAAGAAAACAAAATACAAAACAAATCAGTATACTTGCACTATTAAAAACTGTTTGGCAATTCCAAAGTGGAAAATAACAGCACATCTGTTGTTAAGGACTGCAGAGGCTGCTGTTTGCTCATGTGGAAGCAAAAGTGTAATGTGTCAGTGGTGTATAACAAAGCTTGTTTTCCACTGAAATGATTACAGTCCGTACTCAACACTGCTTGCAAGTGCTTCAAGCCTGATCATGCAATAAAGGAACTGACAAATATGCTGTATTTTTTTCTTTTATACTTTTATTTGTTATAGCTCATTAGTTTTCTGATCTGTTTGCAGTAAGCTTTTGCTATTTGCTCTGGCTAAAGCTTCAACCTCTAAAAGTAAATATTATTATTGCTGAAAGTATTATTATTATTATTATTATTATTATTATTATTATTATTATTATTATTATTATTATTAAGGGAGGCTGCTAGTAGGGTTCTTGGTGTAACATCTGGATAGAGGACTGAGGACAAAGAAACCTAATGGTGTAATGGGGAAGTGCAGGAGAGTATACAGAGGAAGAGGTTGGCGAAGAGGAAGTTGGATAGTCAGAGAGATGAAAAAATTAGACAAGAGTACAAAGAGATAAGACATAAGGTAAAGAGAGAGTTGGTGAAGGCTAAAGATAACAACAACATTTATTTATATAGCACATTTTCATACAAACAGTAGCTCAAAGTGCTTTACATAATAAAGAATAAAAAAAATAAAAGACACGATAAGAAAACAAAATAAATCAACATTAATTAACATCGAATAAGAGTAAGGTTCAATGGCCAGGGGGGACAGAAAAAACAAAAAAACTCCAGACGGCTGGAGAAAAAATAAAATCTGTAGGATAGATAAGATAAGGTGAAAGATGAGTTGTATGAGCGGTTGGACACTAAAAAAGGAGGAAAGGATGTGTACTGATTGGCTACACAGAAGGACTGAGCTGGAAAAGATGAGCAGCAGGTTAGGGTGATAAAGGATAATGATGGAAACATACTCACAAGCGAGGAGAGTGCGTTGAGCAGATGGAAAGAGTATTTTCAGAGGTTGATGAATGAATAGGTTAGGTGATGTGGAGATAGTGAACCAGGAAGTGCAACAGATTAGCAAAGAGGAAGTAAGGACAGCTATGACGAGGATGAAGAATGGGAAGGCTGTTGGTCCCAATGACATACCTGTGGAAGCATGCAGGTGTTTAGGAGAGATAACAGTGGAGTTTTTAACTAGATTTTTTTAATACAATCTAGTAAAGTGAGTGGATGCCCGAGGAGTGGAGGAGAAGTGCACTGGTATTGATTTTTAAGAATAAGGGTGATGTGAAGGACTGTAGTAACTACAGGGGGTTAAAATTGATCACCTATAACATAAAATTATGGGAAAGAGTAGTGGAAGCTAGGTTAAGAAGGGAGGTGATGATTAGTGAGCAGCAGTATGATTTCATTGCAGGAAACAGCACTACAGATGTGATGTTTGCTCTGAGGATGTTGGTGGAGATCTAAAGAGAAGGCCAACGGGAGTTGCAGTGTGTCTTTGTGGACCTATAGAACACATATGACAAGGTACATAGAGAGTAGTTGTGGTAATTTATGAGGAAGTCGGGAGTGGCAAGGAAATATGTGAGAGTGGTATAGGATAGGTACGAGAGAAGTGACACAATGGTGAGGTCTATGTAAGAAGTGACGGATGAATTTAAGGTTGAGGTGGGATTAAATCTGGGATTGGCTCTGAGCCTTCTCTAGTGATGAATAGGCTGACAGAGGAGATTAGACAGGAGTCCCTGTGGACTATGATGTTTGTGTATGACATTGTGCTCTGTAGCAAGAGTAGAGAGTAGGTTGAAGAGACCTGGGAGAGGTGGAGATATGCTCTAGAGAGGAGAGGAATGAAGTCAGTAGGAACAAGAGGGAGGTCAGTGGAATGGTGAGGATGTAAAGAGTAGAGCTGCCGAAGGTGGATGAGTTTAAACACTTGGGATCAACAGTACAAAGTAATGGGAATTGTGGAAGAGAGGTGAAAAAGAGAGTGCAGAATGGGTGGAATTGGTGGAGAAGAGTGTCAGGAGTAATTTGTGACAGACAGGTATCAGCAAGAATGAATGGGAAGGTCTACAAGACGGTAGTGAGACCAGCTATGTTTTATGGGTTGGAGACAATTGCCCTAATGAAAAGACAGGAGACAGAGCTGTAGGTGGCAAAGTTAAAGATGTTAGGATTTGCAGTCGGTGTGATTTGGATGGACAGGATTAGGAACGAGTACACTAGAGGGTAAGCTCAGGTTGGATGGTTTGGAGACAAAGCTAGAGAGGCAAGACTGCATTGGTTTGGACATGTGCAGAGGAGAGATGCTGGTTATATTGGGAGAAGGATGCTAGGGATGGAGCTCTCAGACATGAGGAAAAGAGGAAGTCCTAAGAGGAGAATTATGGATTTGGTGACAGAGGACATGCAGGCGGTGGGTGTGACAGAGCAAGTGGCAGAGGACAGAAAGATACGGACAAAGATGATCTGCTGTGGCGACCCCTAATGGGAGCAGCGGAAAGAAAAAGAAGAAGAATTAAAGGAAACAAAAGTAAAAGTTCACTGAACATATATAATATCATATGAAACCTTTGCAAATAAAGGAGTTCTATTAAGTCAAGGTCTCACTTCTTTTCCTGTACCCTTCAGAACAATTGAGAATGCTTCCTTACAAAATTGTAACCTAATTCAATTTCTGGCTCTCATACATTTAGTCTATTTAGTTTGCACGTTTTTCCTGCCTTCATGTTATTTTTGCATTTTATCTAACACATGCTAAAATCTAAATGAAAAGTTAGTGAACCTAAATTTGTATAAGTGCGTATGTGAGTGTACATTACAATGGACTAGTATTGTATTTTTGATTGGGTTGGACCCTTTGTGCATAGCTTTTTGGGGCCTAGAAGAGGTAGGTTAAAAATGAGTAGTAAACAAAAACATATAGATATTCTTCTACTACCTAGTATAATTCTGTATGCATCAAATCAAATATAAGTCATAAGATATAAAATAAAATAAGGGAGGAGTGATATTTTAAACTTTATATTATTGCTTTTCTTTTTTCATTTTCATTTGGTGCTGTCATTTTTTTCCTTATTGTTTTGAGTGTCTATTTTTTTTTCCCTTTACTTATATATTACCTCTCCTAACTTATTAAACTAGGACCTTGACCTTCAATGCTAATCTTTATCATTTTAAAAGTGCTGGGATCATCCACAGTTCCTGTCCACCACATTTGGGAATTAACCCTCTTTGATGAAATACGTAATTGCTTAAATCACATTGAAACATCAATATTAGGATATGTGTGGTAGGTGATTACTTATTTTTTCAATGAAAAACTTTGGTGAACTATTTAATGAAATACACAATGATCAGGAATGTTTCCTTATTACATTTCACACTTCAGTATTTTCTCCACAATGGCTTGCCTGTATTTGTCTTTTGTGGTAGTTGTCATTAAGCAACCAAAGTGTTGAAAGAAAAATAAACGTGATAAAAGCACCTTGTTCTTTATAGTTATCAAAGAAAAATATACATTAGGTAATCCAAGACAGCTGGACATTGTGAATCCTCAGAGTCAGTGTGATTCTGTGCTGGCCACTGAGGTTGCCATGGAGCGAACCAGGAAGTTGGCTTGCACTATTCATCAACCAGCCAGGTCCAAACTGCCCTGGAATCTTTATTGTTCCACCAAGCAGCTCACCAAGAGCTTTAAATGAATAGATTTTATTTATTAAAGTCATTAACTCCTCAGCAAGTCTGAAATGGTTAAGCACCACTTCTGTGCACCAGAACTTAAAAATCACTCAATGTGCAGCTGTGATTGCCAGTCCTAAAGATATTCTTTAGTACCATCCCTAAATAGTTTCCTTGCCAGCCCATGAATTGCAGAGGATGTTTTATGTGAAGATGCAGCCTACAAAAAGAGTGTAAAAATTGTACAAGTTAACCTTGCCAAAAGGTTAGCAACTTCAAAACCAACAGGCATTCGCAATGCCTAAAAAGGCAGCAGATTTAATCAATAGAGTCTCATTGAGAATTGTATCCTGCTGCAAGATTATCTAATGGCAATATTTAATAAGATGTTTAGTATTAAATATATAAATGGCTGTATGTGTATATAAAGTTCTGTTATAGCAAACCTTAAACATTGGGCTTTTTTACCTTTTACCTTTATTTAGATTCTTTTACATCAAATATTAAAAAACTACTCAATCACTTGATAAATTGGCAATATTTCTAATAATAACAAGAAAGGCTTACAACAACTGGAATTAGAATATTAATAAAACTGTCATCTGTATGTTAGATTAAAAAGAACTTTGAAATATAACTTTTAAATAACTTTCAGTATATTTAAATAGCTTTCAGTATATTGTGGTACTGTATATAATTTTTTGTAATTACACAAAAAACAATTTAAACACTTGAAATGTATTTGAGATAAATTTTCATGATTGAACAATCTATGTTTCAATGGCTACAATTGGTCAAGGCCTAATATGAAGCAAAACTCCCCTGGAATGAGATACTGGGCCATCTCAGCAGACACAGTTAACATACATTGGGCACTTTACAGTCACCGCTATCACTGGATAGTGTGGACATTCCATACAAATGGAGCCACAATCAAACTGGACACCAGATGGTGTGAGCTAGCAATACTACATACTGAAATGACATGTCACTTTAAACAATGAAATAAAAGATGCAGTAAATAAATCATATGTCACATGCAAGCCTGTCAAAATAAATCTAACAGGCCATTTATATAATAGTTTAAGGCAGTAAGTTTTTTTATCTGAGTAATTATTGAGGAAAATTAAAAAGATGAATAAATGTATAATTAAATGCTGCAACTTGTAAAAATTGTATGCATAAAAATAGAGCTGAAAAGGGAAAAAATTACTGGTTGGAAACACATAATGCTTCCCAATGCAATAGCCATTCAAAATGAAATTAAGTTTTAACCATTTTCTTTTTTAGATACTTCCAAATGGTTTCATTAATTTCTAGGAGTAATGTCAAGACACTGGATGTTAAGTCTAGAGAACAGGCAGGATGTGGGAGTTTTCCAAAGTCACTGAGCTTGATGACAGTCAAGGCAGCTCTCATTGTGCCAACTGAAGCGCTGCCATGCTCAAGATCATTTCCTTAAAATGGCTCTCTTTATTTTGCTGATTTGAGTAGGAGACAAGGCAAGATTATTTGTATTTACTTACCACCATTTCTCAGTTGTTTTCAGCAATCTGATATTGCTTTTAGAGTGATATGGTAACAAAATGATTAGCACTGCGACCTCACAGATTCACCATCCTGGGTTCACATCCCATGCATGGTTGTTTTTTCACATCTGCATGGAATTTCTGTCCACATCCCCAAAGGCATACTCTTAAGGTTGATTGGCAATTCTAAATTAGTCCAGTTTGGGCATTTATGTGAGTGGTCCTTGCAATGGATGGGCCCGTGGTTTTTCCCTCTTTGTGACTAGAACTACCAATATACAGTAGGACCCCACGCCCTGTGAGCTTGAATTAGAAAATGTTTACTGTATATGTTTTGCTATTTGCCAAAAACAGTATCTCTAAATCTGAGGTCATACTTCTCTTCCTGGTAAGAATGGCTTTCCTGTCTATAGGCTAGAAAAAATCAGCTACCTAAAGAATCTCAGAGTCTTTATCATGAAAAAAGACAGAGAAGACTGTGGGTCTGACTAAATAATCAGTGCAACCATGACAGGTTGTACCATTACAGGAAGATCTAATAGTACATGGATTAGTTCCTCAGACTGAGAGGAGCTACATGAATATTTTTTGGCATGTCTTGAGATACCCCTTGGACACGTCTCACATGAACTATACCAGGAACAGCCCACTGTAAAAGACTTGGGCGCAGCCTCTTAAGACATTGTATCTCTCTGCTACCTTAGAAGTATCTATTAATTCTCCAGTTGCACCTGGAGAATATTACTAAGGATAAGGCAAGCTCAGTGTCTTATCACTGTAACCCTCACAAAGCGAAGCAAGCAGAAAGTGAACTGAAGCTTTTCTGAAGATACTGATTCAGAGCATTTCACAGATTGTCAGAATGCAGACTTAAAAGTGAAGGTGCAACATAAGAATCATAGTTACCACTTACAATCATTAAGAAGATGTTAAAGGATATACTACTACAGGTTAGGTAATGTTGTTATTTCTTATCAAGTCACAAATTTGAAAATGTGTGCATGACACTATTATTGTAAAGACAAAGAATACCAAGGACGTAATAATACCAAATCTGAACTGAATAACCTTCATTACTGAGTAAATACTATGACAAAAGAAGACTAGCATGAGAAAAACAAAACTGATATACAGTACAACTTTAACAAGAATTTGGGGTTCTATATTGACATCCATCCATCCATTATCCATCCCGCTATATCCTAACTACAGGGTCACGGGGGTCTGCTGGAGCAAATCCCTACCAACACAGGGCGCAAGGCAGAAAACAAACCCTGTGCAGGGCGCCAGCCCACTGCACGGTGCGCACACACACATACAGACCAAGCACACACTAAGGTCAATTTAGAATCACCAATCCACCTAACCTGCATGTCTTTGGACTGTGGGAGGAAACCGGAGTACCCGGAGGAAACCCACACGGACACGGGGAGAACATGCAAACTCCACCAGGGAGGACGTTTTATATTTTTATATTTTCATAAAATGTGCAAAAGCAGTTAAAACGCAAATTGAATGTTAGATTATGTTGTAAAGGGCACACATTTTTTCAGTACAGAGATGTGTGGGTTCCAAAATTATTTGGACAACAACAGACAAAAGGCAGTAACAAATTGGAGATTTCTGTCTATCACATAGTATTATTTTATTATTCGTCATTCTACATAGTATTATCACATTATTTTTTTCTCCAGCCATCTGGGTTTTATTTTTTTGTTTGTTTTTTCTGTTCCCCCTTGCCATTGGACCTTACTCTTATTCTTTGTTAATTAATGCTGACTTATTTTGTTTTCTTATTGTGTCTTTTATTTTTCTATTCTTTATTATGTAAAGCATTTTGAGCTACTGTTTGTATGAAAATGTGCTATATAAATAAATGTTGTTGTTGTTGTTGTAGTACATTCATCTTCACAGTGAACAAATGCGATGTTTGCCGGCAAAATAGTAGGAGTAAATAGAAATAAGTATGTACATAAGCTGTAATACTTTTTAGCACAGTGCATAAGGATTCCACCTCCTCAATGGGATTCTACGGTAAGGGGTAACTTTGTAGCATCCTTTAAATCAAAACAAAAAAAATGCTGATACAATTTATCAGAACCACCTTTTGATCTTAAAGATAACTCTGCCACACTAGGCAACATGTACATTTCCCCATCATTACTTTTGAATAAATTAATTTCCTAAAGGATTAATGAGATCACAAGTTAAAAATACACTAAATTAGCAGCTCTTCTGTCAGATGTGTTGTTACTAGCTTCTGCATCTGTTTATGGTGTTCATGCTCTTTAAAGTGTAATTAAACGCAGTAAACTACAGGGTTGTGGTTACTCTCTTTAAGTCTTCCAGTGGATAGTATAGAGGCATGGTGGATGGCACAGTTATCTCACAGATCCAGAGACTTGGGTTCAAATCCCAGATGGGTTACTGTACAATTAGAATCTGCACATGCTCCTCATATCTACATAGCATTTCTCTGTTTATCCTAAAGATGTGTACATTAGATTAACTAATGAATGTACATTTGAGGGGTGGGTGTATGTACAAGAATAGCTTGTGATGGGTTCCCTTCTATCATTGCATCTAATGCTGCCAATAAGATGATTCAGAAATAGTATGAATAGATGGATTAAGGACTGTGTCCATTGGGTGTGTTTCCTTGGCAGGTAATAGGTTTCATTGTGAGAAAATAAGAGGTTTGTCTGCCAATTAAACTTAAAATGTATGTATGTATATATATTTCATTAACGAGGGATTGTGAAATGAGGGAGCTTTGTCTGACACAGGGCCTTGGGTGACTTTCCAGTGGAAAGGTAAAAAAGATATTGCAAATTTTAAATTACCAAACTTTATTGCTCTTAATCTGTTTGCATTCAATTGTTTGATTGTTTATTTTTTGCTTTATAGTACTGTTATTAGTACTGAAATATATGTTTGCATATAATATTCTTGGTTTTTCTTTCTGGTGGAAAGAGCTGCAGATTGTGGCCCTATCTAGGGTGACCTGGTGACATGACACAAGTAAATAAGGAAATATTTGATTAAAGAAATAGATAAAACTATTGTGGAAGAATCAAACCTGAATTTTTCCTAGCATGCTAACCATCAAATGGTAGCATTTCATCCTACTTGCTCCAACTCCAAGGCACACCCACCAGCCCCTGGATGAGCAAGGCTAAAAGTTATATGTTAAAAACTTGACTTATATTGAGAACTACCAGTGTGTTAAATTTTAACCCTTTGGCTTTAGTGAAAAGCCAAGCAAAATGACACCTTTTATTGGCTAAGTAAAAAGATTACAATATACAAGCTTTCGAGGCAACTCAGGCCCCTTCTTCAGGCAAGATGTTGCTTTGAAAGCTTGCATATTGTAATCTTTTTAGTTAGCCAATAAAAGGTGTCATTTTGCTTGACTTCTCACTACAACCATAATGGCTAACACGGCACAACACCCTAGTACTACAACCATGTGGCTTGAAACACAAAGCTGTGCACAAAGAACAAACAAACACAGAGATTATGGTTTATAGAAATAGAGATATAACAGAGTTTTCTCTGTAAATGTACAACTGAATAACATTAACTAAACAGATGTCAGTGATCATACTGACTCTTAACATTGTATGCATACTAGTCATACAGTAATTTACTCTACAGTCATTTTTACTACTGGATTTAAGTAAACCATTAAAATTAAATAACCAAAAATTCAAATCAGGATTACTGCACACAAAGCATGTGAACTACTGGCAAATTAATACCGTAATGACTTTTGAGTACTTTATCTATACACCTACGGTATAGCAATGGAAGCAGTTTTAATTTAATGCAGGAAGAAATGTGCAGAGACTAAGTCACACTGACTAGCTGCTGTCCACCTATATGACATACTTGAAGAACTGAAAACCATCTAAAATATTTTGTATATTTTGCCTATTCAACGTTTCCTGACTATCATCCTGTCTAACTATGAAAGTCAATAAAAGGAGTAACCTCAAACTCATATATATAAATTTCTCTAATGTCTTCTTTTTTATGAAGACAACAGATCAGTTCTTTTTAAAATAAAATTGGAAATACAAAATGTGCCTTGGCTGTACCCAATGAAATGTTGTCTAATTCTCTACACAGTGTCTATAAAGCAGTGACTACCTTGGTTGCTAAGTGACACTACAGAGGTTCTATAGACACAGCACCACAATAGCAAACAGTCAATTTTTAGATATCTATGAAGAGGAAAGTAAAACACAAACAAATACTAAGAAAAGCAAACTCTTAAACATGAACATGCATCTTTAGGCAAGTTGTAGGATTACAGCATAAACACATAAAGGAATTTAAAGCCAAGCTGAAGATTTTGTTTTGCACCCTGTTTCAGCTCCAGCTTTATTTTACGATTTGCTTTGTCCCATTCTGACATACACTCAGAATAATGCCAACAAGGTATATAAATATATCAAAATGGGAGCATGTATGAATTAATACACATAAGGGAAAGATTATTTTAGGAAGACCATAGAGTATGGAAGGATTTTGACAAATCAAAGTAATTCTGGTTGCTCCACTTGACCTAAATTCCAAAGTCCTTGTTCCTGCTTGGCATGACCTCTCTACTTTCTCAGTGTCCTATAAACAAAGCATTGCTATCCATCTGTGTTGAACTTTGGCAGGTAATTGTAGAAACTCAGCATAGGAATAGAAAAGATTTTCCTGGAATTTCAGAGAGGACCTGATGATGACCGTTAGACTAATAAAACAAGATGAAAACAGGCTCTTTGATACAACACAGAAAAACTTTAAACTATAAAAATACATAAACCAAAAATGATTGTGGGTGGTGAAGAGGCTAACCCAGAGATTAATGAAGGGTCACTTATAAAATAGATGCAAAATACCATGTTGTTCTTAAGAAAAGAATAGCAAAAAAGAATACAGAGGACTAAAAACAAAGGAGGCCCAAGTATAAATGGCATTTTAAGAAAAAGGGAATGCAAATGGCCAATCTATTCTATCACATAAATTACAGTGTTTACTGAAGTATAATTTCCCAGTGGTACTCACTAGTCTGATTTTCAATAAAGTGGCTCCTCTATATTGATACTGTGCCATTTGGCATTTTTCCTGAGCAGCTCTTAGCAACCACAATGAAAATACTTTTACTTAATGTTAAAGCATTTATGTGATATATTACCTATAGGTGAATAAAATGAATATTCACAATTAATTAATTATTTACCAAAAAACACATCTCTGCCAATGTTAAACAAAGAAGCCATAATAATACTTAAATTTAGCTTTTCAAAATATTTTAAATAACTTTTTTTAATTCCTTAGTGAAATGTTAAGGTTTTTTTTATTTGTTCTTTATATAATAATAAGGATATAAGGATATAATAACAATAATAATAAGGATATTAAATGTTCAGACACTGATTTAGTGGAATTAAATAAGTGGCTGTATGGATATGATGGGGGCGATTGGGGGATTAATCAATCTGCTAAATTGAATTATTCCAGCATAGAGAGGGTTAGGCTACCAATTCTGAATGAGAAGCCAGCTGGAATAAGCATGCTGATGTTAATCTTTTCTTGTATATAAGCTAAAGTACATATTGCTGATGGATGTACTGTACTTCAAAAAAAATTCTAAAATGTTACCTTTGTATAATAAAGTCATATTAGGTCACTGTGAGGTCAAAAGCTTATGTTTTGTATATTTCAGGCTTAAAAGTGAATTGTTTATTGTTCTTATCAGTTTATATACAGTACATCCAGAAAGTATTCACAGCGCATCACTTTTTCCACATTTTGTCATGTTACAGCCTTATTCCAAAATGGATTCAATTCATTTTTCTCCTCAGAATTCTACACACAACACCCCATAATGACAACGTAAAAATGTTTACTTGAAATTTTTGCAAATTTATTAAAAATAAAAAAAATTGAGGAAGCACATGTACATAAGTATTCACAGCCTTTGCCATGAAGCTCAAAATTGAGCTCAGGTGCATCCTGTTTTCCCTGATCATCCTTGAGATGTTTCTGCAGCTTAATTGGAGTCCACCTGTGGTAAATTCAGTTGATTGGACATGATTTAGAAAGGCACACACCTGCCTATATAAGGTCCCACAGTTGACAGTTCATGTCAGAGCATAAACCAAGCATGAAGTCAAAGGAATTGTCTCGAGGCACAAATCTGGGGAAGGTTACAGAAAAATTTCTGCTGCTTTGAAGGTCCCAATGAGCACTGTGGCCTCCATCATCCGTAAGTGGAAGAAGTTTAAAACCACCAGGACTCTTCCTAGAGCTGGCAGGCCATCTAAACTGAGCGATCGGGGGAGAAGGGCCTTAGTCAGGGAGGTGACCAAGAACCCGATGTCAGAGCTCCAGAGGTCCTCTGTGGAGAGAGGAGAACCTTCCAGAAGAACAACCATCTCTGCAGCAATCCACCAATCAGGCCTGTATGGTAGAGTGGCCAAACGGAAGCCACTCCTTAGTAAAAGGCCCATGGCAGCCCGCCTGGAGTTTGCCAAAAGGCACCTGAAGAACTTTCAGACCATGAGAAACAAAATTCTCTGGTCTGATGAGACAAAGATTGAACTCTTTGGTGTGAATGCCAGGCGTCATGTTTGGAGGAAACCAGGCACCGCTCATCACCAGGCCAATACCATCCCTACAGTGAAGCATGGTGGTGGCAGCATCATGCTGTGGGGATGTTTTTTAGCGGCACGAACTGGGAGACTAGTCGGGATAATGGGAAAGATGACTGCAGCAATGTATAGAGAGTGCTCTTGACCTCAGACTGGGGTGATGGTTCATCTTTCAGCTGGACAACGACCCTAAGCACACAGCCAAGATATCAAAGGAGTGGCTTCAGGACCACTCTGTGAATGTCTTTGAGTGGCCCAGCCAGAGCCCAGACTTGAATCCGATTGAACATCTCTGGAGAGATCTTAAAATGGCTGTGCACCGACACTTCCCATCCAACCTGATGGAGCTTGAGAGGTGCTGCAAAGAGGAATGGGCGAAACTGGCCAAGGATAGGTGTGCCAACCTTGTGGCATCATATTCAAAAAGACTTGAGGCTGTAATTGCTGCCAAAGGTGCATCGACAAAGTATTGAGCAAAGGCTGTGAATACTTACTGTATGTACATGTGATTTCTCAGTTTTTTTTATTTTTAATAAATTTGCAAAAACCTCAAGTAAACTTTTTTCACATTGTCATTATGGGGTATTGTGTATAGAATTCTGAGGAAAAAATGAATTGAATTCATTTTGGAATAAGGCTGTAACATAACAAAATGTGGAAAAAGTGATGCGCTGTGAATACTTTCCAGATGCACTGTATATACTTTAGCTTTAGAGTTAACTTTCCATTTCTCTTGACCACAAATGTTCATCATTCTAGAGATACCCTTGAAAGAAACTTTAAACAGGTTAGAAAGTTGTGCTCCCTAACTGGACTCAGTCAGACATTTCATGTTTTCTTTTTATCTACATCCCTTCTTTTTAACCTTAAATGACTATACATTTGTATATTTGAAATTATTTCTTTGAGTACCTGCCTGAGAACTGATGGTACCTGGCTGATACTCCCATGCACAAATAAAGCTACCTGATTACTGTAATAAAATATTGTGCCTCCTATCTTTGATGGTCCCATCATTATCTTCATATTAAGAAAGAAGAAGCAAGAAATATAAATGATAGGTAAGCCACACAAGTGGAATGGTAAACTCATGTTTGTATGGATAGCTTGCCTATTGCCTGTTTGTTAGTTTCCCCTCATAGTTCTTCCATTAACCGCATTTTTTCCCTGCTGTGTCTTCACTATTGTCCACACATTAAAATTGATATAAAAAGTCAGTTCTCGGCTACTCAGATTAAAACTGGTATTGGCACCATGCAGTATTTAGAGTAGATCAATTGTCACCTCTGCTCTTGCCATTTTGCATCTTAAAAATTCAACCTCTGACTTGCTCGCCTCTGTGTGAGTGAATCTGAATAATAACTCTGGGCTACAGCCTTAG
Organism: Polypterus senegalus; assembly: GCF_016835505.1. Lineage (NCBI taxonomy): Eukaryota > Metazoa > Chordata > Cladistia > Polypteriformes > Polypteridae > Polypterus > Polypterus senegalus. The sequence continues at coordinate 141,000,154 of NC_053154.1, read as the reverse complement.
AGACAAACTTAACAGGAACATGTCGCATGTTGAGCATAGCTGCAAAATTGCACCATTTAAAAGCACTGTATTAGAGAAGGTCCATCATAAATAGCAATCCTGGAAGTGGAACATGCAAGCACAAATGAATTGGCATTTGAGGCACGTGAGAACTGTGACTAAAGAATTTGACTGCAAATTTGAATACCATCATTGGCACAATTTCTGACCCTGAACAAAAAAACAATGCAGTGGAGCCCTAGACTTACACACTACATGCTGGCTGTGGAGACATTCTTTCTAGTACAGTATATGTGAATAGGAATTAGGAACAAGAAAGGCAACCCAAAAGTGTGTTGAACAGTAAATAGCAAAGCATCTAACTTGTTTCTGTTTGAGACGAAAATGCAGGTCACATTCTGAATAGAAAATAAAACATTCAGTGACAAATGGTAACACTGACAAGACTAGAAGAAATAGCTGCTGATGAAAAAAGCATGGCAATACATCAGGAGACAGACAAAGCATGATGGTTTCAAATGTGAGGCAGGCTAGCAAAACATTGTCTTTCTCAAAAATACATTGCAAGAAGTAAACAATGCCTAAACTGGGCAAACAAACTGGCCTCTCTTTTTAACACACATGGTTAAAATTTCCACTCACTATGAAAAACTGACATACTAACAGCAGTAATCTTTACAATAATTAGGGAGCATGTTTTGAAGATAGAACGGTTTCTTGTGTTTAAATTTGTTTTTATTTTTAGTATTTATGCACTTCAAACCTGGTTAGTTCTTCATGACGAGTTGCTCAATGATACCCCCTATGAGGGATACAATTACAGTATCCAAGTTGTCTGGATTCTAAAGTACTTTCTGTACAGAAATTGATTTGACACCAACATGCTTGTTTGGTTGCTTGGAATAGAAGAAAAAATATTAGATGTACTGTACAGAACAAAAAGCAGCAACATGCTTGCTTGATGCTTAACTCCAACTTTCTTGCCTTCATTGCACAGAATAAAATCCATTGTGTCAGAATGAATTCCAAAGAGTTTTTCATACAATGAATGGAACAACTGGCAATGTTTTTCTTGCATTGGACAGAGCATGCTGCATACAGAATGAGCGCCAACTTGTTACTCTATTTAAAAATAAAAACAAGTTGCTTTAAAACTTAAATGTATAAAATGTTTGAATGGAGGGGTTATACTAGTAGATAGTGTTATAAACTTTATTCTGAGATTTTCAGTGAAGCAAGGCAGAAGTCTCAAAGTATGTAAGTTATAATCATTAATTAATGATGGCACCACAAAGTGGTAATGTATTGTGTGTTGATTAGCACATGCAAGGAAGAATTTTACTGTACTCCGTACACAGAACAATAATGAGCCCAGTATAAATCTATAAACTGTATATAGTTGGTACTGATATGCTGCATCCACTATCAGATCACAATGCTAGGTCAAACAGCAAAGGGTTCCTTCTCAACCACTCAGGTCTGCTGAAGAACACCATCTGGTGATGCCACCTGTGGTATCAAATCTCAGTCCAGGCTCTTTCCATGTGTCACTCCTAGCTGGTGGAATGAGGTGCTTGCATTCATTCAAACTTCTGACTCCCTGAATGTGTTTAAGAAGCATTTGAAGACTCTCGTTTGGTGAATTTCTGTCTAACTGATATTGGTGGTTAGGTTTTTGTAACCTAGGAATTGTAAGTAGCTTGTATTTTGTTCGAGCTTTTCACTTGTTATGACCGATTTTGAAACCTGTCCTGTAACACTTGTTTCCCAAACAGTCCTCCAGATGGATGTTTACTCAATTATATTAACTTCTTTTGTAAGTTGCTTTGGAAAAAATGTCTGCTAAACAAATAAATGTAAATGTTAATGGCACAATCCTTCTGTGATAAGGTGAATGTGGGGGTGCTATCCAGAACAAGACACTCTTTCAAAATTCTTAACTTTGATTTACAGAACTGGGCCACACGGAAGTATTTAGCATAAAGTTTAAACAATCTCTGAATGGCAAAACGGAGTACCGCTTGAACATATTCACACAAACACTGTTGGCTGAGTTTTTCAAGCATGCATGTTCTTGGGATGTTATAAGAAAACAAAAGAATACAAAACAAAATCCACAAACATACCAGTATTGCCCATTCTGGTTCAGGAGACACAAAAAGCAGAACCCCAGGAGGGTTGCATCATTCCTGAGATGACCACGGAAAAAAGAGGAACTCAGATGAGCATTACCTGATTTTGCTTGATATTGATTTGTTGTCATTTTTATCTCTTGATCCTAAGTTATTTTACTTTTGAAACTATTTATGTTACTGTATTCCCTTTTGAGTTCAGGGGTTACCAGGATGGTACTCCAAATTTTCTCACTGTTTTCCCTGCCTCCTTGCTGCAGGTTACAATATATAAACTGCTCAAAAAAATTAAAGGAACACTTTGAAAACACATCAGATCTCAATGGGAAAAAGAAATCCTCCTGGATATTTATACTGATATAGACTGGGTAATGTGTTAGGAACGAAAGGATGCCACATCGTTTGATGGAAATGAAAATGATCAACCTACAGAGCCCTGAATTCAAAGACGCCCCAAAAATCAGAGTGAAAAAATTATGTGGCAGGCTAGTCCATTTTGCCAAAATTTAATTGCAGCAACTCAATATTGTACGCAGCACTTTGTATGGCCCCTGTGTTCTTGTATACATGCCTGACAACATCGGTGCATGCTTCTAATGAGATGACAGATGGTGTTGTGGGGGATCTCCTCCCAGATCTGGACCAGGGCATCACTGAGCTCCTGGACAGTCTGAGGTGCAACCTGGTGGCATGGATGGACCAAAACATAATGTCCCAGAGGTGTTCTATTGGATTTCGGTCAGGAAAGTGTGGTGGCCAGTCAATGGTATCAATTCCTTCATCCTCCCAGAACTGCCTGCATACTCTCACCACATGAGGCCAGGAATTGTCGTGCACCAGGAGCCACTGTACCAGCATAGGGTCTGACAATGGGTCCAAGGATTTCATCCTGATACTTGATGGCAGCCAAGGTGCCTTTGTCAAGCCTGTAGCGATCTGTGTGACCCTGGATATGCCTCCCCAGACAATCATTACCCACCACCAAAGTGCTCATGCTGAATGATGTTACAGGCAACATAATGTTCTCCATGGCTTCTCCAGACCCTTTCACTTCTGTCACGTGCTCAGGATGAACCTGCTCTCATCTGTAAAAAGCACAGGGCACCAGTGGTGCATCTGCCAATTCTGGTATTCTATGGCGAATGCCAATTGAGCTGCATGCTGCTGGGCAGTGAGCTCAGGGCCCATTAGAGGACATGGGGCCCTTGGGTCACCCTCATGAAGTCTTTCTGGTTGTTTGGTCAGAGACATTCACACCAGTGGCCTGCTGGAGGTCATTTTGTAGGGCTCTGGCAGTGCTCATCCTGTTCCTCCTTGCCCAAAGGAGCAGATACTGGTCCTGCTGATGGGTTATGGACCTTCTATGGCCCTCTCCAGCTCTCCTAGAGTAACTGCTTGTCTCCTAGAATCTCCTCCATGCCCTTGAGACTGTGCAGGGAGACACAGCAAACCTTCTGGCAATGACACGTATTGATGTGCCATCCTGAAGAAGTTGGACTACCTGTGCAACCTCTGTAGGGTCCAGGTATCGCCTCATGCTACCAGTAGTGACACTGACTGTAGCCAAATGCAAAACTAGTGAAGAAACAGTCAGAAAAGATGAGGAGGGAAAAATGTCAGTGGCCTCCACCTGTTAAACCATTCCTGTTTTGGGGGTCATCTCATTGTTGCCCCTCTAGTGCATCTGTTGTTAATTTCATTAACACCACAGCAGCTGAAACTGATTAACAACCCCTCTGCTACTTAACTGACCAGATTAATATCCCATAAGTTTCATTGACTTTATGCTATACTCTGATTAAAAGTGTTCCTTTAATTCTTTTGAGCAGTATATATATATATATATATATATATATATATATATATATATATATATATATATATATATATTTTTTTTCTTTTTTTGCAAATCAGTAATAAAATCGACTCAATTCATTGCCATAAGAAGTACATAATGTGACAATAGGAAAAGATATAGAAGGGAGTCTATTTAAGGAAAACAAATATAAAGACTTAAAGAAAAAAGGATATGTAAAATGTATTTATATTTAACTGAATATACAGTTTCTTTGAAATAAGTTTTTGTAGATCAAATACCGGGCGAGTCAAAATTATGTTAACACTAATGGATTATTTTTATCTCAACCACACCTTTCCATGTCGATGGGTGACTTCTGCTTATAAGGTATGGTGACGGAGTGTGCATAGCAGGAAAGTTTGTGATATCAATAACCTGAAGGACAGAATACGGACTGTGGTATCATCTATTCCCCACGAAATGTGTGCCCGGGCTTTAAATGGTACTGTTGCTTGTTGGTTTTTCTGTGTTGAACATGATGGCGAACAGGTTGAGACATTCCTGTAAATCATCTTGCACACATGAAATATGTTTTGCGAATAAATTTTTCCACCATTCAAATGTTAACATAATTTTCTGTCCATACATTATTTAAGAAACATAAATAAGTCACTTAAAAACTGGGTAAAGCATTTGTAGATTATTTATTTATTTAATTAAATGGACATTTAACGCAAAACAATTTAAAACTACTGCTGCATTGATTTTCTATTGAGTAGGCACCTCAGAAGAGGATTTTATTATGTTATATGCTATTTTCATTAATGACAGAAAGCATACATTAAATTATATAAAATCAAGTCAATTTATTATTTTCTATATTTTACAGAGTGATTCACAGTTTATGAAAATGTTACTGTAATACAACACAAGTAAATTAAAACATTATTGTTAACCATATTCCCATGTTAATATTTTCAACTGATAACTTGAATATCACAATCAAAACTAGAAAAATGTTCTCATAAATTGTAGTCTTATTGGTAAATTCATTATACAGTCACATTAGGTATGTTTTTTCTTTTTGGATTTCTTTTTGGCAAATTCCTTGAGGAGACTTATGTTTATTTTTGGCTCTTTTTTTTAAATATAAGAATTGATCATATGGTGTCAAATTTATGACCAATGACAGCTGTTATAAGAGTTTGTAACAGGAGGCGTCATTGGTCTAACACTGACGCTTTAAAACATTTTAATCTGAGGACCCAAACAAGAAAATCGATAACACACTGGGAGCCAAAATATGGTTTATTACAATAATGACAGCAAAGCCATGAACAGAGAAATAACAATGGCCATATCATGATAATAATAAACAGTGAAAGTCCTTGTTTCATTTCAAACATATTTCTCATATGAACAGTTTTAAAAAAGAAAAGTGGAAAGTAAACTTATTGATAATGTAAAAATAATTATTCTAACAAGTTAAAGATCCCAACGGTAGATCAGTACCAGTGTAGATGCTTAGTTTAAACTTCAGTAAAGACGAGAGAAAATTTATTGGGGTGCAGATCTGATGATTTTTGAAAGGACAATATGAATGATCGCTTAACTTAGTCACAATTGATTAATGACGCCTAATAAGGTAGCCTATAAAGCAGTGAAAATAATTAATCAATGCAGTTTATTTGTCCTGTCCTAAGTAGCAATTTATTTTTTAAATAACATTGTTCAAATAACTGCTAACATTAACAATACATACGTATTTCTAAACGAGGTCGCAAATAGTTTATTATATCCCACTTTTCATTTAACAATTCAATAAAATGAGTTAAGAAAATATCTGAATTATTCCTAAAAATGCATGCACTACCTGTATTTCATGCTAGGATAGGATAAATCCTGGTGAATAATTCGGTGAACTGTATCTTTTAAATGTTTAAAGCTGCCGACTGACATTATGCTGGATGTCTATACCACGTTTTATGTTATTTTCTGGAGGTCTTACGGTTCTCAGCGGTCCAAGCACACCTTTCCCACTAACATTAGATTGCAATTTATCCAAGCACTTTACAATAAAATGACGACGGTATTCTTCCTCACCGAGGAACAGTAAACCTATTTCAGTCTTTCTTTGCACCTATCCTACAGATTCTGATCTAACGACACGATTAACTATCGACCATGACTACTGAAACTGTTTTTAGTATACTGTACAACCTAGATATACTAATCCCATTCTCTCGCCCTCATTACCACTCCGAAAATGGTCACTGTCTTGCACTGCAGCAGTTAATTTCATTTCGACATTTCAAACTAGCGCCGCGGTTTCCTCACCTTACAGTCTCATCAGTTATTTCCTCTTGTCTCACCCTCTCTTACTCGTATCTTTGCCTGTCATTCACTTCAGCTTGACTGTTTTAACTAGTTATGAGAGGGGATAAGGTATCGTGGTGAATATGTTTTTGTAGTTCCGTGCCATTAAAACGAACGGTCTTTATGATGAGTTAACGGCGTTGTTACGCACGCTAAATATAAGGCGGTGTACAAATCATAGTTAGATTAACTCTGCTAACTTTACGACACAGGCGACCTACCAATAACATGTCGCGATCAATAGAAATAATAAACATTGGTCTAATGGTAATCGCTGGTGGCAATCCTGATTGCTATTTTACTGCATGAAATGGTAAACGTGAACCTGTGAAAATGCCTGGGGAAAAAGAGTGGCACTTATGAAAAAGCCCCCCTCCCCGCCCCCTCCATTTGCGACTTGGTGGTCTGGGGTATTTCCCGCCCATTCCATGCGGTCGTTGTGCCCCTGGCTCAATTAAGCTGTACACAATGCATCCTCGGAAGTGTATTAAATCTCTCAAGCAAGTGGAATCTATATGTTTTCTCCATGTTATGGTGACTTGCTCCGCGTACTCGAATGTCCTCCCACTGCTCACTCCTAAATTACTACTGTTCCTCAGAGTGCGATGTGATCTGATTGGCCTCAACGGTCTGTGCCCAAATCTTGTGTCAGCCAGTGAATGAATGTTTATCAATTAAACGACGTCCTATCCATCTTTTTTGTTCCAAATTTGCAAATACACTTCTGGGTAACTTCCGTCTTCTAGCAGAAATCAAAAACAAAAATGTGGATTCATGGAATGGAAAAATTCACCCTTTTTCGAGCGTCTTCCACAGTGTAAGTGATCCAATCGCAGTGGCGGGTGTATCATTAGGTGACGTCACTTCCTGGATGTTGTCAGTGAACAGAGTGGTGGGGCTCAAGCAATGAAGCAAGTCTGTACAGAGGAGCCGACTGCTGAGAGTGAAGGTGGAGGTGGAGGGAGGAGGCGGTAGTAAAGGAAGCAAGCAACAAACGAGAAAACGTTTACACCAAAAGAGCCCTTCTCCACCAGCACTCACCGGTTCCCTTAAGTCAGTAAATGGGAAGTGCTTAGCGGGCATTTTTTGTTTCTTTTTTGCAACTACACCGTATTGACTAAAAACTAATGGAGCTCTGAAGCGTGAACGCGGCTCATCTGGCAGACGAAAATTAAAGACAGATAATTCGGCGCAGTGCGCGAACGACACGCTTCAAAGTCCAGGATGCTACGGTGGATCAGACAGCAGCTGGTGAGTAGTGGTTTGGAAATTGGCCACAGTCGTTCATTTACGCGGTCGCGCCGTGGCAGATTTTTTCTAATGTAGTTCAGTATGTGGGAATAAGGTGAGTTGGTAAACGGTCATCGATTTCAAGACGAAAATACAAACCCAAAAAGTCTGCGAGCTAAAGAAAGCGTCAGGCTTCATAACAACTAATAGGCCCCTTCGGCGTGTCCTTTATGTTACAGTTGTAGAATGCTTATGTCGAAATCTTCCGATTTCCAGTTAAAAAAAGAGTTATGCCAATGCTCGCTTGGTGGTATAACTGTTGACTGCTTCTGTTGAGGGGGGCGGATGCCCCCTAGTAAATAGTGGAGGAGGAGCCCGGAAAAGTTGTACTGTACTTGTTAAATCAAAAGCAGACCTGCTTGCAGTCTCAACAGTGTAAGAAGAAAAACAGACAAACACACCGATTACATGTTATCAGCCATTGAATTATATCAAAGTTCCTTGGCAAACGTCAAGACATGACGTTGCACTTGCTGCTTGGCAGACGACAGTTTTCTGTATATGTGGTGTGGGAAGAGACACACCCTAATACGGAGATGCACCTAATGTTCCAAAAATTTTCCTTTTTAGTAAACCTGTTGCAGTCTTTATATGGAGTAATAAAAGAGTTTCTTTCTGTTGGGCATTATTATATAGCGCAGTGTTCGGTGGCATTTTCACAAAGAAGTTGGTAAGCATCAGAGCTTAAGTTGGGGGGCTTTTAACAACCGGAGGCATGTTACGTAGAAAAACAAAGTTGTTTGCTGTATGAAAAGAAGACAAGGTGGTTTAAAATAAGCGATTTAGTCCATTCTGTCACATGGTTATTGCTTGCTGTCTCGTGGCGCCGTTCTACTGGGCTGTTTTTTTGAAAGTGTTAACTTGGTCATTACTGCATCAGTGCATAGTCTTGGAGTATCCACATATTTTAAGAATCAGCCAAAATTCTGCTTATCATTTAATGAAACTGTACTCTGCTGGAATGAAAAACACACGCTCATACATACATGTACCTCGCAGAGTCCCCTTATTAAAACTATACTTGTGATCATCATGTGGAGTTTTCAGAGCGGAACAGTGCCTTCAGAAACACCATGTACCGAATACACATGGCCATATTCGTTTATAAATAAGATACTGAAGTGCCTTAAAATGCTGAATGTTGTTCCAATTTAAATATTAATGTAAATAATAATAATTCTAATAGTCAAATATTGCTGTAACTGTAGACAGACTATCCAACATATTTTGTCTACTAATATTTTGCATGGCATTTTGTGGAATTGTAGATATTTTGTAATTCGCGGCTAAATATTCCTGTCTACTGATTAAGTTGCACAGCTAGCTGAGCCTCAGGCTGTGTTTTACTTTTAATTAAAAATGGAGATGAGTGGAGTACTACTGTAATTTTAAATATCCATTCTTTTTATATAACATGTGGTGGCTTATGACAGTAAATTTGCCTGTGAGAGCTGCATGTCATGCACTAGTGTATTATCTGCAGCTGGTTACTGTCTTGTGCCTAATGCTAAAATTTCATAAGACAGTGAGCCTTAGTTTTAGTGTCTTCAGTTAATTGGATGTATCAGAAGTAGTGCTATGAAGCCAAGTATATTTCTGTATACAATTTTTTGTAGGGACTTTACAAAAAGCTAATATTAGTAGCAGACAATGAGGTGTATAGTGAAGGCTTTGGACCTAGCCCTTCAAACTCTGAAGTTGTGAGTTCAAGTGGTGCTGCTGATGCTTTATGACCATGAGCATGTCACTTCACCTGCATGTACTCCGATTGAAAAAACAAATGAAATGTAACCAATTGTATCTCAAATGTTGTACATCACCTTTGTTAAAGGTATCAGTCAAATAATAAGTAACATTAGGGAATTAATGCTGCAGAATTTGCCAAAACCAGTTACAGTAATAAATCTTTAACTGACTGTTGGGCCCTTTGAAGTTTGTTTTGATCATTGCTGCTCTTATGAATTTGGCATTACAATACCTTCCTTATATCCGTGTTTCTCAGTTTTAATGGTCCTGCACCCCAGTTGTGTAGTTTAAAACTTATTGATGACCCACTAGCATCAATAGCAAACCCCCTTTTTGGTGAAACAGGCTTAAATGGGGTGGGGGGGCAGGTTTTAGACTTGGTGAAACAAACCTGCTTAGAAACAGGAAGACCTATTGCGCAGTCCTGCTGATTACTTAGGCGATCTACTCCCAAACTAGTGATGGCAACCCACAGCCCAGTGGTTGAGAAATGCTGGCCTAGGTGACCCACTCGCGAACCAGTAATGGCAACACGATGCAGTGGTTGAAAAACACCGGTTTACATAGACAAGTTGTGCAGCTGTACTGTACTTAAAGATCAGTTAGTGCTTCTCTGTACTGGTGGTTAAAATATGTATACCAGTGACCCATGTAAGACCCACAGAACCTTGCCTGCAATGACCCGTCATAACTGGAATGTTACTTTGGAGGTATATTTACATATTTTTAGTTCGCTGTACATTTGGAGACATCACAGAATTAAGCCAGATGTATGAAAATATCATTATGGCAAAATTACTCTATTGCACATTCATGAAACATTTCACTATACAGTACTATATTTTTTTTTTAATAAGTTTAACATTTTGAAAGTTAAAAGAAACCCCCCAAGTTCTTCTGTGGCCATTACAGTTGCTTCATTGGGGTGTTCTTTAGAATGGCTGTGATGTTACACTTTTAATTAAGCACTGGCACTGAGAATGAGAACTTCGATTTTCTGAAATAATTTTTGTTGTCAAGGAACAGCCTTAGGTAGTAATGGCTTAAACGTTTTTATTATGAGACTTAAGGTATAGTACCATATTTTTATTTTATTTATTTATTTGAAAAAATAGACTTGATATAATTTCCAGTTACTGTTTTTAAAAATTGTACAATTATGTACATTTTGAAATTTTGTTATTACTTGATTTATTTTAATTTTTTTAATAAATCTATCCAGTTTTTGAACTAGCTCAGGTTGATTTCATCCACATAGGATACAAGGCATGAACCAACCCAGGATGAGAGGCACCAGTCTTTAATAGGGTAGATTTTTGCACATACTAAACAATTGTTAAACCAAACAAGATGCGGTGTTAAATGCAAGCAAAGTGTCTGTAGAAAACTCACATCAGGCAGATTGGTTCTGCAAACACTATACAGAGAGAGATGCTAGGGTGGCAGTAAAGCCCAGGTCCTTGAATCAGTGAGATGACAATATAATTCAGTGTTAACCAATTTAGGTAATAGTTAAATGGTCAAATTCAGAACTATATGAAACTATAGATGGATGTCTGCTCACATTATAAAATGTAGCACTGAAATATACCGTGGGTACTGTTAAAATCATTCTGTGTAAATAGCTGATTTTTTTTTTGTTTGGTTAAAACTGCTTTCGGTTCTCTTCATTTCTACTATCCATTTATTTTTTACAGTTAACTTGACTTTTTTCAGTCATTGTTCACTTGGTGCAAATTTCACCTGCATTTTTTCAAACTGAACATTTCAAAATGGACTCATCATAAGGGATAAATGGTCCAGAATCCAGATAAACGATTTTATGACACATTACAGAGTTAAAGACAGTCAAATAAGACATGCTTGTTTTCTACTTAATTTTAGTTGTCGCACAGCTATAGAGGCCAGTAGGAAATCTGAAACATGAGGCATTTAGTAGTGACTTACTTGCATACTATACACCAGGAGTTCCCAAACTTTTTTTTTGCTGCAGACCCCTTTACCAAAAACTTATAAAACCATCGACCCCCTAGTCACATGCAACGGTTTTTCATGTCCACACTTGCTTTGATAAGTTCGTTAAGACAATGCACAGACATGTTTGTGCTACATGTATTTTCATGCATTCTTACATTTGACTCTTTTAATGACACATTTACCTTTTCGTTCACAAGTTTGTTATGTAATGTGTTTTTATCAAAAAAGTGTTTTTTTTAATTATTTTGCTTCATCATTAGGTTCCTATTGGAATCATAGATATTTTGAAGTAACAAACAAATAGCAGTAGTAAGGGGGTCTATTTTTGCTGTCGTTGACCCCCAATTTTTTTTATTGAAACTATCGACCCCTAGAAAGTTCAAATCGACCCCAGGCAGTCAATATCGACCACTTTGGGAAGCCTTGCTATACACAATCAGATACAAACTTAAATTATTTCAGTTAAACCAGACCAAAAGCCTATCATCCACCACCTGTGGCCCTCCAAAAACTGCTCTTTGCCTAAGCTACTGTGAAAGCTTATTGAATCCTCACTGAATTGTCTCCTTTAAAAATTCTCTCAAATTATTCACGTATGTTGAAGTCACTCAGCTGTCAAAGTTTGCCTTTTAATTTGCTCACAATTTCTCAATACCAAAAGAAAATTCTGCTTAACAAAATGAGAATACAGTTAAAGCAATGTGTGCTTAAAATATTTAGTGTTAGATACTCAGGTAAAAGAAGGGCTTCATGAAAATGTTATTTTTATGAAAGTTCCTCATGTTGCCTAATCTTCTTCTTTTGGCTGCTCCCGTTAGGGGTTGCCAAAGCGGATCATCTCCTTCTATATCTTTCTATCCTCTGCATCTTGTTCTGTTACACCCATCACCTGCATGTCCTCTTTCACCACATCCATAAACCTTTGCTTAGGCCTTCCTCTTTTCCTCTTCCCTGGCAGCTCTATCCTTAGCATCCTTCTCCCAATATACCCAGCATCTCTCCTCTGCACATGTCCAAAACAATGCAATCTCTCCTCTCTGACTTTGTCTCCCAACCGTCCAACTTGAGCTGACCCTCTAATGTACTCATTTCTAATCCTGTTCATCCTCGTCACGCCCAATGCAAATCTTAGCATCTTTTAACTCTGCCATCTCCAGCTCTGTCTAGCAACAATAAAATTGAACCTTTAATCTTAAAAACAGTTTAATAAGTAAATATTGTTGTCTTTGTCGTAATAAATGCACAATGGTGAATTTGAAATGTGTTCTCCAGAAGTAACAAATAATATTTAAAAGCTGTACCTAAAATGAATTAATCCATTTCAGATGCTTACACTTTATCAATTTTATACAATGTGTTCTGCTGTAATGTGCCCACTGTAGCATTGAGCCACTGGTCATTCAGAATATATTAGAAAGAGAAGAAATGCTGTGTTTAAAAGAGTTAAAAGTAATTAGCAACTTCTAGTTTTCTGTTAGACATTTATTCAACTCCATTTTATAAGGCAGATCTAGTTTTAGATTGTCTTGCCAGTACAACATCAGGAGTTGTAGCAATTTTAAATGAACATGGAACAAATCACATTTAATTAATTGTAATAACATTACTGAATAACACTCTTGTGTCCCACGGTGAAACGTCCATGTACCATTACTCTCCCACCTTTTTTAGACACTTTCCGCTGTTCATGGGTAGAGTAGTTTATTATTTGTCATACTCGAGCATCCCTCCAAATCTATACCCACAAGCAAAATGATATCGAACATCATTGATGTTTTGAAATGACAATGTGATGATGTGAACCTTTAAGACATTGCACAGCCCTAGCCCCGTGATATATTTTTCTGACAGTACCTATGGGTAATTTTATATTTTAGCATGTTTTGGCACTGTTTACTTAGGAAAACTGTTGTTTATAAGGTGAGGTCTGGAATTGAATTGTTGACAGACCTGCCCAGCATGATTGTGTGTGAAGTGAGGATTCCTGAAAACTGGGAAAAAAATGTCTTCATAACACTATATAGAGGAAAGGGTGATCCAATTGAGTGTTAGTTAAATTGAGGAGTCAAGCTTTTTTAGCTGGTAATGAAGATAGTTGAAAGAATGCTTGAGATTAGAATTGGAGATCAACTGCAAAATACAGCATGTCCTCATCCCTGAGAAGGGAACAATAGATGCAGTCTTTGTTGCTGTCAAATGCAGGGAAGGCATCTTGCAAAGGGAAAGAAGCAGCAATATGTATTTGTAGATCTGGAGAGGATTTTAACAGGATTTCTTGAAAAATAGTGAGGTATTGAGGAAGTTACAGTCAAAGTAAAAAGTATATGAACCCCTAGGAATTATCTGTATTTATGTCTAATTACCATATAAAACATGGTTGTATATTCATGGCAGTCACAATAATGAACAAACATAGTCCCTTATAACTCAAGATACACAGATTGTCAGAGAAATTTTGACCATATTGAATAAATCATTCAAACTGTGAAAATGAAGCTTGGAAAAAGTAAGTGACCCCTAAGCTAATGACTTTTTAAAAAGCTCATTGCAGTCAGAATGTAGCACACCTGGAGTCCATTTAATGAAACAAGTTCAGAGGTGTGGCCTAGAATTAGTTTGATTGAAAAAAAACACTATAAGGTTTGAGTTTGAGCTTTTGACAAGAAGCCTATCCAGATGGGAATCATGCCTCACACAAAAGAACTGTCTGAAGAGCTACGATCGAGAATTGTTAATCTACATAAGGCTGGAAAGGGTTACAAAGTCATCCCAAAGATTTTAGATATTCATCAGTCTACTGTTAGGCAAGTTGTCTATAAATGGAGACAATTTGGTATTGTGGTAACTCTACCTAGAAGTGGGTACCCTGCCAAGATGGCCCCAAGAGCACAACGCAAAGTCAGCAATGAAGTAAAGAAGAACCCTAGAGTGACAGCAAAGGACTTGTTAGCCATTTCTAATGACTTCTTTATCTTTGTTCATGAGTCAGCTATACACAAAACAAGAACAAGAAAGGAGTCCAAGGCAGGACACCTAGAAGGAAGCTACTGCTATCAAAAAAGAACATTGCTGAACGCCTGAAGTTTGCGGAAGAGCACTTGGACACTCCACAACGGTACTGGGAAAATGTTTTGTGGAGTGATGAAACCAAAATTGAACTATTTCGGAGGAACAAGCAGAACTTCATTTGGTGTAAAAAGGGCACTGCATATCAACATCAAAACATCATTCGTACAGTAAAGTATGATGAAGGAAACATCATGATTAGGGAATCTATTCCCCAATCGGGAGCCCGGAATTCCCGGACATTTTTCATTCCCAGGAATGAAACTGCTGTAATTCCCAGGAAGCTGGGAACGGCCAAGCTTGCATATATACAGTGGGATGCAAAAGTTTGGGCAACCTTGTTAATAGTCATTATTTTCCTGTATAAATCGTTGGTTGTTGCAATAAAAAATGTCAGTTAAATATATCATATAGGAGACACACACAGTAATATTTGAGAAGTGAAATGAAGTTTATTGGATTTACTTAAAGTGTGCAATAATTGTTCAAACAAAATCAGGCAGATGCATAAATATGGGCACCACAAAAAAGAAATTAAATCAATATTTAGTAGATCCGCCTTTTGCAGAAATTACAGCCTCTAAACGCTTCCCGTAGGTTCCGATGAGAGTCTGGATTGTGGTTGAAGGTATTTTGGACCATTCCTCTTTACAAAACATCTCTAGTTCATTCAGGTTTGATGGCTTCTGAGCATGGACAGCTCTCTTTAACTCACACCACAGATTTTCAATTATATTCAGGTCTTGGGACTGAGATGGCCATTCCAGAACGTTGTACTTGTTCCTCTGCATGAATGCCTTAGTGGATTTTGAGCAGTGTTTCGGGTCGTTGTCTTGTTGAAAGATCCAGCCCCGACACAGCTTCAGCTTTGTCACTGATTCCTGGACATTGGTCTCCAGAATCTGCTGATACTGAGTGGAATCCATGCGTGCCTCAACTTTGACAAGATTCCCAGTCCCTGCACTGGCCACACAGCCCCACAGCATGATGGAACCACCACCATATTTTACTGTAGGTAGCAGGTGTTTTTCTTGGAATGCTGTGTTCTTTTTCCTCCATGAATAACGCCCCTTGTTATGCCCAAATAACTCAATTTTAGTTTCATCAGTCCACAGCACCTTATTCCAAAATGAAGCTGGCTTGTCCAAATGTGCTTGAGCATACCTCAATCGGCTCTGTTTGTGCTGTGGGCGGAGAAAAGGCTTCCTCTGCATCACTCTCGCATACAGAATCTCCTTGTGTAAAGTCTTGAATGGTTGAACGATGCACAGTGACTCCATCTACTGCAAGATGATGTTGTAGGTCTTTTGGTGCTGGTCTGTGGGTTGACTCTGACTGTTCTCACCATTCGTCGCTTCCGTCTATCCGAAATCTTTCTTGGTCTGCCACTTCGAGCCTTAACTTGAACTGAGCCTGTGGTCTTCCATTTCCTCAATATGTTCCTAACATTGGAAACAGACAGCTTAAATCTCTGGGACAGCTTTCTGTATCCTTCCCCTAAACCATGATGGTAAACAATCTTTGTCTTCAGGTCATTTGAGAGTTGTTTTGTGACCCCCATTTTGCTACTCTTCAGAGAAAATTAAAGGAGGAGTGATTAGTTCTAAAAGTTTTGGAATCAATAAAATGACAACGGTGCCCAAATTTATGCACCTGCCTGATTTTGTTTGAACAATTATTGCACACTTTCTGTAAATCCAATAAACTTCATTTCACTTCTCAAATATCACTGTGTGTGTCTCCTATATGATATATTTAACTGACATTTTTTATCGTAACAACCAACGATTTATACAGGAAAATAATGACTATTAACAAGGTTGCCCAAACTTTTGCATCCCACTGTAGCGTGTAAAAGAGTGACAATCGATCAAGAAATAACAGAGTTATAGTTGAAAATAATTAAGTGGCCCACGGTGTAGTGTTTTGCAGATTAATTAAGTCAACCAGCAGCAGTCAATCTCCCGGCTCAGACTAAGACGGAGTATAGTGGACTGGGAGGAGTCTGCAGTCTACAGCTCACGAATGCCGGGACAGGGCAGACTTCATTGACGTCTGTCAGACAACAGCTTTGAACAGCAACTTGAAATTGCAATGCGTCAGTCTGTTGCATCCGCATTATCTGTGCCAAGAAACTTGCCATCACAGAATGATGACAAGAAACTGGATGCATCAGTAAAAGCTGAAATGGCGGTGTTTCAGAGCAACGGCAAGCACGGGCGTTGTTTATAACAAGTGTATCAGTATCTGATCAGGTAGATCGCGTTGCATTCAAAAACATTTTTTTTTAAATGTTACTCTATCATATATCCTCCCTATATATATATATATATATATATATATATATACTATATATATATATATATATATATATATATATATATATATATATATATATATATATATATATATATATATATATATATATATATAACTATATAGCATATATAGCATATATATATATATATATATATATATATATATATATATATATATATATATATATATAGTGCATCCGGAAAGTATTCACAGTGCATCACTTTTTCCACATTTTGTCATGTTACAGCCTTATTCCAAAATGGATTCAATTAATTTTTCTCCTCAGAATTCTACACACAACACCCCATAATGACAACGTAAAAATGTTTGCTTGAAATTTTTGCAAATTTATTAAAAAATAAAAAAAACTGAGAAAGCACATGTACATAAGTAATCACAGCCTTTGCCATGAAGCTCAAAATTGAGCTCAGGTGCATCCTGTTTCCCCTGATCATCCTTGAGATGTTTCTGCAGCTTATTTATATATATAATTTTTATTTAGGTCTCTTAGATTTTTATTTTTATTATTATTATTAGCTTAATTATATATATTTAAGATTATCATTATTTCTTTCAAGCATGTTCGTATTTGGACAATTTGCACAAAACCACGGTTTTTATCAAGGCTTCCTTCGGGTAGCCTTTTGAAAAGAAATTTGCCTCCGATCAGTCCTAGCAACACACTTTCTTCCGACTCTTACATTTTTGTAGCTCTGATGTGTGCATCAATGTAATCGATGTATCAGGAAATCCTGCATTGACAATTGATTTTTTTTTTTTGCGGAGTACGTGCATCGAAGCTTCTCAGCTGTGCTTGTGCTAAGAAAAGGAAACATTTTAAAAATAACGTAACATGATTGTCAATGTAATAGTTTTCTGACCGTTATGAGTGTTGCTGTCATCAAGGATTTGATTATCATTATTTCTTTCAATCAGGTTCGTATTTGGAGGATGTGTTGTGTTCAAGTTATATTCCGTGTTTGTCAACCATTGTAAAGATAACAGGTTTCATTCATCGAAGTACCACCCAAATAGGTACTCGTGAATGTAAGATGTTCAACAGGCATTCCCGGTATTAAGTTGTGGAAATTGCCTGTGAATAATTTAGCGGTAGCGTGTGTATGAACTTAATTTAATCTTTTCCAGTCTTGCAAAGTCAGTTGACGTGAGCCGCTCGGAGTACATGCATCGAAGCTTCTCAGCTGTGCTCGTGCGATCTCGCAATGTCAACGCCTTTATTTAATGTTAGCTAAGACCCGGCACTTAAGTTTCTTGCTACAGCAATTTTAACTCCGTTACAAAGTGATCCAAAGTCTCGTTTAAACCTCGTGTCTTCTCATTAAACTTGAATCTCGCGTATACCATATTCGTTGTAGGCATGACAAACGGCAGCAGGAGTGTGTCTATAAACTTAATTTAAACTTACGTTTCACACCGTGCTTTGTTTCCGCAGTAGCTGCACTTATGAATATGCTTGTATGCATCACTCGCTTCATAATCTTTTGCTGCCTTCTCAATTGTGATATGCCGTTTTTTGTTCAGTGCTCTTTGGAGCTCTTACTTGTTTTCTACGTACTGCAATCACCGTCATTTCACGTGATTACGTGGGCGGAGTGATGATGTCACATGCAACTCCGCCCCCCACGGCCTTCGAGCTGAACTGTCCATTACAGTATATGGCGAAAAATAGGTTCCAGTTATGACCATTACGCGTAGAATTTCGAAATGAAATGCCCAACTTTTGTAAGTAAGCTGTAAGGAATTAGCCTGCCAAATTTCAGCCTTCTACCTACATGGGAAGTTGGAGAATTAGTGAGTGAGTGAGGGCTTTGCCTTTTATTAGTGTGTGTGTATATATATGTGTATATATATGTGTATATATATGTATATATGTATATATATATATATATATATATATATATATATATATATTGAACTAGATACATGTACTTATATGACAGTATGAACTGCTTGTAGATAAGGTTAGTCTTTTATTGGTGTCAACATATTGCCGTAGTTTCATCAAAAATAAGTGTTGGTTGTTCTAAAACCGGTTCACATGTGAGATGCCCTGCACTGTGTGATCCCCGGGAGCCCGGGATTCCCGAATTCCTGGGAATGGATAAACCCATCCGGGAAAGGATGCTTTGCTGCATCAGGGCCTGGACAGCTTGGCATCATTGAGGGAAAAATGAATTTACAAGTTTATCAACAAATTCTCCTGGATAATGTAGGGGTGTCTGTTCGTCAACTTAAGCTCAGAGGAGGCTGGGTGATGCAACAGGACAATGATCCCAAACATCGCAGCAAATCCACAGCCCAATGGCTTCAGAAGAATAAACTCCACCTTTTGGAGTGTCCCAGTCACAGCCCCGATCTCAGTCCTATTGAGATGTTGTGGAATGACTTGAAGAGAGCCATACACAGAAAATCCAAAGAATATGGAAGAGTTAAGGCAGTTCTGCAGAGAAGAATGGGCTAAAATTCCCCCCACATGATGTGCAGGTGTGATCTGCAGTTTCAGGAAGCGCCTGGTTGAGGTCATTGTTGCCAAAGGAGGGTCAACCAGTTATTAAATCCCATGGTTCACTTACTTTTTCCACTACCAGTGTGTATATCAGTACCTGTGACTTAGATGAAGATCAGATCACTTTTTATGACTAATTCATGCAGTAAACCAGATAATTCCAAAGGGTTCACACACTTTTTATTTTGACTGTTAAGTGTGGATGAATAGTTAGTGTCTATGGTGTTGTAAGTGTATGAGAAAGCACAAATGGTGGTTTGGGAAGCTTTTGAGGTAAAGGATAGTAACTGAGGTGGTGAAGGAGCTCATGTTTGGCAGTATTATCGTTTGGTGGCAAAATATGAAATAGAACTGAAGGAGAAGACACTGAAATGGAATACTAGTTTGCAAATGTAACGTCTCAAGGTAAATGCAGGACATATCAAGGTGATGGCTAGAGGCAAAAATGCAGAAGGAATGGAAGTTTGTGGAAAAATGCTTGGGAGAAACTCAGTCCAGTTTTTCAAAAGTGGGGTATAAAAAATGTGATGTGAATGGTTGTCTGCATGCAGATTATGTAACCTTTGTTTATAGAAAGTGTATGAAAGGAGTACAGAATGCCTATATAGTAAGTGTAGAGTTGTTTTGGAGAAGTGGGAATGTTTGGCTGTTTAACTGCCATGTTGAACACAGAGGTGTGGGTACCACAGTTAGTGCCAGAGTGAGAGCTGCATAGAAGATATTCTTGGAGCTATTCACTATTCTAACTTCTAAAGGAGTTTCTCTGGTATTGAAGGGTGAGGTTTATGAAAATTATATAAGGATTAGTACAGTATGCCATATGGCAGTGAGACATGGCAGATGAAAGTGGAACATAAAAGCAAAAGTAAAAAAATGAATGAACAAATTAGCTAATGCTGATTTAAGAGTAAAACTTAGTGTGAAGGTGATGGGTATTGTGCTGAGGAGAAATGGACTAAGATGGTTTGGGTGTCTGGAGCAAAAGGTAGAGGATGATTGGGTGAAGAGGTGCACAAAGATGGAGAGGGAGGTGGATGAGATAAGACCAACAAGGAGGACAAAAAAAGATGTGGTTGATGATATGAAAAGAATGTGTCTCTCTACAAAGCAAGCCCAGAGCTGTGAAGGATGTAAGATAATGATTTGTTGAGCAATTGGATAACCTGGGTATGCCTGGAACATTTAGGAGTGTGATTTTTCCCATTCTTATAGGCGGGTTCCTCTCAAGTTGTTCAGGATATCCAGGCTTAAGCATCTCAGTTTTCAAACAGTGCCACAAATTTTCCATCTGATTGAGATTAGGTATTTGAATGAGATTCACCTTTTTGTTCTTAAACCCAGATGTCGGACTCCCGTGGTCTCATTTATAAAACTTTGCATGTATTTAAGCATAAAAATACAGCAGGGAAAGTAAGTATTGAATGTGTCAGCATTTGTCTTGGTACATTTCTAATGGGGCTATTGACATGAAGATTTCACCAGATGGCGGTAAAATTCAAGTAATCCACACTTACAAAGAAATCAAAACAAACAAGTCCATATATAAGTTACGTGTAATAAAGTGGAATGACACAGGGAAGAAGTATTGAACACGTTTACTGAAATTTATTTAATACTTAGTAGAAAAGCCTTTGTTGGTAAAGAGAGATTTTCTTTCTTTGAAACCATTTGATAGTTTCCTTGGCTGTGTGTTTGGGATCATTGTCTTGCTGAAATGTTCACTCTCGTTTGATCTTCAGCATCCTGGTAAATGGCAGCAGATTCTTATCAAGAATGTCCCAGTACATTTCTCCATTCATCCTTCCTTCATTATATGAAGTTGGTATGGTGTTTTTGGGGTGATGTGCAGGGCCATTTCTCCTCCAAACATGGTGTGTGCAATTACTTCCAAAGAGTTCAATTTTGGTTTCATCTGACCAGACTATATTCTCCCAGTATTTCATTGGCTTGTCCAAATGTTGTGCAGCAAACTTTCAAAAAACTTCAACATGGTTTTTCTTTAGCAGTGGAGTGAGTGTACATAGAGACCATGGCAGTTGAGTGCGTTATTTATTGTTTTCTGGTCTTTCTGAAGCTGTTCGTGAGTTGTCCTTGGCTTTTGGACAACTCTTCTGATTATTCTTTTGGCTCCTCTTGTGAGGAGCACCTGGTTGTGGCGGGTTCTTTCCATTTTCGGATTATGGCCCCAACGGAGCTCACTGGAACATTCAGAAGTTTAGAAATATGTCCGTAACCAATGCAATCAGTATGTTTTGCAACAATAAGGTTGTGAAGATTTTGAAATAGCTGTTTGCTTTTACCCATCATGAGATGCTTTTTGTGTGAAACCCTGGTAGCGGGAAACCTTTTATAGGCCATTAATTAGGAATAAACCAGCCCTTATTACTTTGCATTGATAGGGATTTTGGTCTTGTCCGTTACGGGAGATGGACATCTGAAGCGGAACTATATGAGCAGTGGTGTTATTTTTTCCTCTCTTTTATCATCCCGAGGTGTCCTGTATTTACTCAACCTGAGAAGGCTCAATTACAATATATGCAAACATATATAAACATGACAGGCAGAAAAGGGGCTCAGAAAGGAACGCACAAGACCGCTAAAGCTTCTTCCAAGCCTAGACGGACATTAAGTCCAAGCTTATGGTATGGCCTTTCAGAGACTGACCTGTAACAGATCGTCAAAAGCACAGATTTCCTGGGACCTGATGCTGCTGCATCGCCTGTAGTCGAGAATGATTGTACAGGCGAATTGGACCAGGATAGCTCATCAGTTCCAGAAGATTAATTGAAACTGAAAATATCCTTACCTTCTGCCTTATCAACTACTCCTTGCGAGCCGGGAACATTGACTGCAACTGGGCTTGCCACTTCAACCGTAGAGCACAGAGAAGAACCAAAACGATCCATCCCAGCTGAAGGTAATGATTTCCACAATGGCCACCGCTCAAGACATAAAGGAGTTTAGTAATAGTATAAAGAATGATATAAAGAAAGAAATAAAGGACATACACAAGACAAATGAGCAGCTGCTTCAGGATTTTAAAAGACCAAGAAAAATGTTTAAACAATCGCTTTGAGTCAACCTTTAAAGGTATACTAAAATAAATTGAAGAACAAATACAGGAAAATGTGTCTAAGTTTGAGAATAAACTTGGCACTTGGCGCTTAGTTGGAAGGTGTTAAGCAAACGTTCACAACTTGTATTGAAACAGCTGCTGCTGTAAATTCCGACAGGTCTGGCCTCACATGTGGAGGCAAAGGGGGTGGAACTAGGAGGAGAGATAAAGAGAGCAAGCTTTTTCTAATCTTTTAATCCTTGTAAGTGGCAACGTAACATTAGGCTTTATGGCAATAACTCCTGGGAAAATTCGAAATTAAGGTCAAAGCTGTTTTATTATAAGTTAAAACTAAAAAAATGACAACAAAAGTTCAGAAGCAATGTCTCCATGACCAAACAGTTATCTTTTGAACTGGAATGTTAAAAGGCTGAATCACGAATTAGGTGAGAGAATACTTTTTCTCTTTAACAGGTCTAAACGCTAAAATAGTATTTTTACAGGAGACCCACTTATTAAGCAAGGATCAGTTTCGGCTGCACAGAGACTGGACTGGCCAAATATTCCATTCCAGCTTTACAAAGAAAACTAGAGATGTGGGAATTCTTATACATAGAGCAATCTCATTTGTAGTATCAGATATAGTATCTGAACCATGAAGGGATATATGTGATTGTCATGGGAATTTTTTTTAACTGTAAAGTAATTTTGATAAACATCTTTGCACCCAATATGGATGATAGGGATGTCATCCAAAACGTATTTGCATCAATTCCAAATGTAAATACTCATAAAATTATAATGGTTGGGTACTTTGATTGTGTTTTAAATCCAGACCTAGATAGGTGCTCTGCCACAGGGGTGATGACATCTAACACTGCAAAAACAATTACACAGTTTGTAACTGATCACAACTTATCAGACCGCTGGAGATTTCTAAACCCAAACACGAGCATTTTCCTTCTACTCACCAGTGCATCACTGCTACGCAAGAATTGATTATTCATTTATAGATAACAATTTCTTGCCTACAATTAAATCTTGTGAGTATGGCACTATTGTTATCTCCTACCAAGCCTCTTTAATCATGGAGCTAAAATCATTATGCCCCACAAACTTATCTTGCAGCTTGTGTCTTAACCCACTTTTAATAGCAGACGAGAACTGTACAGAATTTCTGTCCAAGCAAATTGATTTTTTTTTTTTTTTTTTTTTGGAGACAAATACATTCTCAAAGGTTTCTGTAGGAATACTCTGGGAAAATCTGAAGGCTTTCTTAAGAGGATAGATTATCTCCTATCTTTCCCACAAAAATAAATTGGAAACCAAGAAGGTATCGGAGCTAATCAGTGAAATTACCAGAATAGATCAAGAATATGCCAGGTGTCCAAATAAAGCACTTCATAGGAAAACATTTGCATTCAGAACTCAACCTCTTGACAACTAAAGAAACAGAACAACTAAGTTTTAAATAAAGGCATCATTACTATGAACACAGAGAGAAAGTTAACAAGATCTTAGCTCAACAGATGCATAAGCAGGAAGTTCACAATGCAATCCCAGCAATTAACAACACAAACGGAGAAAAAAAATCATTGACCGTAAAAATATAATGCACACATTTAGAGACTACCTTAAATCCTTATATTCTACTGAATTTAAATAAGCCATGCCACAACCTAATGCATTTCTGGGTGCATTACAAATACCACAACTAGATACTCTCAGTGCAGAGGAATTGGATAAACCTCTGGCACTATCGAAATTACTAGATGGTATAAACTCACTCCATCCCTGATGGCTACCCTGCTAAATATTGTAACAAATTCTCAGTTAGGCTAGATCTCCTTTTATTAGCAACATTTACAGAAGCTAGAAACAGTAAAATTCTACCTCAAACTTTTCGTCAAGCTTTAGTTACCGTCTTTCCTAAGCAAAACAAGGACTTATTACAATGTACATCATCCCGACCAATCTCACTTTTGAATAATATTACAATGCTCTGAAGTCCTAGCTATAAGTATTGAGAAAATGCTTTCTCCTGTAATTTCATAAGACCTAACTGGATTTATTAAAGGCAGACGCTTCGCTTCCAATCTTCGACTCCTGTTTAATCTATACTAATAAAAGGCAAAGCCCTCACTCACTCACTGACACATCACTAATTCTCCAACTTCCTGTGTGGGTGGAAGGCTGAAATTTGGCAGGCTCATTCCTTACAGCTTCCTTACAAAAGTTGGGCAGGTTTCATTTCGAAATTCTACACATAATGGTCATAACTGGAAGCTATTTTTCTCCATATACTGTAATGGAGTTGAGCTCGAAAGCCGTGGGGGGCGGAGTTTTGTGACATCATCAATATATATATATATATATATATATATATATATATATATATATATATATATATATATATATATATATATATATATATATATATATATATATATATATATATATAAACTGCTCAAAAAAATTAAAGGAACACTTTGAAAACACATCAGATCTCAATGGGAAAAGAAATCCTCCTGGATATCTATACTGATATAGACTGGGTAATGTGTTAGGAGCGAAAGGATGCCACATCATTTGATGGAAATGAAAATGATCAACCTACAGAGCCCTGAATTCAAAGACGCCCCAAAAATCAGAGTGAAAAAATTATGTGGCAGGCTAGTCCATTTGGCCAAAATTTAATTGCAGCAAGTCAGAATTGTACGCAGCACTTTGTATGGCCCCTGTGTTCTTGTATACACGCCTGACAACATCGGTGCATGCTTCTAATGAGATGACAGATGGTGTTGTGGGGGATTTCCTCCCAGATCTGGACTAGGGCATCACTGAGCTCCTGGACAGTCTGAGGTGCAACCTAGTGGCATTGGATGGACCAAAACATAATGTCCCAGAGGTGTTCTATTGGATTTCGGTCAGGAAAGTGTGGTGGCCAGTCAATGGTATCAATTCCTTCATCCTCCAGGAACTGCCTGCATACTCTCACCACATGAGGCCAGGAATTGTCGTGCACCAGAAGCCAGTGTACCAGCATAGGGTCTGACAATGGGTCCAAGGATTTCATCCTGATACCTAATGGCAGCCAAGGTGCCTTTGTCAAGCCTGTAGCGGTCTGTGTGACCCTCCATGGATATGCCTCCCCAGACAATCATTAACCCACCACCAAACTGCTCATGCTGAATGATGTTACAGGCAGCTTAATGTTCTCCATGGGTTCTCCAGACCCTTTCACTTCTGTCACGTGCTCAGGGTGAACCTGCTCTCATCTGTAAAAAGCACAGGGCACCAGTGGTGCATTTGCCAATTCTGGTATTCTATGGCGAATGCCAATCGAGCTGCATGCTGCTGGGCAGTGAGCTCAGGGCCCATTAGAGGACATGGGGCCCTTGGGTCACCCTCATGAAGTCTTTCTGGTTGTTTGGTCAGAGACATTCACACCAGTGGCCTGCTGGAGGTCATTTTGTAGGGCTCTGGCAGTGCTCATCCTGTTCCTCCTTGCCCAAAGGAGCAGATACTGGTCCTGCTGATGGGTTATGGATCTTCTATGGCCCTCTCCAGCTCTCCTAGAGTAACTGCTTGTCTCCTAGAATCTCCTCCATGCCCTTGAGACTGTGCAGGGAGACACAGCCAACCTTCTGGCAATGACACGTATTGATGTGCCATCCTGGAGAAGTTGGACTACCTGTGCAACCTCTGTAGGGTCCAGGTATCGCCTCATGCTACCAGTAGTGACACTGACTGTAGCCAAATGCAAAACTAGTGAAGAAACAGTCAGAAAAGATAAGGAGGGAAAAATGTCCTATATATAGATATATATACTGCTCAAAAGAATTAAAGGAACACTATATATATATATATATATATATATATATATATATATATATATATATAGATATATAGATATATAGATATATATATATATATATAGATATATATAGATATAGATACTGCTCAAAGGAATTAAAGGAGCACTTTTTAATCAGAGTATAGCATAAAGTCAATGAAACTTATGGGATATTAATCTGGTCAGTTAAGTAGCAGAGGGGGTTGTTAATCAGTTTCAGCTGCTGTGGTGTTAATGAAATTAACAACAGATGCACTAGAGGGGCAACAATGAGATGACCCCCAAAACAGGAATGGTTTAACAGGTGGAGGCCACTGACATTTTTCTAGCCATC
Organism: Polypterus senegalus; assembly: GCF_016835505.1. Classification (NCBI taxonomy): domain Eukaryota; kingdom Metazoa; phylum Chordata; class Cladistia; order Polypteriformes; family Polypteridae; genus Polypterus; species Polypterus senegalus. Next base: position 140,973,678 of record NC_053154.1, on the reverse strand, counting down.
TAGCCATCTATCCATCCATCCATCCATCCATCCATGGTGTGGCTATCTATCTATCCATCCATCCATCCATCCATGGTGTGGCTATCTATCTATCCATCCATCCAGTGTGTGGCTATCTATCTATCCATCCATCCATCCATGGTGTGGCTATCTATCTATCTATCTATCCATACGAGGTGTGGCAGAAAAGTAATGAGACTGGCAACACTGCAAGCGATCTGGCAACGCTGCACTGTTGTCCTTGATAGAGCACGTGTATCAATACCCTCCCATAGCTCAGTGCGAGTTTCAACTCCTTCCGTTAACTACGTGATTTTTGTGACTGCTATTAGCGAAGTTGTGTTTTTGGTTGTGTGTCACGCAAAATGGAACAGCGGAATTTGGAGCAACGTCCATTAAAAGGCAAGTGTGACATTTGAAAAGTTAGAACAGGCCTATGGGGAACATTCTTTATTCCAAGCTTAAGTTTTTCGCTGGCACAAATCATTTTTGGAAGGCAGAAAACATGTTGAAGATGAACACCGTTCAGGGAGGACTTCAACTTCGAACACCAATGAAAACATTGATCGTGTGAACACTCTTGTGAGATCAGACCGTCGTTTAACATTAAGAATGTTGAGTGAACAATTAAATTTGAACAGATTTACCGTTCATCAAATTTTGACTGAACATTTGCACATGCGAAAAGGTCTGTGCCAAAATGGTGCCGAAAAACTGCCCTCTCCATAACAGAATTTTTGACCTCAAAAGGCATTCCTGTGGTTCCCCAGCCCCCTTATTCACCTGACCTCAGCCCGTGTGACTTTTTTCTTTTTCCTAAACTGAAAAATGTCCTCAAAGGATGTCATTTCGGGACTTTAGAAAACATCCAAAAGAGTGTAACGGACATGCTGAAGACCATACCAGTTGAAGACTTCCAGCGCTGCTACCAACAATGGGAACAACGTCTTCATCGGTGTGTAGCTGCCCAAGGGAACTACTTTGAAGGGGATAACATTGATGTTTGAAAAAAATAAAAACTTTGGTAAATAAAAAATCAGTCTCATTACTTTTCTGCCACACATATATAGATAGATATTTATATAGATATGACAACAACACTCATATCAATGACAAAACAATTACATTAACAATCATGTTACATTATTTTTTAAATTTTTCCTTTTCTTTTTCATAACTTCTTTAACAAACTACTTCTCCGCTGCAAAGTGCGGGTATTCTGCTAGTCTGTACTAATAAAAGGCAAAGCCCTCACTGACTCACTCATCACTAATTCTCCAACTTCCCGTGTAGGTAGAAGGCTGAAATTTGGCAGGCTCATTCCTTACAGGTTACTTACAAACGTTAAGCAGGTTTCATTTTGAAATTCTACGCGTAACGGCCATAACTGAATCCTACTTGCGTACATATATACGTCCATAGCCTGCATCTCGGTCGCCGTGTGAAGCGGCGTTGCATCCCCCATCCACACGCTTCCCACGTAATTGGCTGCCTGCCTATATAAGGCCGTCTGTCGCTCCGGTCTCTTCATTCCCTTCCTTGTTTCGCCATGGTATTCATGTCTCCCTGGTGATAACTGCAGCCGTTTTATTTAATCCATGGCTTCTCAGCTATTTTATTGTTCATTTATTGCAATTATAGTTATTGTGTAGGTATTTTAGACTTTGTTTACTGTTCAGGTACCCATTTCCTTTACCGTTCCAACCGTACTACCCATTAACATGTCTATCGAGGTGATCACCATCGATCAAAGAACTCTCACTTACCGAGTGGTTTCCATGCCCGGAGATGCCGTCTGCCTTTTCCATTCTCTGTGTTACATATTGTACGGCCATATCAGGCTCACTCTTGATATCCGGAGGAACATTGTGTTTTATGTATTGAATGACTGACTGGGACAGGTTCAAGGTGTGGACTGATGATGGTACAGGAGATAATTATATTACACAGGTGCACTATAAAAGTGAAATACTTTAGCCCTTCACCTATGCTTCTGCATGTGAGTTGATTGCTGCCGCTGAATTGTTCGGTTGTCGCTTTCAAGTGTACCGAACTGGCCAAATATTTTACACCTTTGGAGAGCCGCAAATGCCTCTTAAACATCTTAGATTCACAGGTGACGATTTGAGTAGTCGACACTTTGATGTTTATGAATGTTTCAACTCTCAAAAGCTGGATGCTAAGTTATCAATGAAACCGGTTGTATGCTTACAACGCTTGATAGATGCCGAATATCACTTCAACACAAGTCCTGCAAATAGCAATGTAATTGAAACAAACCATGAAACTAAAACCGATTATGACAGCAGCAATCCAAGCTGTGAGAAAACAGTAAAAAGGAGGCGTGTCAGACGTCGTGGTACATTTTCTGATGCAGCTAGACAAACAACTTTGCGACGCTGCCGCAAAATACTCGAAGAAAAATCCACAATTTCATAGAGACGCTGTTGCTAAATACTCGCAGGCAAATCCACAAGTTCATAGAGACACTGTTGCTAAATACTTGCAGGCAAACCACAAGTTAATAGAGATGGTGTCGCTAAATACTCGCAGGCAATTCCACAAGTTCATAGACATGCTGCCGCTAAATATTCACAGGCAAATCCACAAGTTAATACCGGGAATGTCTGTTAAACATCTTAGATTCACGAGTAGGGTAGTGAACACTTCGATGAATGAAACCTGTTATCTTTACAACGGTTGACAAACACGGAATGTAACTTGAGCACAACACGTCCTTCAAATACGAACCTGATTGAAAGAAATAATGATAATCAAATCCTTGATGACAGTAACACTCATAACAGTGACAAAACAATTACATTGACAATCATGTTACGTTATTTTTAAAATGTTTCCTTTTCTTTTTCATAACTTCTTTAACACAGTACTTCTCCACTGCGAAGCGCGGGTATTTTGCTAGTGTAATATATTCACCCATAAAGTCTAACATCCCGGAGATGATATTAACATTGGATGCAGATAAAGCATTTGACATAGTTGAATGTAACTACCTTTTCATTACATTGGTGAAATTTGGGTTTGGCCCGAACATTTGTGCATCAATCAAATTACTGTATACTGATCCAGAAGCTTTAGTTTGTATTAACAACATAATTCAGACTACTTTAAACTACAGAGTGGTACCAGATGAGGATGCCCCTTGTCACCACTGCTTTTTGCAGTCACCATTGAGCCACTCGCAATTCACTTTCGAAATGCTGTTGAGATAAAGGGGATTATCAGAGGAGGACTGAAACAGAAAGTTTCTCTATTTGCAGATGATATGGTACTGTATATATCAGACCCACTGTATATATCAGACCCACAAAATTCTGTGCCTGCAGTTTTAAAAGCACTAACAGAATTTCAAAAGATTTCTGGTCTCAGAATCAATTTGAATAAAAGTGTGCTCTTCATAGTGAATTCTCAAGCATACAATATTAGATTGGACACCTTCCCTTTTATCACTGCAGATCAGTTTAAATACCTAGGGGTAAACATCACAAGTAAATATAAAGCTCTTTATCAACAACATTTTGTCATCTGTATGGAAAAACTTAAGCAAGACTTGTATTGATGGTGTACCTTCCATCTCACTTTAGCTGGAAAAATTAACATTGTCAAGATGAATATCCTTCCTAAGCTTCTTTTTCTATTTCAAAACATTCCAATATACATCAATAATTATTTTTTTAAGAAATTAGATTCAATCATAACCTCGTTTATTTGAAATTCAAAACATCCACATATCCAAAGAATGACCCTACAAAGACCTAAGGCAGAATGTGGCATGGCTCTACCTAACTTTCAATTTTATTACTGAGCGGCAAATATACAACCTATAAAAACCTGGACATTGACACAAATAGGTGAACATACGCAGTCTTGGTCCACAGCAGAAATAAAATCCTGCAGTACTTATTTATAGATAGATAGATACTTTATTAATCCCAAGGGGAAATTCACATAATCCAGCAGCAAGTCCTATATAGTCCTTGCTTTGTACCCCAGTAAGTACAAATCATCACCAATATACTAACAACCCAGTTGTGCTTCACGCACTCAGAATATGGAAACAATGTAGGAAGTGTTTTAAGATGGAGAACCTTTTATCTGTGGCACCTCTGCACGAGAACCACCTTTTTTCACTTTCTCAAACATGCACAGTTTTAATGTCTGGAAAACATTCAGTATTAAATCACTTGGACATCTGTACATGGAAAGCATCTTTGCATCCTATGAACAATTACACTCTAAATTTAACTTTCTAGCAACACATTTCTTTCACTAACTTCAAATAAGAAACGTTAAGCAGAACCTGCACATCTTCCTCTATTCTGGAAAAAATATTGATTGGTCTTGAGGACTCTTGTCAGCATTTCCGTAATATATAGAAACATTTTTAGAATCCCTCCCTTTCAAAGATCCCAGAGTACAGTGAGATAAGGATCTCTCACTCAACATCTCAGAAAAGGAGTGGAAGATAGCATATAAATTATTCAACTTATGTCCTTAGCCTGGAGACCAAAACTGCACACAGTACTCAAGATGAGGCCTTACCAGTGCATTTTAAAGATGGAGCATAACCTCCTTGTACTTGTTCTCCACACACCGTGCTATATAACCTGTAATATTCTGTTAGCCTTCTTAATGCCTTCTGAACACTGTCGGGAAGTTGATAGTTTAGAGTCCATTATGACTCCTAAATTCTTCTCATAAGGTGTATTCTCGATTTTCCGACTACCCATTGTGTATTCAAACCTAACATTGTTACTTCCTATGTGTAATACTTTATATTTACTGACGTTAAATTTCATCTGCCACAAATCTGCTCAGGCAGATGCTATCCAAGTCCTTCTGTAATGATATAACGGATTCCAAATTTTCTGCTAATTCATATCATCTGCAAACTTAACCAGCTTGTTACTTAAATTCCTATCAAAATCATTTATATATATTAAAAATAGCATGGGCCCTAGCACTGACCCCTGTAGAACACCACTCTTAACATCTGCCAATTCTGATGAGGTTCCTCACACCATCACCTTATGCTTCCTATGTCTGAGCCAATTCTGCACCCATGTAAAAATATCACCCTGAACTCCCACTTCTTTTAATTTGATGCCCAACCTCTCATGTAGATCCTTATCAAATGCCTTCTGAAAGTCAAGATAAATAATATCATATGCTCCGCTTTGATCATATCCTTTTGTTGCCTCCTCATAGAATTCCAGCATGTTAGTAAAACACGACCTCCCTCTTCTGAAACCATGCTGACTGTTCAGACTAACTACCTGTCCTTGCCAGGTGTTGCTCAATCTTATCCTTAATAAATCATTCTATTAATTTTCCTGTGATGCATGTTAAGCTTACTGGCCTTATAGTTGCTTGGATCTGCCCTGTCACCCTTTTTATATAATGGTACAGTGGAACCTCTAGATATGATCACCTCTGTATACAAGAAATTCAAGATAAGAGGAAAGTATGACCGAAAAATTCAGATCTAAATACGAGCATTGGCTCGTAGCGAAACCACGAGCCAGGCTGTGGTTATGCGTGACGCGTTTCCCAATCCGCCTCAACTTGGGGATTCACCCAAGCTGACGCTGCCAGCCCGTCAGCTCACTCAGTGTTCCTTGTTCTCCCATAGCGTGAGGATCTACGCGTTTGTGCGCTTGTGATTTCATTGTTTCGCTGTAGCAGTTCGCTGTATAAGCGTATCCAAGAATATCGCGGACATGCAGACGGAGAATAGGAGACGATTGCCCGAGAGAGAGATAAGGAGAGAGAGATGCGCACGAGAGAGAACCATCAGCTCAGTTCTGCTTACATGATGCTCAGCAGACAAAGTGTATCCATACTACTTGTATTGCAAGACATCGCTCGTTTTATCAAGTCAAAATTAATTAAAAAATTTAGCTTGTCTTGCAAAACACTCGTAAAACAAGTTACTTGCAAACTGAGGTTCCACTTGTATATATTATTTATCAGTGTTATTTGTTACGAAAATTGATTTTTATGTTTATTTTTGGGGGTGTGGAACGAATTAACTGGATTTCCATTATTTTCAATGGAGAAGTTTATTCTAGATACGAGAAATTTGCTATACAAGCTCAGTGCTGGAACGAATTAAACTCGTATCTCGAGGTTCCGCTGTATTTGCCATTTTCCAGTCCTTTCGGAGTCTCTCCAGTGCACAGTGACTTCCTAAAAATGTGTCAAGGGTTTATATATGTACTCACTAGCCTTAAGAACTTGAGGATAAATATTATCTGGTCCTGGTGATTTGTTTGATTTAATCTTATTTAATCTGAGCAGCAGTTCTCCCTCTACAATTTCCAAATCCCTCAGTACCTCCTTAGTTGTCACATTTATCTCTGGGAGGTTATCCACTTGCTTACTTGTAAACACCTCAGAAAAATGTTAAGTTTAGGGCATCTGCTATTTCATTATCTCTATCTTTTAATTCCCCTTTACTACTTCTGATGCACTTGACCTCCTCCTTGACTGTTCTTTTTCTACTGAAATACTAAAGGAATCTCTTAGGGTCTTCTTTCACCTTAATAAAACCCCTGTGTGCGTCCAGGTGTCCGTGTGTGTGTCTTCTGGTGAAGTGCGCATGCATGGGGCCACACTGCACATGTTCAGTCTCTTCCTGTGCATTCCCTGTCCAGAGAGAGACAGACACGCACAGTTTTTTAAAAATCTTTATTAATACACTGTGGAGTTTTTTTTTAATTTCCTATTAATTAGGGTTAGGGTTAGGGTTAAAACATTTAAATGTTTGCTTAGAATTTACATTACTATGCATTTTTATTTCTACACTGTTGTTTGTTCCTCCATGTATAGATCTAAACCTGGCCTGTCCTAAAGTCCCTGCCCCCCATTGCCTATTTAAACAATACTTGACTAGCCTACACTTACGATTCTCCAATACATTGGTGCCCCTCCAGTTCAGATGTAACTCGTCATGGGAGAACCGGTCCCATCTGTTCCAAAAGGAGTCCCAATGCGCTATAAACCTATACCCTTCTACCCTGCACCAAGATTTGAGCCATGTGTTAAGCCTTCTAATCTCCTCAGTCTTACCTGGACTGTTGTGTGGCACAGGCAGGACTTTGGAGGAAACTACCTTGTTCTAACTCTTTGAATTTGGATTGCAGAACTGACAGACTACCCTTATGTATGTCATTTGTTCCAACATGGACAATGACAACTGGATCCACGCCTGCTTTGGCCAAGAGCCTATCCACCCTTCCAGAGAGGTCTCCCACCTGTGCATCCGGAAGGCAACACACCGTGCAAGACTCTCTCTCTCTCTCTCTCTCTCTCTGGAGCACACCTACACTTCACCGCCCACGCGCCCCCACCCCCCACTGATTGAGTCCCCAACTATCACTACCTCTCTCTTTTTGGGAACTTGTTTAGTGGCCCATTGGGGCGCCTCATCCCTACCTACCACCTCAGAATTAGACACTGTCCAACTCCACAAGGACATGATAACAGTTTGACTCTTCTAAGTTGGGGGTTGATGCCCCCGGTCAGTGTGTACCCTTTACCTTGCGATCGTGACCCACCTATTTCTACCTGTCTGGTCTGGAATCTCCTCCCGCGACACATAGAGTTGGTGAAAGTGGATGAATTTAAGTTGAGTAACGGGGATTGTAGAAGAGAGCTGAAAAAGAGAGTGCAGGCAGGGTGTAACAGGTGGAGAAGAGTGTCTGGAGTAATTTGTGACAGACGGGTATCAGCAAGAGTGAAAGGGAAGGTCTACAGGACGGTAGTGAGACCAGCTATATTATATATGGGTTGGAGACAGTGGCACTGACCAGAAAGCAGGGGACAACTGGAGGTGGCAGAGTTAAAGATGTTAAGATTTGCACTGGGTGTGCGAGGATGGACAGGATTAGAAATGAGTACATTAGAGAGTCAGCTCAGGTTGGAGGGTTGGGAGACAAAGTCAGAAAGGAGAGATTGCATTGGTTTGGACATGTGCAGATGAGAGATGCTGAGTATATTTTGAAAATGATGTTAAGGATAGAGCTGCCAGGTAAGAAGAAAAGAGGAAGGCCTAAGAGAAGTTTTATGGATGTGGTGAGAGAGGACATGCAGGTGGTGGGCGGAACAGAGCAAGATGCAGAAGACAGAACAATATGAAAGAAGATGATCTGCTGTGGCAACCCCTAACAGGAGCAGCCGAAAGTAGAAGGAGAAGATAAAGACATTGTGAAGACAGAACAGGAGTGAACTGGGTTTCCAGTTTTCTCCAGACTATCCAGGACAAGAGATAGCAGGAATATGCCCTAGCAGGAAAAGCACATTGGCAACAGCAGCTTGTATTATCGTGCCAGTGTAACTAAGGTACCATTACTTAGGAACTTTGGGGTCATTAATAGTAACAGCAACTTTGGAAGTAGATTTTCTAGAAATGTTATTAGAATGAAAAGAATGTGTCAAGTAATCTTTTTTTCAAGAACATCAGAAGATAATTAATGCATTTTGTCAGGGTTTGCTGAACTTCTTAGTACAGGGGGCCTCAGGTTACAACACAATTCCGTTCCTACAACTGTGATGTTACTCGTATTTTGGTGCAAGTCAAAACACACTCTAGCCTAAGTCACCTACCTATCTTAACTCATTTGCAAAATCATAATCTAGAACATAAAAACACAAAATCTAAGCTTGAGAAAAAAGAAAAGGACATACAGCGGTGTGAAAAACTATTTGCCCCCTTCCTGATTTCTTATTCTTTAGCATGTTTGTCACACAAAATGTTTCTAATCATCAAACCATTAGTCAAATATAACACAAGTAAACACAAAATGCAGTTTTTAAAGGACAGTTTTTATTATTTAGGGAGAAAAAAAATCCAAACCTACATGGCCCTGTGTGAAAAAAGTAATTGCCCCTTGTTAAAAATAACCTAACTGTGGTGTATCACACCTGAGTTCAATTTCTGTAGCCACCCCCAGGCCTGATTACTGCCACACCTGTTTCAATCAAGAAATCACTTAAATAGGAGCTGCCTGATACAGAGAAGTAGACCAAAAGCACCTCAAAAGCTAGACATCATGCCAAGATCCAAAGAAATTCAGGAACAAATGAGAACAGAAGTAATTGAGATCTATCAGTCTGGTAAAGGTTATAAAGCCATTTCTAAAGCTTTAGGACTCCAGCGAACCACAGTGAGAGCCATTATCCACAAATGACAAAAACATGGAACAGTGGTGAACCTTCCCAGGAGTGGCCGGCCGACCAAAATTACCCCAAGGCGCAGAGGCGACTCATCCGAGAGGTCACAAAGACCCCAGGACAACGTCTAAAGAACTGCAGGCCTCACTTGCCTCAATTAAGGTCAGTGTTCACGACTCCACCATAAGAAAGAGACTGGGCAAAAACGGACTGCATGGCAAATTTCCAAGACGCAAACCACTGTTAAGCAAAAAGAACATTAGGGCTCGTCTCAATTTTGCTAAGAAACATCTCAATGATTGCCAATACTTTTGGGAAAATACCTTGTGGACTGATGAGACCAAAGTTGAACTTTTTGGAAGGCTAATGTCCCGTTACATCTGGCGTAAAAGGAACACAGCATTTCAGAAAAAGAACATCATACCAACAGTAAAATATGGTGTTGGTAGTGTGATGGTCTGGGGTTGTTTTGCTGCTTCAGGACCTGGAAGGCTTGCTGTGATAGATGGAACCATGTCTACCAAAAAATCCTGAAGGAGAATGTCCGGCCATCTGTTCGTCAAATCAGGCTGAAGCGATCTTGGGTGCTGCAACAGGACAGTGACCCAAAACACACACAAATCCACCTCTGAATGGCTGAAGAAAAACAAAATGAAGACTTTGGAGTGGCCTAGTCAAAGTCCTGACCTGAATCCAATTGAGATGCTATGGCATGACCTTAAAAAGGCGGTTCATGCTAGAAAACCCTCAAATAAAGCTGAATTACAACAATTCTGCAAAGATGAGTGGGCCAAAATTCCTCCAGAGCGCTGTAAAAGACTCATTGCAAGTTATACAAAGCGCTTGATTGCAGTTATTGCTGCTAAGGGTGGCCCAACCAGTTATTAGGTTCAGGGGGCAATTACTTTTTCACACAGGGCCATGTAGGTTTGGATTTTTTTTTTCTCCCTAAATAATAAAATCCATCATTTTAAAAACTGCATTTTGTGTTTACTTGTGTTATATTTGACTAATGGTTAAATGTGTTTGATGATCAGAATCATTTTGTGTGACAAACATGCAAAAGAATAAGAAATCAGAAAGGGGGCAAATAGTTTTTCACACCACTGTAAATATACTGTACTGTACACTGTACTGTAGTAACAGAAAAAACAAGTGTAAAAAAATGCTTACCTTTATTCCTTCTCATGTCTCGATTTTTTAAAGTTTTTATGGGAGTGAGTGTTGTAAGCTCAAAACGTTGTAACCCGAGGACCCCCTGTATACAGAAATTGCCAGAAGACAGTAGTTGGTGCCCTAGGGGTAAAAACTTTTGGGTCATTGAGTTATGACTGAAGTCACTGATTTCGATAAGAGGTCCGCATGGAGGTTAATTTGGTTAGTGGTCCTAAAATTCAGTCCAAGAGGTACCTGTGGCTGCAGCTTTTCATTCCAACCAATTTCTTCTTTTAATTGGATCTATCTTTCTCTCTCATGCAGAGTAAGCTGAAATGTCACTGAAAGAAGCAAGGATTCTTTTGGGTTTTTAGTAATTTGTTCTTTTAATTTTCTGGTTATTAATGCTGTTATTTGCTAATAAACACTAAAACAGCTGCCCTTTATTAGGCTGTGTTTGCTTCAGTGCCTGGTTTCTGGCATAAGTCTAGAGAGCCTTCTCTTATCCATATTGGCAAACTTTGTTGTGTCTATATGTGTAGTATCTGTTCTTATCAGTGTAATATCTGATACGTCCCCTATCTTGGGCCTATATTTTAAATTGTTTTTTGGAACAAGGAGATGGAATAGGGGCTTGCTTCATCTACTCCACACAAAGAGTTTTAATTGAATACACTGGCTGAATGAACAAATAGTAAGCCATCTGGAAATCCAAGGGTGTTTGAAAAGGCAGAAATCTGTTTTAGATTTTATTTCTTCCATAATTCAATACAGTTTTCAATAAAATTGGTATATTTTGTTTAAATATTTCCATAAAGTGTGCATTTTTTTAAGTAATCTTCATGTAGCTCTTCCCTTTCTCTTATTTTTAATGGGTCTTCAAGTAATGTAGTTGATTAAAGAAACAATACTTAAGGTCTGTTCTAATCAGATTTTTACCTAGCAAATGTGTATATTTCTGTTTTTGACTATCTGTTATTGACATAGCTTTCTTATTTTAAAATGTTCCGTCAGTGGGAATTTCAAGCTACTTTAGCTCAAGATACTGATCTATTTACGCTTTCATGTTTATTTTTGCTTATGTTAAGGATAAGTTTTTGCTGAAAAAAGTAGTTTATACATTTCCAATGACCTCATTTAGTTTAATTATTCTGAATAATTACATCTTGTGAAAAAAGTGGTAGACTGATTTAAGAAAAAAAATCATGCTTTATCATAAATTGAGCACAAGATTATGGACAAATTCTAGAAAGTATTCATAATACTATGTTCGAGGTAAAGGTGTATTGTATGCATGCATTGTGCCTGATGAGGACTGCATACTGTTTCTTGGTTTTTTTGAAATGCTCAGTGTGTACTGATATTATTAACCATGTCAATTAAGCATTCATAGATTTGTCAGAGATTTGCATATTGTACAGTGACCTCATTGGTGTTTTCAGTTTCTTAAAACTGTTTAGATTTTCAATGTTAATAGTTTATGGGGGTATTAAAAGCTACATTTTGTATTGTTTTCTTTTTCTTTGACAGATAAAGAAAAAGGCAATCACAAACAATTCTTTCATTTTCACATTTCATCCTTATGTTCTGTAAGACAAATGCTTAAGGTTGCTTGCTCTTTATTATATTTTGAAATCTTGTACAGTGAGCTTTTAAATGAGTGTGAATAGTTATTTTTATCATTATAGTATGTGGTCATTTATCATCTGACTGTTTTTAAAACATTGATCCTCTCACCCAAATACCCTTGGAAAATTAAAAATTTCAGAGAGTACAATGTTCTTGTTGAAGTTAATTTCATTCCAACTACGTTGGCAGCATTTTTCTGGTGAAATTATGGCACTATATGGCATACACCCATTCACACCACCAGAAACAGCTGACAGAAATACATGGTCACAAACAAATAGCCAGCATTTTGTAGGGATTCTTAATTTTTTTTTTATTTACTGAAGAAGAAAAAAAACGCCCTTCAGGTAATGTTCAGAAACTTTAACAATTTAATGACTTACATTATTATACTCACGTTTAGCCACATGTTACTGCTGTTAAAGTACAAATGAATTTCTGTGCCATAAAGATTATATAGTTTTACACAAGCAAATATCTATGTTCCAACACATTTTTAATCTGAATAAGAGCAAAGTGTCCTGTGGACAGATTTACAGTTGATGTGGCAGCATCCCATAGTCTTGTAGTGGCTGTTGACACCAGAGTTTGAGAAGCAAAAAAAAAAAGAAAAGTTTGGAAAGCACTGTTGGTCATGTCACATTATACTAGTTTTCCTGTAATTCTTTTGTTACAGCCATTGTTTACATAATCTTAACAATTATGGGCAGTCGTGACATAGTCCTGTCATGACATACCCATTGACTTAGTCCCTTCAGTCTGCAGCTTGCCCATAACAAATAAAACAGGTTGGCAAAGATGCCATAGCAGCAGAATTTCTGTATATGAAGCCAATACTAGTGATATTTCATGATATTGTACCTGTTTGATACCATGGCTAAAACAAAACTCCCATTCATTTTGAGCAAAATACCAGCTTGCAGGAGAGTAGTGTGTTAAAGAAGCAATGAAAAGAAAAGGAAACATTTTGAAAATAGCGTAACATGATTGTCAATGTAATTGTTTTGTCACTGTTGTGAGTGATGAGTGTTGTTGTCATATATATATATATATATATATATATAAACATATATATATACATATCATACATATATACATATATATATATATATATATACATACATATATACATACATACATACATATATACACACACATATACATATATACATATATATATATATATATATACATACACACACACATATATAAACATATATATACATATACATACATATCTACATATATACACACACAGCTATTTATATCAGTGCAATACGCTGCTTGTTAAAACGGATAACTCCGCTCTTACGTGCAAGTCTGCGTGGATATTATGAACTATCGTATTTGTTCAAGTTCTATTTAAATTTTAAATAGAAGGAATTTTTATTTAGTCGACAGAAATATCTTTGGTAGGAATGGTAAAACAGACAGGAATATTATTCCTGAATAAATCAACTCAAACCTTAAACAACTTATAATATTTTGCTCTCCATAAAATATATCCTGTCTAAATTATACAAGTTAGAAATAAAGTAAACGTTAAAAGAACAAACATTCAAATTTCTTTACTCTTATGTAATTTTATATAAAAATAAACTTAGATTTTAAATATCCCAAAAGATTTTGCTCTCCATAAAAATATATCCTGTCAAAATTATACAAATTCAAATATGAACATGCTGCATAACAAAACCTGGAAATATAAATAAAATGTGTTCCTTTCAGCAATAACAAATCAAATCATTCAGTTGTCTTTGCTCATATGTCATTTTAGAGCTGGGCGCCTGGCATCTTTTTGGCAACAGGTTCGTTTCTGTTTGGTGTGAGGTTCTGTGTTGTGGAGATTCTCAGGATGGATTGCAGGTGCTCATCAGTGAGGCGACTCCTGTGTGCTGTTTTGTTAGTCTTTATCACTGAGAAGAGCTTCTCACACAGATATGTGCTACCAAACATGCACAAGGTTCGAGCGCATGTAGACGGACTTTTTGTTCTTCAAAGTCACCAAAGCGCCGTGCAAACTCAGTGCGCTCAGTTTATCAGCAAAGTGCGTGTTTGGGAACACCGTAGTGACGACTTGGTTTAACATTACTTGGCAACAGGGAAAGTGGGGCAAGGTGCACTGGTGCATTTGTGTCTCCCATAAAAGCAGCTTCACTTGAAATCACTTTGTGATTGTGCAGGTAAAAGCGTCCGCTGAAGTGTCAGATTCTTATTTAATTATTCTGCTTTCTGTATCTTCTGCATTGCATTCAGGTTACCCTGATGTTTTGTCTCATAGTGCCGTCTTAGATTAAATTCTGTAATTACAGCCACATTAGCTCCGCAAATGAGACACGGGTTCAGTAAACATATACTCAGCCTCCCATCGGTTTTAAAGGCTCTATTTTCAGAATCAACTTTTCTCTTCAGCATCGTGTGAGCTAGCCGCAATAACTTGCAGCATCATAAGCTAGACTTGATTAGCGGTAAGTGTTGGCAAGGCAGCTGAAGCGCTGCATTATGGGATCTGTAGTTTATTGTGTTACCAGCGCTTCATATACCGGGCCATTAATAACAATAATACAGTATATAAAATGATCTCGGGCGGATATAATTACGCCGGGCGGATGTGGCCCTGCCCTTGAGTTTGACACATATGGACTAAATAGAACTTGAAAAGATATATTTTTCAAATGTGATCGCGCAATTCAGATAGAGTTGGCGCACTACAGCCTGCATGCCTCAATAAGTCATCCTCCCTCGCTCTTACTTTTTACCGTTCATCTAATGAATACACTGAGTATGGCTTTACCAAAACAATCATTGATGGCGAATAAAGTATCCATTATTGAGTATGTAGATCGGGATATATATATATATATATATATATACCAGCGTATCATAGCGAGAAGTAGTGTGTTAAAAAGCTAGAAAAGAAAAGGGAACATTTTAAAAATAGCGTAACATGACTGTCAATATACAGTATTTGTTTTGTGAGTGTTACTGAGTGTTGCTGTCATCAAGGATTTGATTATCATTATTTCTTTCAATCAGGTTCGTATTTGTAGGATGTGTTGTGTTCAAGTTACATTCCGTGTTTGTCAATCGTTGTAAAGATGACAGGTTTCATTCATCGATTCGTTTCTTACTGCATCAATAAACAGCTCGTCTTCTTCTTTATCTGAGACCTGACACACTGCATGCACGGGTTTTTACACTGTCTTCCTTTAGCGGGACATTGACTTTTCCACGTGTGCTTTGTTTCCGCAGTAGCTGGATTTATGAATATGCTTGTATGTATCAGGCGCTTCATATTTTTGCTGCCTTTTCAATTGTGTAATTGGTTTTGTTCAGCGCTCTTTGGAACTGTTGCTTTTATCTGTGCACTCGTCAGTTCCGTGAGCCTTCGGTGTACATGCATCGAAGGTTCCCAGCTGTGCTGGTGCCATCTCGTGCTATGTCCATGGCTGTATTTAATGTTACCTTAGTCCTGGCACTTAAAACTTTCTCTCGCAGTTTAGCTGAGTTTGTGTCAAACACCACCCTGACCATCTCATCTTCCTCTCCATAAGCACAGTCCTTCACCCGTGAATATTTAGTGGCAGTTTGCTATTGGATTGCGCTGACGGACGACCTTATATGGGCAGGCACTAAATTACAAGCGCCAGCGTAGCCTGTCTATGAACTTAATTTAAAGTGTAGGTTTACATCGTGCTTTGTTTCAGTAGCAGAACTCATGAATATGGTTGTATATGTCACTTTCGCTTCGCTTCTTATTGTTTAGCTGCCTTCTCAATTATATAATGCATGTTTTCTTCAGCGCTTTTTGAGGTCTTCCTGGTTTTCTATGTACTGCGTGATTACGTGGGAGGCGTGATGATGTCACGAAACTCCGCCCCGGCGTTGAAGCTCATCTCCATTACAGTAAATGGAAAAACTGCTTCCAGTTATGACCATTACGCGTAGAATTTCGATATAAAACCTGCCCAACTTTTGTAAGGAAGCTGTAAGGAATGAACCTGCCAAATTTCAGCCTTCCACCCACGGGAAGTTGGAGAATTAGTGATGAGTCAGTGAGTGAGTGAGTGAGAGTGAGGGCTTTGCCTAACAGCCCCTTTCTTAATGAGATGAGCTAACGCCTGAGGCAGGTCGTGTGTTCACCCCATATCACGCCGTAAAAAACCGGAGAGACCTTAACGCGCCAGGCTGCGTTGCTGGAAAGGGAATGGCGAGTGGTGCTGATGTCAAGAGTGATTCGC